>NC_091406.1:4537717-4839565 GCF_032191515.1 Phaenicophaeus curvirostris | reverse complement strand
GGAGAGGAGAATATCCTTGGGGCAGCTGGGACAGGTGTGGGTCAGGCTCTGAAATGCTTTGATGGGGAGGGTTGGTGACCCCACTCCATTGAGGTGTGTGGCCTTTTGCCCCCCCCAGCTGTGTGGGACGGGGTGGTTGCAAACTGCTGGTGCCAGGCAAGCTCAGGACATGCTGTCCCCCTCCATATGTTGGCTTGCTGTGCAGCAGCAGCTCAGTATTTTTATTGTCATTCCCAAAGCCAGGCCTGTAACATTTTGTCGAGGGGCCCTTCTTCCCCACGTGCTCAGCCTCTTTCTCTGATGGGTTCCACACACACAGCCCTCCCTGCAAGATGAAATCCAGCAGGTGCAGGACCACTTGTTTATATGGCCTTTAGGACAGCCTCCAGCTGATGGGCACTTGGAGGTGGGTTGAAAGCAAGGCTAAAACCTCCTGCTTGCAGACACTTCATTTACAGTTGTGTGACCTCTAGCTGTCCTTTTATTTTATTTTTTTAAGAAACATTTTTTATTCCCCTCCTTGTATTTTCAAACGCGATCTTTTGAAACCTGAAGTGCCAAAGGTGCTTGTTAAATATAGTATTTGCTATGCCAAAAGTCTTCAGGGTGTGTAAGAAAGCCCCTCAAGAACTCGAGGTGCTGGATGCAGCATGTTAGAGAAAGAACATCCTCTTAAACCCAGTAAAAAGAAAGCTTAAACCAAGCTCCAGTCAGCATAAAATGCCCTGCTCGGCAGCTAGTCCTTGCTGTGTTGTAGGTGTGAAAATATCCAGCTCTTGCAGTGTGAATTTCAATGTATGTGTTCTGTTTCCGTGAGCCTTTTTATTAACCAGTACCTCTGGATGCTTCGTGCTCTGGAGCCCTAACTCTGAATTTCCTGGCTGCTGGCTGATGCGCATCCCTGTCTTCATCTTGGATTCACGCTGAGATGGTGTCATATGCTTTCGAATGTATATATATATTACAAAACAGTGTTAAATGTTCAGTGTAGTAATCTGATGTTCCAGTTAATATGTGACAAATATTTCCCAATAATGGCTTGGCAGCAGGAGGAGCGGAGTGGTGCTGCAGCCTGCAGGACGGCCGATTGCTCCATTTCAATTCAAACCATGTGTACTTGGGGCAGCTGATGATTTTAAATCCTCCCTACCTCTGCAGACTCAGCAACTCAAGAGGCTTCCTTGCTGTGCTTATTATTTATATTTTTTTATTATTATTTTTAGGGGTTTTTGGTCATTTTTACTGTAGCTTTATACACAGGGATCAGCTTTCTCCCTCTTGCTGGGGAGGTTTTGGCACGGTAGGTTTGTGGTTCCCAGCGACTTGAAATATCCGCCTCGTTTTTACTGCTGTAAATGTTGCCTTCAAGTGTCACTCGCTATCTGTCTTCCCTCCACTTGTCTCTCCAGGTAATTAGCACAACAGAATTTCCCTAATTGTTGCAGATCAAGGAGGAGAGGGCTCTGCTTGCTTTGTAGTCCTGACAGACGGCAGATGTTTTCCAGCAGGCCAAATGGGATACGCTGAGCTCTGTTCAGGCTCTTTGTTTCACACTCTTGCGTGATAGCAGCTCCCTAGTATTGCTCTCTCTTTACATCTTCAGTACCTGGGTTTGTAGTTCCACATTTCTGAGTCATGAATCCTTCAGGGTAGGGTATGGGAAAGTATCAAATGAAAGCAAGTATTTCTTTTTTAAATTAGAATCATAGAATCATAGAATAACCAGGTTGGAAGAGACCCACCGGATCATCGAGTCCAACCATTAGTGGTGATCTCTGCTTCTCTGAGTTGTTTTACATCTCCTGAGCTTAGATGTCTTCAGTATTCCATCCTGTCACCCCAAGCGATATCTTTGTACCTACGGAAACTGTTATAACTCAGTATGTTTCTCTATTTTCTATGATGTAGAATGAGACAAAGACCCGTACAACACCTTCAAGTTTTAAAATGTTTCTTAAACTCCCTTTCTACAGGAACCCTGTCACTTCCCATACTCTGCCAGTCACTTCATTTCAGCAGAGTTTACTTCTCGGTCTGACTTTACCTGCAGGATGCTGGGACATCACAATTACAGTAATAATATAAACAGGATATTTTTTTGCCCTAAACTTACAAACACAATAACAATTTTCTGCAGCACAAAAAAAAACTGTGCAAAGATTTAAAAAATGAGCCAGGGGCCAAGCGTTAAAGCATCTAAACAACAAAGAACAACTGGTTGGGAAGGACTTTTGACAAATGGTGCCATTTAAATGCAGGCACTTACTTTGTGTTTAGCGTGTTTTCAAATCTTACAATCTGATCACGGATCTTAGCGGATCTGCTAAGAGCTTTTGGAAAAATGGTCTTTGAGCATCGAAATTACTGCTGGCTACCTTCCATCAGCTCCTTCCTGGCAACCATTCCCCAGTCTCTTTTGGATATTTGTGGCAGGCCTTGAGGACATCTGGAGCCGTGTCTGCGTGCCACGTGTGCGGGAGCTGCCAGCTGCCTTCTCCTTGCAGCTACCTGGGATGGACGCGGACCACCTCTGTCTGCTGTGGTGGGCCCCCATCTCATCCTTGGGAACCCTGAAGCTTTGCTGAGGGAGTTGTTTCACGGCTTCAGGACTTTTCTTTGATGGAAACTGATGGGTCATGAGGTTGTTTTCTTGAGTGATTCAATACAGAAAGGGTCATTGAGCACTGGAACAGGCTACCCAGGGAGGGGGTTGAGTCCCCTTCCATGGAGGGGTTTAAGGGACGGGTGAACAAGGTGCTGAGGGACATGGGTTAGTGATTGATAGGAATGGTTGGACTCGGTGATCCGGTGGGTCTCTTCCAACCTGGTGGTGATTCTATGATTCTAATAGATGGAAAAAAATCGGAGGCGAGGGAGTCCTACTTGCTGTGGCATCTCCTCCCAGCCGTACCACTCATGCGTGTTGTGTGCTGCTGGGTGCCAGCCAGCAATGGGGAAGGAGCCTGAAGTCCCTCTTGAAAGCAGAGCAGTGATATTCTCGTGGCCCTGTGGGTTGCTTTGTGTCTAGAGAGGATTTCTGGCACTGCAGCAGAACCAGGTACGTCATGGCAGTGTCTGGGGGAGTTCTTCTTGTGCTGGCTTGCTTGTCTCTATTGCAAAGCCACTTTTGGCACTGCTCTGCACCCCTGTTGAGGAGCTTGTGGTGGTGGAGTGAGTGGCAGCCAGGTTTGCAGCAAAGAGGAGGCTTGAGTCTGCAAATTTGGGGCCTGCTCTCAAATAGAGCTCCCAGCTCGCTTGCATCCAAGGTGGAGGCACATCCTCTGCTCTCAAAACCCACCCGAACAATAGCCTACCAGATCGGCTGCCGTGTCAACCAGCAGTGACGTTTAATGTCCTAGTGAGGTGACATTAAATGCTGGATGTGGCCAGGACTTTCCGAGGCAGGAAATAGCATGGTACCAGCGTTATTCCCAGAGCTGGCAGCGCCTCTGACACAGAGTCAGAGGCAGGAGCTAGAAGGCAGTCTGGCCTCAAAACCACAGGACAATGGGCTGGAGCCATCCCCCAGTGAGACTGCAGCAGTATTTATCCTGGTGGCGTTTGGTGCAGCCCTGGTGTTTGAACACCGAGGCGCAGAGCAGTGCACTAGGAACCAGCCTTTTCCCAGCAGCCTTCGTCTTTAGACCACTTCAGCAAAAATTAATTAAAACTGGTGACATCAATGGGGGGAGGCTTTGAAAATTTATTTTTTCTAAGACTGCCAAAGTTATTTTGAGTGAAATGGAAACTACAAAAATAAACCCGATGACCATATCCTCTGTGAGCGGCTCTGTGTAACTTTATCTTTGTCTTGACATATGAAGTCATTTATCTAGGCACAGATATTTTTTGCCGCCAGCCCCTCCAGCGCTGCCTTTGCAGAGAGGAGGCTCTGAAGCAGGTTGGTTCAATGCTCGTGGGCTGACTCACCTGGGAGTTTCCCATCAGCTTCCAGTTGGTTTCCTCCTCTTTCGTGTTCAAATGATGGATTAATGTCATTCATGTGAGCAGCAACTTGGCTTTGCAGAACTGATTATTGAAAATAAACTGCGCTTGGCGTGATACCTACTGTATCTCCTTGGCATCTCACTGAGCTGGTAGTGTTGTCATCTCCTGTCCATCCTGGGTGTAACAGGATGGGAATGTGTTTGAAACCCAGTGTGCTATAGATTGATCTTATCATTCATGCCGTGTGCTGACAGAAGCAGGTTTTAGCATAGAAATGATTTTTAGGCAGTCGGCTACTGCTGATGTATTCCTGAAGCTGCCTTATTTCTCCACTGCCAAGAGGCTCCAGGCTGATGTTTCATAACTTGTGTTGCACAAATAGATGCTGCGTAGTGAGCACGATCACCTGTGCATCCCGCTGGGACTGGGTAGATAGCAGTGGTCAAAATCAAACTGAAGCAGAGGGGTTCTGTAAGTGTTATGCCCCTGCTTTCACTGCACGGGGTGGGTGTTGCTTTATTCCTTAACACATACTGTTAAATAACTGTCCCTCTGATCTCTCTGAGGGAGCGCCAGCCCAGACAAAGCCTGGACAAACAGCCCCATCTGCTCCACCAGGCTCTGCCCTTGTCTTCCCACTTGAGAAGTTCCTGACTATCTATAAACCCGGTGTGTCTCTTGTTTTGCTATTCAGAGACCAGAAACGTTGCTCTTACCCTGGTGCTGCTTGTTTGCTCCTGTTTTGTTGCTCTAAGACACGATCATTAGTTTTACTTTCTAGGGTTGCAGGGGCACTAGGTGAATCTTTAAAGAATCCAAATATATCTCCAGCATTCCTGTCACTCCAGTAAGGGCTGGAATTAATCCCCAAGAGGCAAATCTGTTAGTAGCTTTTGGGTTGTTTTACAGATGTCTGGGCAAGAGAGTCTCTTTCAGCTCTTGTTAAATATGAGTTTCTTTAAAGCAAAGCTGAACTCCAGCACCTAAATAGCATGTCTTTATGTTGCCAAATTTACTCATCCTTCAACCTTCATGTTTTCATGGGGTGGGAGGAAGATAAATTGGAGAGTGCGACCCTTAGTTGGCTGTAACTGAGAGTCCTAATGGGATTTTCATCAAATAATTAAGTTGCAACTGTTGCTTGCTGAGAAGCGTGGCTTGTCTGTTTTAGGAGGACCTGGGTGTGAATGCAAATACCAGGCACAAGTGTGGATCCCTGGGCTTCTCTCTTGCCCCCGCACTACCAACCCAAAACTCCAGCCAGGCATTGGCCATGCCAGCTGGGATCACACTTAAAGCTCCAGGCGTTGCAATAACCTGAGTGAGTGGAAATTTTTCAGCATGAAAATTCTACTTATCTCAGAGTCTTCAGTAGCTGCGGAGTCTGGTGCATCCCAGTCTTAATCCTGAGTGTGGACTAGGGTTTACGTTTATGTAGCAACTGGCTATGTTGATTAGCAGTGACATGATTTAAATTATCATGTCTGATACGCAGACCACCCTGACATTGTTCCATGGAAGGCAGCATGACAGGTTTGTCCCCAGATATGTTAAGGAGGTGGCATTTCTCCTGCATCCACATGACTGAGTACTCCTGCACTCACTTTTTCTACGAAGCCGGTCTGGCTGTAGGAAATCACTGAAAAGCTATTTTACAACCAGACGGAGTGGAGGCTTTGGCTACGTGTTTGTCCATCAGAGGTTGTGAGGAGTTCGGAGACAGCACTGATGCAGTGGTGTCCTGGGGACCCTTGGCCCTGGGGTGCTGAGGGGGGTGGCAGAGATGCGATGGTTGGACCTGGCTGGCTTCGTGCTGGATGTACAGGAGCTGACCTCAATAAGCATGTGCACAGGATACACCAACCTCTGAGTGACAGGTCCTCGTGATGACACTGCATGGAGAAGGAGCTTGGGGAGACAGATTCAGTTGCCAATCTTTTTTTTTTGAAATTGCACCTGTCCTGCCATTATAAAGTAGACAGTAAAAAGGCTGGATTTCTTTCTGCTTTTCTAAATCGGACCCAAGAGGCAACAATTCTTTCCCAGCTATGACTCCATGGTAATCCCACCACTTGTAAGCAGCATCCAGCCCTGGGGGGATGCAGTCATCTCTGCAGGCTGTAGCTTTCCACCCCAAGAACGAGCACGGTGGGTGCAAGCATTTGCGTTAATGCAGCCTCGCATGTTGCAATCACATGGTTTTGTGGCCTAATTAAACCTCCACCTGTTCTTCGTTTGTCACCATCAGTCTTTGTTTTATCATGTGGCAGAAGATACGCTGGTGCCAAGATACTCCTGGGCACTGGGATTTGGCAGCTTGTGCAAATACAATGTGCTTCTTGGGTTTCATCCCTACGGCGGGCGATGGCAGGTCCTGAATGTCCCCCTGCTCACCCACTACGTGCTCGTCTGCTTTTTACAATGTGACCTAGTGGGACAAGAAGGAGAAACAGCACATGCAGGATGACTGAGTGCAGCCAGGGGGCTCATAGAAGGCCCTAAAAAGTGTCACTGGGTTAATTTGGTGCCAGAGTTCCCCTTTTCCTACAAATTCAAGTTGCAGAGGGATTGGTGAAAGACCTCACATTCATCTTCTAGGGCTTCCTATGGCCATACTGAATCTTTGTTGGGGTAGGGATTTGGGGGTGTGTTGCTTGCATTTAAAGCTGTTGTTCATGTTTTTGGCTTATGCTTAAATTTTGGCTATTTATTTATTTATTTATTTAAGTAGTTAAGAGAGCTTGTCTTCTGCGAAATGGTGGCTGCCCTTTGTGGTTTATTTTTTCAAAATGATTGCAATCATGACAAGACTTGAAGACCTAGAAAAGCCAGTCTTTATGTGGCTGTGTAACACAAATTACTTTTTAAGCCTCTTATGTGACCCCATGGCAAGAGCCATTGACCCCTGACAGCACAGGACTTCATTCATCAGAAGGTCCATTTTGCTGCAAATTGACTGGGACCATTTATGTCAAGACAACTGCAGTGGTGGACTTGGCTCCAGCCAGCCCCGTGTGTGATGTTCTCTATGCACTTGCAAGAAATTCCATGTTTCTCCCTTTGCTTCTGGCTCTTTGTAGCATAACCATGGTCATTGGCTCTATAATGACCGTGGAGGTCTGGGTGAACCTCTTAAACTCAAGCTCTGTGCACCACATAAAAATTTTACGCCCCCTGCCCCAGGCTCTTGGGCAGCTTCCCAGCAAGTATGACATGGGGATGGAATTATTTACACAGAAAAATTAAATAGGTTCGATGGCGTTCCCAACCATCTGTATGCTTGTGGTCAGACTTCTAAAAAAAATATGAGTAAAGATGAGGTCTATCAGTACAGCACATCTGGAAACTTTTCTTTCTGGCTCGAGTTAGTCTGGGTTTTCTCCCCGTTTTGTGCTGCCTCTAAGTAGTCCCCACTGGTGCTACTCCAGCATGCGGCGCGCTTGGTGTAGGAGGATTGAGCAGGTTTGTACGAGATTGAAGAGCTTGGACAAGATGTTGAACAGATTTTCCTTCTTTTTTTTTTTTTTTTCCCCCAGCAGATCTGTCTGGAAGAGGAGAACAGTTGGTATTGATATGATCTGCTTCATATTTGGGGGAAGCTTTGGCAGTAACTACAACTAAATAATGACACTTCTGGGTCCCTATTTTGCAAACATTTAAATATGTTCAACCGTGTTGCGCAGAGACCCTGTCAAGAGACTAATACGCTGTCCCAGGGGTCTTGAGGGCACGGCTGACTGCAAAAACAGGTCCTGGTAGGGAACTATATGGAACGTATGTCCCATCTCTTAAGAGAAAGCCTGGCTTTTTAGCTACTGGCAGCTGCTGCTAGCTTGTCTGAAAACAGCTGGTAACTTATTGGAGGAGGATTAGATAGGAAACATGCTGTTAGTAGTGGGTTGTGTGCTGTTGGTGTGGGTGATGCTGCATGTCTGTGCCGTGGGTGCAGCGACTTCTCGTGCTCGTTCACTTCTTTGAATTTTTGTCCTAAACTTTGCATTCTAAACCACAGCTTTTCCATCTCAGTCCTGGGGCGCTTGAATCAGGGGTCATCCTTGTTGTTGGGGTGACTGCTGCATGTGGGTCTGCCCCTACCCTCATCCTGAGAGCGTGTTGATCCCACGCTGCAGCACAGTCTGAGAGCAGAGATACCGTGACCCCAGCCAGAAGTTGGCTGAGCTTTTCTTTTCTGCTGCATTTTCTTCTTTTTATTTTATCAATCTATCCTTTTTGTAGATCGGGACTGTATAAAAGTCTTATTTTAATTCCAAAGATATGGTTAAATTCCCCAGGAAGGGGAGTTCAACTCCGACTTGGGAGTTCATGCAGACCACTTTGACATTAAGGATAAAAGCGCTGCATTTTAGCTCCTTGTGGGTTGCTTTAATGTGAATTGAAGCAGACTTTAAGGAACTCCATTTCATTTTCAGAGTGAAAAGATTCACAGTCTTTAAACTATTTCTTCACACAGATGTAAGGTCAGAGTGCATTGGTGCCTCACAGCATCCCCAGGCACTCGGTCATGCCCTGGTGCTGGGGGCAGACGGCTGTGCTGGAGACCATCAGACACGTGAGCTCTGGAGTATCTGGAGGAGCAGGAGCACAATCATCACCCTGGTTTGGCTCCTCTTGGTTATAGCGACAAAGACACATTCAGGACTTTGATAAAAGCCAGGCTTCTCTGCTTTTACACACACACACAAACCAAAAAAAAAAAAAATGCTCAGAGGGCGAGGCTGTGTGTTTTGTTAAAGTAGGGAATTGGGATTTAGCAAGAAAAAAAACACCCCAAACCTCCCTTTTTTTTTGAATTAAGAGGGAGATCTGAAGCTGGAAGCACCCTTTCTCCAGCTCTTTCACCCCATCACGTCTGTGGACGTTTCCAATCTCCTCCCTCCCTGGGCGCACAGCCCCCCTTCTCTTCAGCCCCATGGCAGTGTTTATAAAGAAGAAAGGGTTTTATATACATACATATCTATATCCCATCCTATATATAATCCCATATATATGTTTATATACTCTTCAGTGCTTGTTAAGTGGCAAAGCAAAAATGCAATGAAAACAGAGGAGCAAGGAGTAACAAACCTTCTCCTCAGCGCATAAACACCCCTCTCCTTTATGAGTTTTTATTCTGGGCTTTGCTTATTGCAGGTAAATCATTGCTTAGCTCCTCTTTGCTCCAGACTAGCCCTGACCAGCACCTCTGTGCCAAGAGCTCATCCCTGGGGGATTTCATCATGGGGAATAGGCGAAATTAGGTGTCTCTATCCTGATTTGGTATAAGCTGTGATTATCTGTTGTTTGAACCTAACAGTCTGTTGTACTGTTTTGCTTTAAAATTGATTCGATACTTAATTTTGCAAGTTTTGCCTGCTGTAGGTGAGGATTCCCTGTGGCTGTACCAGAGCTGTGAGTCTAAACCTTTACCACGCTGAATTTCAGCCACTTTACACAGCAACCCCAGTGTTGCTGGGAGGAATCCTGTGCAGAGCCCCTGTAGCGAGCTGGCAATGACAAACCTGGCACTCATGCCCTGAGGAATTTGGCCTTTGTTAATAAATGTTGAAAACATTGGCTTTTTCTTGGGTGCAAACCTGTGCACCCTCAAGGGAGAGGAAACACGTGCATCAAAACTGTGTCATTCAAGATCTAAAATCCCATTTTGTAGCATCATCATGTGCATCATCAAGATTGTTTGAAACTTTAGCTGCTGTTCTGACATGCTGTCAGCCCCAGTGGGGAGTCCTGGACCTCTAAACACCTCACTGCATCCTCCTCAAGACAAAACAATACAAAATACTTGTTAGGATTTAAAACTTTTTATTGAAGCTTTTAATGAAGTTTTTAAAAAAATGCAAATGCACACTTAAAAAAGTGATGAAATAAGCACATTTCTCTTAATTTTGTAGTTCGTAGTCATTATTCACGGTGAAAGGAAGAGCAGTGCTGATCATCAGCCTGGGAAGCAGTGGAGCTCTGCTGCTCCAGGGCTGTGACCCCAGAGGAACTTAGGGCAAGGATCCCCCTCCCCACCTCGCCTGTGGCTTGAGAGGCACTGTATGCAGGCTGAAAACCATAATACTGAGCCTGTGTTGCTGGATTATTCCCTCTCCCCTCTCTCACATGCCCTCTGCCCCCAGGAATGACCCCCAAACTGGCTGCTGCCTCTCTTCTGAGGGGCCAGGGAGAACATCAAGAGCATCTCTCCCTCCTCTGAACATCTCAGGGAGGGGAACAGAAAAGACAATAGGGCTGCTCCCCCTTCTTCTTGCAAAGGGGAGCATGGCTTGGTAAATGCTTTTCCTGAGTGCACACAAAACCTTTTCAGAAGCAGTGTGGTCACCTGGTTTTGATGATGATTATGCACAGCTGCTGCTTTTGGTGCCCCACCCTCATCCCAGGTGTGTCTGGGAGGCTTCTCCCACCCTTCCCTCAAAGCCCAGGCTAAGGGGGCTCTCGTGAGGTCTCACATTGTTCTGCTGAGTTTTTGTGGGGTGTTTCAGCAGTGTGGATGGGGCTCCAGGCTGGTGGGATACGGCTCTGTGCTCTCTGTGGCTGAGGTGAGTCTCCTGGCGTTTGCTGTTTCTCAGTTTTGGAGATGATGCGGCGAAGGGACAATTTGTAAGCGTGTGCTCAAGCTGATGTTAGTTGGGGTTGCCTCTTGGCCTGGGAATGAGAGTTATGTACAGGTGTCTTTAATGTATTTGATCCTCCTGCCAGGAGGAGGGATGAAAATGTAAGAGGGGTGAAATTCCTTGCAAGCAGGCAGGAAAGCAGAGGTGTGTGCATATTTATGTACATGCATGTGTGTGGAGGAGCTCAAATAAGGTCTGGTCCTTGTGTAGCTGTTGAAGCAGCCTGGGTGCTGTCTGAGAAGTCTTTTATGTTTTTGATGTTGAGGGTATGGGGCTGTAACAAGGCTCTCTGTGCCCTCTTTGCTGCAGGGGGTGATGTGCTGCCCCGTGGGGACTTTTTGTCTGACCAGGGGCACAAGTGTGTTATTTTGAAGTCTGTTTTAGCTCATCTCCACTGGAGCTCGACGTCTGCTAGGTGCAGACCATGCTGTAATTGGTGAATGTGAGAAAAGTCTAACAAATGCAGGACTTAAGGAGAAATCCTTAGTAGAAAGGTGAAGTGGCTCAACTTCAAGATGTTAACCCACAGAATGCTTCTGAGAGGTCTTCACCTTCCTGGCTTTTTTTTTTTAGTGCTCTATTTGTATAGAGTAGTCTTTTTATTCTGGAACATCTGCAGGACCTGTGTATATTCCCTCGTCCTCCTGCACAAGTGGTTTCTCTGGAGACCCCTGTGAGCCACCACTTGTAACCCAGCTGGTCTGTCTGTATAAGAAGAGGTATCTGAGCAGTTGAGGTGGAAACCTGGGATGGAGGATTTGGGGAGCACCTATTTCGTTCAGTGCATGTCTGAGCTTGGTGGAGAGCAGGAGCTTGGTCCTGGTGAACCAGCAACGTGAGGGTTTTGTAAGAATAGCAAAGTACTGGGTTGTAAGCCCAAAGAGGTGGCTGCTGGAGGCTAAGAAGTTTTCCAGGCAGTGAGGGGAAAGTTTGTAGTAATGCTAATTGGCTTCTGTTTGGGGCAGCCTTTCCAACATGGTTATGTGACTGTGCTATTGTCTTTGGGATTTGTTTTTCTCTGTTTTATTTTTATGGAGTGCCCATACTGGGGCAGGGTGGAGTCAAACCTTTACGGATGAAGGAAACTTTGTCTGGTGTGAGCGTTAGGGAACACAACCCCCAAAACCTCCAAGATCGAGCCTCAATCTGGAAAGGCATCTTGCTCTGTGGCAGAAGCGATTGCTAATTGCTGTTCTGCTGCTCAGCTCGTGACTCTTGGTTGGGCTGGTGGATGTGGAGCTCGCTGCTGCTGGGTGCCAGCTTGAGCGTGGTCAGTGCCAAACTCTCTGCTCTTAAACCTCAGTATTTGGTAGAAGTTAGCAATAGCCTGGCTTAATGTAATACGGGGCCCTGGGTTTGAGCCATTAATTCCTCTGCTTGGGGCTGCACCCTTGCCAAGGAGTAACGAACAGCTTAATGAACGGGGCCAGCTGAAATACGGCTCTCAGCTGGGAGGCTGATGGGGGACCTCTCTGATCAAGGCCACTTAGTGAAGCTGTTTCCACTCAAACTAGGACACACTGACAGGCCCTGTGGATGATACAGCCCTTAGCACCTGAGACATTGAATAATAATGCTGGTTAAAGGCAATTTGTACTTATCTGATAGCTGGAAGTGCGAAAGCTGGAAGGAGGAACATGAAAGGATGGAGGATCAGGGGGTTTGATTTCCCTCTCCCTGCTGCCAGCGTGTTGATGGGGAGCCAGGAATGCTGCAGGCTGTGAAATGTTTTTGTTTCGCTTCATTGGGTTTGTGCAGCCAAGTCCTAATCGGGGCTGTCATTTCCAGGGAGAGAAAACGGGAGGTCTGTGTTTTGAACACCTCTGTGGGACTGTTGCAGGGAAAGGGTCCTTCCCAGTAGTTTAAGAGAGCTAAACATTGCTGGATGTTCTTTTTTCCCCTCTTAAAATGCCTTTTTTTTAATAAGCAGCACAAGCTGATTTGCTGGTTAGAGCCATAAGTGGTAGAACATGGGGCTGGGTTGAAGGTTTCCAGTGCCAAGCATCGCGTGCAGCACTGATCATCTGAAGAGCTGCAGCCAAAATCTGCTTCTTCCAGCTCATCTAGGTAAAAATACATCAGAGATGAACATGTCCCACTGTCTGCTTTCTTCTGGGATCAGCCTGGATGTGTGAATGTCGCTAATGTGTTATCATTTAAGTCTCTAATTTCTGTTCATATGCGACTCTTCAGCTCTCATCTATAAATAATCCATTTTAAATTGTGACTAGCAAACTGAAGTTGTTTGTTTCCAGATATTTTTGGCTGGAGGAGCCCTCTTTGGTGCACTTGTCTTCCTTACCAGTTTATATGTTTTGACATGTCATTTCCTTCGTGGTCTTCTCGCCCCCTTCAAAATGGATTTGCATATGAATAATCAAAACCAAAAAGAGACAAGACTCCCTCATAAATGTCTTTCACATTGGGCAAGACATGACTTTAGGGGTAAAGATGCTGATGCAGCCTGTAATTCAAGTATCGCAGACAGACTGCTTGGGCATGAAAGGGAACCTGCTCCACAGCTCCAGCTTCTCTCTCATCTCATCGTCTCTTGCTAGATGCTCTGCTCTACCTGCTGCCCTTTCTTGAATCTCCTCTCAAAAGAGCAAGAGGGAACCGTAGTAATTAAAGTAGATGGGGAATATGTATTTTTGCAGCAAGTTGCTTAAGGACTTTGATTTATTCAGCAAGCCCATCTGCCTCCAACAGTCCTCAGTGCAGCCCATGCCTGCTGAGCCCTTGCCTTACCTTGCACTGTTGAGTTAATCCCCGGACTCTTTGCTGTAAGCAATAAGTTGTAATTTAAGGTAGCTCCTCATGGGAGTGTAATTTTAAAACCTTGGGTTGCAGTCAGTCCCGGTTCTAGCTTTTGTTGGTCAGCATTGGTTCTGGTTATTGTTAACAGATTTATTTATTCTTTATTAGGATTGAAAGGTTTTTATTAGGACCTAGAGATTTTTTATTAGGCTTGTGTATGCATTGATTTGTCCAATTTTTGCGAAGTCTCTTGTTGAACAGATCACCCAGAAGATCGTATGTCCTGCAGGCGGTTTAACTGTATATTCTGTAATGTTGTGGTACCACTCCTTAAATAGATTGACCTTTCAGTTCCAGTTCTGCTCTCTTCTGCCAAAATAATTTCCTCCTTACTCTGGTTCATATTATCAAATCGTGAAGCCATTAGTTCCAGTTCTCGGTAAGGTCGCTGCTGTCCAAATCCAGGCTTCACTTGGGCTTTATGAAACTTGTGATTATTTGCACAGCCTGAGGCGAAGTACGGGAGGAAAATGAGATACAGGATTGAGTAGTTTCATCAGTGAGAAATGAATATATTTTTAAAAATTATTTTCTTTTTATTTGGATCAGGGCAGCGTGTGCCAGGGAGCTCAGGGTGTGGTGCCTCCGTGACAGGGACAAGGCAGGCTGTGCATCCTCTTTAGGAAAATGCAGAGTTGCTGGCTGGTGCTGGTTATGCTTGTGAGGAGCTGGAGGGCTCCACTAAATACCAGCTGCATCCCTGCACAGCCATGTGGACGGCACTGGTCCGTGATGCCTTCTGCTTTGCAGCAGGGACTTTTAGGAGGAAATAATTTGATTGCATTTTGGTAAAAACCAGGGGTGTGTGTAATGTATATTTTTCCCCTCCCTAGAATTAATTGTTGAAAATTCTATTTGAAATAATTGAAGTGTTATTTCAAATATTGACATAAGGAAACTTTTATTAAGCTTGAATTCATTACAACTCTACCCTGACAACCCAAATGAGCAAATGGTCCTTTAGGAACCTGGCTTGCTCTTGTTTGCTGGGCTCTTGTGGATTTGGAGGTCATTGAGCGACCTGAGGCAGAGAAGCAGGAGCAGTGTTGCTCCTGTTGTCCCAGCACTGCATCTCCTCTGTGACTCACGCCAGTATAGAAGACCTCGTGGAAACCACAAGGCTGCTGGAATCAAAGGTGTCCCTGTGATTTACTTCCAGAAGAAAAACAAATACAAACCACAAAACAAGAACAAAAAAATTCAGCACCCTGCCACCCCCAAGAAATCCCACAGTTTTGAGCATTCACTTTCTTTGGCTTTGAGTGCATTATTTTGATGACGTTAATCTGCAGTAAGCATCCTCCTACAAGCGTGCAGGGTCCAGTGCCAATGTGCAAAAGGTGAATGGGAAGATGCTCAACTTTAACTTGGTTCTTTCACACGGCAATAACATCTAAAATTGTCACTGAGACCTCAGGAAGCACAGTTTTAGTGATTGAAGCATGTCTGAACAACAGAGATGAGTTTTGTCATCTGATGTCGTACCTTCACAAACCAGACTTCTTGCAGATATTCGCCTACTGAATCCTAATTGCTAACCTAGCGAAGCAAAAGGTGCCTGCTTGCAGCAGATTCAGAGCTGGTGCACATCGTTGTGAGGGATGCTCAAGGTATTGCTGCTGGTGGGGCAGAAGGAAAAAAAATTTGGGATAGGAAGGGGGGCAAAGTGGCAAAAAGAGTTTAAAAACTGGCTAAATCCTTGTAATAGCTGTAATAGTATATGCAATATTGGCTCCCACTGAATGAGGAGGTAGTCTTGGCGTAATGCAGCTGAGTATGACTCTTAAAAATGTGTGGCTTTTCTTTAGATTTTCTTTTAATACACTAAATAATCTCTGACTTTGACATTTTAATTGTACAGCCCAGATGTTAAAACTTTCCACCAGATCCTGGCAGAAATCCCAGCAAACTGTTTCAAATAGAGAAGTTTAAAAGAGGGGGGAAAAAAGTGTTTCTTGCACTTGTAAACCCTATTGTTTTGGAATTTATCAACTAATATTGAACTCTCTAAGCTTTATAAAAAGCAGGATAAGTGTTACAAGTGATAGTGTGGAGGAGATGTGATGGAGGAGCTCTTTCTTGGACATGAGGTAGCGTATTTAGTGTTGAAGAAATGGGAAGCTTTTGACATTTGTTTGATTTTTGTAAGGGCAGAGAGAGGCAGAGATCCAGTCATTAGTGCTAAAACTGGCCTAGATGTTACAGCTTTAGAACTGCTGCTTTGAATTTTATTCCGTGGTACTTTCTTGCTGGGGATAGAGGCTTTTTCCATCTGTTTAGCAAGTAATACTGGACTTGATTCCTTTTGTATCCACGCTGCTGCCAGGAAAGATAGGAAATATGCATAAAATCTACATAATACGCGTAAAATCAGTTAGGTAGGGTTTGGAGATTCTTTTGAGTCTGTCTGCTCTAATAGGCAAGCTCCTTGAGAGGAGCCAGTCCAGCCCTGGAGCTATCTTCCCTGTGTCTGGAGCGTGTTTAGGAAGGTGGAGGGAAGCCCATATGACTCTTTCTTCCCAAAAAGGCTGCATCCTGGCTCTGTGTGTGCATGACAGGGCTCTCCCTTGGTAAAGACCTCTGCTTTGGGAGATGAAAATGGAGTTTTCATGTAATTTATGGACTGGTTATACCAGTAGATGCTTTTGGCACCGAAGACTTTTTGTGACAGTGGCTCCCTGACCCTGGTGGGACACGGGGGCAGAGGAGGAGCTTTCAGCTTGCATCATTTTTGGTATTTGGTTGTAACAGCTTTGAGATTGGTAGTCAATAACCCTGTGTGCAGAGCATGTGAGGGCACTGGAAATAGAGGGAGGCTGTTACGTCAGCCTGGCATCCACAGTCAGCATCTCCCATCCTTCCTTCACTGATGGAAAGTCAGTCACAGCCGTGCTGCTCTGCACCTCTTGTGCCCAGGCACCGTGCCTGGATGCTGGACTGAAAAGCATCCCCCACTCCAGAACCCTCACAAATTGCCCATTAATATGAGCTCAATTACAATTAAAGAAGCGTGGTGGTGGTCTTCCCCATCTCTCGGTGGGATGCTAATATCAGGCTGAGCAAAGCAAGATGTTTGCGCTCCTCTAGACTGCTTGTACCGTGGGGCCTTTGGAGTGTGGGGTCAAATCAGTTCACTAGGTCCTGGGGGAATTGTAGGCATCCACAGACAGACCCTTTGACCAAGTATCATCCCCAGTCCCAGTGGAGACTGGAAAAACAGTAAGGGAAGGTGTCAAACATGGAGACCTTGTAATTACGCTGGTAAATTTAGAAAATTCAAGCAATTCAAACCCCACCCAGACATCATCCTTGCATCACACGGAGTCTGAGCTGATGAATTAAACCTACAGAAGAGGAGTAGATGAGTGCAGAGGGACCATAGACAAGCTGTAAATGAAATTCCTATGTGGGAACTTGAATCGTAGAACAAATCAGGAGGGAGGGTTGGTGCATGGCATGGCCAGTGCTGTAGGTGAGGGACTCTGGAGCTCATAAGGGCTCAAATAATGAAGCAAAGAAACATTGCTAGTAGTTTATTGCTGCTGTAGCAGTGTAGGGAGAAAGGTGATTAAAAATGAGTTTGCAGAGCTCCTGTGGCACGGCTGGCCTGCTCAGGATGGTTTTCCACTGTCATTCTGGTGTAGGGGAGTTCATCATATCCCCTTTGAGGACACTTGGACCAGCATTGCTGTTTAGAGAGGCAGAAGCGCTAGCAATTCTGGCTTGTCTGTCTCTGTTCTATACTGTGCAGGTTTCCTTTGGTGCCAGTTAAATATTGATTAAAAAAAGAAGTGGTGTTTTTTGGATTGCTCAGCTCTTCCACCAAGCTCTGGCATTTGAAATTGCAGCGAGCCATCTCTGGCACTTTACTTATGTCTCAGATTTCCCTTAGCTCAAAATTGCCATTAGAGCACCAATTGTATTTCCCTCCACCCATTTTTTTTTTTTAATTGCCTGCAGGAAAACGTATGTTTTTTTACACTGTTTGTTATTTAGCTCTGGCTTCACAGAATGCCTGTGAAGATTGGCCTCTGTGAGGATCGCTTGCAGACAATTTTCATTGCAAACAGAACCCTGTAGCACATACATGTGCAGCCAGGTTGGCCTCTCCTCAGAGCATATGTAATGGTTTCTAGATGGAAAGGAAAGTTTGAGATGAAATAGATCATGACATGATATTTTCAAAGT
The DNA here is from genome assembly GCF_032191515.1 of Phaenicophaeus curvirostris. NCBI lineage: Eukaryota > Metazoa > Chordata > Aves > Cuculiformes > Cuculidae > Phaenicophaeus > Phaenicophaeus curvirostris. Next base: position 4,821,977 of record NC_091406.1, on the reverse strand, counting down.
TTATGAAACAATAAAACACAATAATCGTAGTTAAAATTTGATAAATATGTGGTGGTGTTTTGCTAGCACAGAATGCAGTTCTGCAATAAACCCTAATTAATACAGGCTGTAGTAAACAGATTAATTCCTTTTAAAATCAGAAACTTTCCACGCCCTAAACTGAGACAAACAGGCATTTTAGCAGCCAGTGTCAAACCCAGGGAGTAAAAATCTTTCTCCTCTCTTTTTTTTTTCTTTTTAATTGTTATTATATTTCAGTGGATTCCTTGAGCAAGGACAAAATGAAAAAGCTCAGAAACTGCCCTGGGTGGCATTGAGTTCTGGCTGTGCAAACACCAACCTCTTTCTCTCGTGCTGTGAAACATGTATAACTTAATGTCTGCATACATAGGATTGTGGGGGTTTATTTTTTCATGCAAGCAGTGATTTCTTTGCCATCTCTGAGCCTTTTTCCAACCCCTCAACAGGCAGCATTTCACACTCACCCCTTCCCCTGAGTGGAAATGTGTGGATGTGGGAAGGGACACAAACTTCCTTGGGAAGCAATGCCTTGAGTGTGATGAGGTGCTGGAAACAGTTTGAACTGATGTTGACTTCAGTGGAAAGAGGCGCGCTTCCTCCCTCCCTACAGAGGAGTAGTTAAAAATAAATAATTAGGCTTTTCATCCTTTGGTTAATCAGGATTTGAAAATCTAAGATGCCCAGGACATTAGCAGGTGGTGGTGGTCGTATGGGAGGTGTTTTGGGAGCAGGAGAGCATCTGCCTCCCCAGATCTGAATTTCCAAAGCCACTTGTCACCCAGGGAGACATCATGTTGATGCACTACATCTAGAATTGTTGCATCAAGCCTTTAATTTCTTGAAAGCTGGAAGAGCGCGTAGGCTTTCTGTGTTGCTGTAATGAACTTCATCCTTGCTATGTATGCCAAATAGGATCTGCTTGGAAAATGCACCTTTTCACCACATCCAGCTGTGGTTTTCCTGATGTGTGTATCTGAAAGGGTCTTGTCTGCCAAGGAAAACATCAACTCTTCCACTTGCTGGGAAGAGAGGATTAAATTCTGTTTCCTGATGGGATGGTGATTGGATTTCACACAGGTAGTTGAGACCTAATAAAATTCCGTTCTGGGGTTTGCATAAAAGAGAGATTTTTATATTGGCGCTGACTTGTGGCTTAGAAGAGTGTACTTTGGCTTCAGTCATGCAGATTTTGTTTCACTGCAGTGGGGATGCCCAGTCTCCTATACCACCAGCAGAAGCAGCCCCTTGTGCAGCTCCTGCTCTGGCCTCCAGAGAAGATGCTCTGCTGTAAAATGCTTCAGCAACGTTCTTTTTTTTAAGAAGTCCACTGAGGTGAATGAAAACTTGACATAATTGGGTGGAGGATGTATTTATCAAAGCTTTGTGGTGGTGTAGTTTGCCTTGTGGTTATTGAAGGAGTAGTGATTGTGTTGCATTTTCCTTTTGATAGCAGTGCCTGGGGGGTGACTCTTTGAAGAAAACAGACAAAATCGTACGGCTGAGCATGATGGGTTCTTTTCCTTAATGCAGCAGGTTTGGTGGAGTTTAATAATGTCCTTGCTTGCTAGGAGCTGTGGGCACAGCAGCAGTAATTGATTAGTGACAGGCAGAAGCTATCCCAGCCTGACAAGCAGCTGACACTTGCTATGGAAAAACCACAGGCAAGATCCTCACCAGGAGCAGGGATTGAAAATAATGATTTTGGCGAGAGTTCCTGTGAAGTTCAGCTCAGGGATGTGCAAGCCTGTGGTCAGAGCCGCTTTGCGCTATCTCTGCTCCACAGAAATAACAAAGAAGTTATCCAAAGAGCATGGGATTTGCTGCAAAGGTAGCTGTGGGTTTAAAGGGGAGGCTATGAATGTTTATGTGCAAAGATGTCTTTTTGTTTGTTAATGTAGGATATATGACTCAAAATGTGATAACATGCCACTGAACATTTCCTAAGTGAATATATCAGTGCCTTGTTTGTTTATTGAACTAATTGAGTTTATCGTGTCCACAATGTTTATGGCCATCCCTGGAATTCTTCAGGCAGACATATTAATGCCTTTTCACATACCTAAAATTTTAAAAAAACAACAGTTGTGCGTTTAACCATAAAGAATAGTGCCAGATTGAGTTTTTACACTGATTCTTAGAGACACTGTAAGCATTTCTGCTGTAAATACCTTCACTGTTGCAGCACTGCTTAGCCTGGACTGATTTCACTGTCTTTAAAATGCAATAATTTCTTCTCACAATTTACATAGGATTTATTTGGGGTGTGTGTATATATGTGCACAGCCATATTAAAAAATAAAGAAGACGTGCTTTTCCCCTCTAGAGAGCGGGGTGCTTGAGGCAGACTGTACTCAATAATGGGAGAGGATCGACTGCTGTAAAAAAGAAGAGATATAATGACCTATAAGTGTGATGGGCAGGCATCTAGGTCTGCTATGTGTTGTTATGAAATACTCATGAAGGTTTCAGGCTGGACTGTGTCTTACGAACTTATATGTATTGGTATTTGTATTTGAGGGGCACAAGATCAAATGTTCTTAAATATCTGCATAATAAAGCCCTTGGCTGGAGTGGGCTCTCCCCACACTGGGCTTTGGGAGGACACAGCAAGGTCTACAACCAGGAGGAGTTTGCCAAGTTAGAATCTTTGTGCATATGATAATCTCCTGAATCAAGGCTGAAGGAAAAAGCAATCATCTGGCTTCTTATGAGGACTGTTGCGTAAATACACTGAGACATTTACATCTTAAATTCAGAAGGTTTATAAGCAGTGATCCCCAGGAAGCAACGGGTAGCGAGAAACCCAGCAAGTGAATAGTTTTCTCTGCTTAGGATGGTTTCCAGTTTCTTTTCTTCCTCTGAGCACCAAAAGGCCTTCAACTAATTCTGACCTTACTAAAATGAATGCTTTAATTAACGTGTGTGTCTGTTGCTTAACCATGAGGAAAATCACTTGGAAAAAGATTTGGGGTTGTTTGGAAAACTCTAAATGGCCTGAATAGTTTAAGCCTGAAAACATCCCTGTTTGCATCAACACAGCTCTTGCTTCCCCAGCCCCCTGTTTCTTTTCTTTAGTAAGTGCAGTACTGGAGAGGAAATCTGGGAGTTTGAAAGTGAAATGGGTGACATCCCTTTATCCGTTAGGACAAGACATAGCCCTGAATTTCTTGATGGAAGAGGTGATGATGTTGGGGCTGCAGGAGAAGAGCACCAGCAGGTCAGACCAGCCTCTCTGCGTCCCAGTCCACTCCTGTGACCCGTGACACTGCATGATGTCGCTCAGGACTTGCAAGTCAGATTGAAAACAGGCATAACCCAGCAGAACTACTGCCAAGAAGTTAACACCTTGCTCCTAAAATCATGTTAGGTTTCATACGTTCAGCTGCAAAGCAGGTGGAGTTGTTTTAGATGCGTGGAAGTGCCTTTGCTCACTGGGCAAGTTTAACGGTGGCAAATGTTCCTTCCTTCCCCCAGTGACCAGTTGCTGCAAATTTGAAAAGCAAGTGACTTGCCTAGCCTTAAAGAAAATCCCTCATCCTCCTCAGAGCAGCAGCTCTGGTTTCTGCTGTCCTTTTTAATGCTGTGGCAATTGGGGTAACTTAGAGTCACAGCCAGCTTTCTGCTGTAAATCCCTGGGCTCTGCCTGGCCCCTCGGGAAGGAGATGCTGGGGCTGCTTTTGGTACCAAGTTGGGACCTCAAAGCCCTAGGTCAGCGCTGCGTGGGCGCAGGTTGTTCTGGAGAATGAGTGCAAGAAGTCTGAAGTTTACCAGTTTCTACGACTGTCCTGCCCACGAGTGAGTCTGGCCTCGGTGAGCGTGGCTGCAGTCCTGCAGGAGACCTTGGGAGACAGACAAATAATTGTATTATCCTATGAAAAATGAGTTGAAAAAACGAAGGTAGAGGTGAAAGGCTTGTCACTGCACGCTCCTGTGCCTTGAACTTTCCCACCTGAACTGACATTTTGCAGGTCCTAAGCAGTGACTCTACGTAGCCTGCGTTGTTGTGATTGTATCAAGGGGACTGGTATCTGGTTCTCCAACCATAGTCCTTTTTCTCTGTGTATTTCTGTAACTGAGAGATGAAAAACAAATTTATTTTATGCATAAGAATGGACTACTTCTTTGGAGTAATTCTTACTAAAGAGGAGATTGTTTAAGCAACTGTTTATAGCGATTAGTTATGAGTTTTCAGGTTGAATCAATAACAGATGTTACTTTTGAATGACCTTTATGAAATGTGGCTGTGTTTTCATGCGAGGCTGACTCTTCAGGGTCCCCCTGAGGTAAATCAGATGTCTTTAAAAACCCTAACCTGTGGTGTGCCAGAATGCCCTGCGTTTATGAAATAAATGACAGGCAGCTCTGCTGGCCAGACCAGCTTGGGTTCTGCGTTAAGTGGTTTTATTCTCTTGCAGCCTTCAAACATCAGGATGTGGTTTTCATGCAGGTTTTCCTGCTAATTGATTTATACGTGAGAGAAATTAATGGGGGACAAAATCAACTTCATTTTCATGGAGCAAATTCAGGGGGAAAAAAAATGACCAGTGGTTATCTCTGTGGTTCATTTTAGGAACTTCTAGTTTAGAAAATGGGAAGACTTCATTTCTAATATTGCTTCATGTCATTGACTTCTTATTAACAGGTTTATAGCTTTTTTTGGCATCACAGTTAGCAGACATTCATGTGAATGGGAAGTTCAGGTCTTTATTTAGGTTAAAACCTAAAAATTCCCTCACTTGCCAAGAGTATTTGACTCTGATTTGTGTGATCATTCTTCAGGGGATTTTTGATGCCCCTGGCAAGTGATGCCGTTTTGGCTGCTCTGGAATTGTATATCATCATCATCTGCAGCAGAAATAGAGAATTGTCATGCTCATATTGGGTTACTCTGCCTTGCAAGCATATGTTTGAATGTGGATAATCAGCAAATAGGCATTAGAACTTCCCTACTACTCCCACTTGGTGGGTGAATACCTTCTGTTTTGGGCCTGGGTAATGCAAACCACTTTGGGAGTCTTCATTTTGCTTGCAAGAAGTAGATACCATGTTGAGGTCTTTGTTCATGAGTGGGAGCTCTTGATATGTTGTGCTCAAGCAGCAGGTAACTGAGTTGTTGGCAGGCTACAGCGACTTTTATCTGTCCCCTGTGGCATTCTGTCTCCAACAGAGAAGAAAAGTACTTTTCCAATTTCAGCATGATTTTTCTGAATCACTTACTACACTTTGTTTTGACTTGCTCGCAAACATTACTTGCAGTTCCAGGTAATTCTTAATATGTTCTTTTGAATAATGCAAAAAATTGTGTTAATTTTTTGTTAGCAGTTTAACTCTTCCATCTTTCTCTATGATGTTGAACAAACAGCAGGAGGAGATGTTTCCCGATCACTATTTTTCTTCCTGTTAGGAAAATTCCCATATCGACTGTAAAAGATGCATGAAATCACAGTTACATTTCTTCTGTATTGACCCCTTTTTATGATGAACACTGAACACGTTTACAGTATGATACCAACTGTTGGCAGAGAGCATCCACGCCTGTGCATGATTCACTTTGAGAGAGAAACTTTCCAAATGCACTGTTTTCCATTTGTGCTCTTAAAGTCTTGGTTAATTATTGTTTAATGTGGGGAAAGGGGCTGCGTGTGTCTCTCTCCATTGGCAAATAAGTCAACTTCTAAAGCGATGATGTCCCAAGGTGCTTGTCACCCTCGTGCCAGCCCAGTGAACCTTTGTTTCTTGCCGGGGCAAGGCAGGTGATGGAATCACACAGGGATTACTCTCTGCTAGAAGTTGCTTACTTTGCTGACAGGATTATTTAACCACTTCTTTTTTTCATTGCTATTAAAGTGGACTTTGTGATGTCAGTTGGTGACCTGGGTCCTGCAAGCCTTACTTGCCTGTTACTTGGTATTTTCTGTGCTTCTCAAAATATAACGTTTCTCTACTGAGTTTTACTGCCTAAGCATATAATGTTACCCTAGGTTTTGCTTAGCAAGTTTTAAAGGTTGTAAACATTTCATAAATATTAAAACTCAGGACTGTGTTGAAGCTGCAGCATGAGAATAGCACCTTTTCTTTTTAGCAGATGTGTATTTCAAATTCTGTGTGGAATTTTATTTCTCCTAATGCTACAGTGTCAGTTTGGTGAAAAAAAAAAAATAAAAAGCTACTGTATATTTTTGTTCTTTTTGGGCTTGTGTTCTTCTGATAACCTTTACACAGCTGCTCTTTATACTAGAACTGAGGAATAACGGAGAAACTGAAGCCTCAGTGACATGAACAACTTACTTTGTGCAGCTCTAAACAAGAGTTACAAGCATAGAAATCATAATTTTCTGGCTTGGTAAGGTCAACATATAGAATAAGTTCTCCAGATCCTGAATGGGATTGCAGGGGTGTGAACTGATGTAGCGTAGTAACAGCTGCACCATCCCGAGTCTCTTACTCCAGCAGAGTGATGAGGATCCCAAAAGTGCTGTTAAATGTCCTTTTATTGGTTTGGTTAAAACTCTTGTAGCTGTAATAGAGTGGCAAAAACACTTCAAAAGTGAACAATCGCTTCATGGCAATAAAATCTCTGCGCAGGCTTGTTCCTTTGCAGGGGCACAGGCTGCACGCTTGCTACAGGGCAGGCGCCTTTGGGGAGCATTAAAAGAGGCTGTTAAGACTGCAAAATAGTTTGTTACTCTGGGAAAAAAAAAATAAAAAAATCTTTGTTTAAGCTTTTTGGGCTGCTATTGTCTCTTCCTAAGAGAATCCTGAATCGCAGAAACATTGATGGGAAGGGATTGCTGGAGGGCCCTCGTCCAGCCTTGTGTGCAGAAGGGTTTGATCAACATCCCCCTTGATTTGAGGGGCCCAAAGCTGGGTCCAGCCCTCATCGGCAGCTGTGCTGGCCCTGGTTGTGGGGACAGCGCTGTGCTTGATCTGCTGGCCACATGGTGCTGTTGGGTAATGGAAACCAATAAATCTACAGTGCCCTCTTCCAGCCACCCCCACCCCATGCCACCCTGGGTTATGACATTAGTTTGTAAGGCTAAGCCGTGCTGTCGAAGGATGTGACTTTTAACAGTCTGCGTTGTAAAATCCATCATCTGTGTTTGGACATCCTCAAATGCCAGCGGGAGAACGCAAGGTCACCCGTTGGGATCGCATTTGTGCTTGCACACGTCTGGCTGGGTAGCTCTCTGTGCTGGAGGGGCTTTTTTTTCCTCCCCTTTTACATATTAGGAAGCATTGCAGCTTTGTGTACCCCCCCAGAGCTACTGCTTTTTATATTGTGATAAGCCACAGCACTTTAATTCTCTTGTGAAAAGCCTTGTATAAGTGTGTTTAGGCTGAAGGAGCATTTATAACTGTTTGATGTGGGCCGATTATGAATATTGTGTCTTGAAAACATAGAGTTCTGTTGTGTTTTTTTTTTTTTTAAACATACAACACATAATGTGAGAGGTAGAAAGCTTTGTTTTTCCTTCAGTCTCACTCCAGCATACAGGGGAAAAAACTTAGTCTGATGCTTGTCATGACTCTGGACGTTCACCCTAGGTAGCTGCTTGGAGGTTTCCTTCTCACTGGCTTATGTTTAAAAAAGCCTTTAGGGAAGAACTGGATGCTGCTTCATGAATCTGCACGCATGAATCATCAAAACAAATGGGAAACTGAGCACCAGTCATTGTACTAAATTTGAGCTTTGAAGTGGATACTTGCTGTATACAAGTCTCTGCGTTTATCAAACCAAATGTTCTGCTTCTGCCTGTTTTTTTCCTCATAGTATCGTCTCTGATGGTTCACTCGCATGCACAGAGAAAGCAGCACTTTGTGTAGGGTGATGTATAAGGGTAACCACTTTCTCCATGTCCTGAAACTTTATTATCAGAAAGTACGTGTTTTAGCAAGAGATTAGAATGGGGGAAGAAGCAGAAAGGGATGGATGTCTCGGGGTATTCGGCTTGTGAAAAAATGGTAGCTGATGATTCTCCCCCTCCACTCTGCTCTCGTGAGACCTCACTTGGAGTCCTGTGTTCACTTCTGGAGTCCTCAGCACAGGAAGGACACGGATCTGTTAGAGCAAGTCCCGAGGAAGCCAAAAAGAGGATCCGAGGGCTGGAGCACCTCTCATAAGGGGACAGGCTGAAAGAGTTGGGCTTCTTTAGCCTAGAGAAGAGAAGTTCTGGGGAGACCTTCTAGCAGCCTTCCAGTACTTAAAGGGGGCCTACAGGAAAGCCGGGGAGGGGCTCTTGAACAGGGAGTTCAAGGATAGGATGAGGGGGAACAGTTTCAAGCTGAAAGAGAGGGCTTTTAAATTAGATGTTGCGAAGATTTTTTTTTTCCTATGAGGGTAGTGAGGCACTGGCACAGGTTGCCTGGCAAAGCAGTGGCTGCCCTGTCCCTAGAATTGTTGAAGGACAGGTTGGATGGGGTTTCAGCAGCCTGATCCCATGGAAGGTGTCCTTATGTATAGCAGGGGGGTTGGAACTGGATGGGCTTTAAGGTCCTTTCCAACCCAAACTATTCTGTGATTCTATTATTATATGGGCTGGGGCACCTTGGCAGAGGTGGGAGAGGACATTGACCCCAGAGGCCACCGTGGTTGTGGCCTTAATGCAATATTGCTGTGATTTACAAGAGAGTAAATCCAATGTGACTCCTTCAAGACCTGTGAATTTGTGCAGATATAATTGCTATGAGAGCTGGATCTGTTCTTCTGAATCTGTAATGCCTGCCTGAAGAATAGGAACATAGTCCTGTGAAGCTTCGGTATTCTTAAGATAATACCGTGTTTTTGTATGCACTTACTGTATTTTATCACTTAGAAAAAAACCCAAAAACCCCACAAACAACCAATTTTCTATGAGATGTTTCTGTGAAAGTCAATGTATCAGTAGATTCCATGGAAAAGTTGGGAGGAAATTCAAAGCATTGTCAATGCTTGTGGTTGCTGGAGCTGTTTTAATTGTATAAAAACGTTTTGAGAAACGCAGTCTCTGATCTTGAAATAGTATTGAAAGGGAGGGAGCTTCTGTGGGAAGTGAGCTCTCCCGTACTGCCTGGGCAGATGGAAGGGCTGGAGAAAATAGTGTTTCTTTGGAAAAAGGCTCTTGTGATTCACTCAGGTTCTGTAAACTGATGTGTTCAAGGTTTATTCTCACTAAAATCCAGAGTGATAACACCTGGTTTTAGTTTTTAAAGGAACCTATTGCCTACACTGCTCTATCAGCAAAGCATGACGTTTTCCATTACTTTAGGCAAGAGTTTTAAGATGTTTGTTTAACAGATGTACTACTGTGGATTTTTTCCAGTTTCTAAAAATACCAATATTCCATTTTCTACTAGGATAGGATGTGTTTCCAGGTGCAAACTGATTATACTCTACATTTTGCCTTATAGTTCAATAATGTGCATATATTCTTTTTCCAAGGAAAACCCAGAGCTTAAAAGTAGAAAGGGAAGGCTCAAGTACAAATTGCTGCTGCTCTGTTAAATATTCCCACCCTGCGCAAATGGCCGGATTTGAGCCCACTCTTGTAATTATGATGTGGTCCCTAAAATCTGGTTTAACCTATACATTACACTTAATTGTACTTTTTTTTTTTTTTTTTTTTTTTGCCTATAAGCGTCTGAAATAAGTCACCATTAGACTTTGCGCACCATTTGAGAGAAGTCTCCAAACACTGAGCCTCGATGCTGACAGCAGGAATCAATTACGAAACCTAATATGAGATTAAAAGGTTCCTGAGTATATTTGTAATTGAATTGTACAAAATGCCTGATTTGTGCACTGGACAGTGAAAGAGAGACCGCAAGCCCAAATGAAGCAAATTATAATTCAATTATATAAATGCTTCCAGAGCAGCTCAAATCACATCTTTAAGTCTGCTAAACACTGAGAAAATGCTTTCACTATTTTCTTTTAAGGTATAAATATAAGCCCTTATCTGAAGACTGTCCTTTGCACCACTTCTGGCAGTAGAATGCAGTGGAGTATATAACTATGCCAGCTATGTGGGGGTGATGCTGGTCTCTAAACAAGAAAAAAAGGGCTGGTTTGTAGAGACATTAGAGAAAATTATGATTATTCATTGTGAAAACCAGTCCGTTGTGGAGCTATCTTGCAAGCATGGCTCAAATTATACCATTTTCATAAGGCATTTATCTTCAATCCACTCACAGAGGTTGTCACCGACTACATCCAGGCTGACATAATAGTCCAACTTATGCTTAGCTTGGGATTTCTGTTTGTTTTCTCTTATAGTCTTTCACAGTTTTAGCTTGTGAAATAAAAATAAAGAAATGCATGCTTGGGAATTCATCACAAGTGTTGTAATATTTAATTAACCCTCTCAGCTACTTTGTTCTGTTGCATGAGAAGTTTACTCCTCATGAGGAATGCGTGTCTAAACCTTACAATAACAAAAAAATATATTGCTGATTTTGAACGTAAATAAGAATCCAAAATGACAGAAAATTTGTGAAAGACAAAGGATCCAAATAACTTATGTCTTTTTCCAGGAAGTGATGTTAGAGTCAAATATTACCACCCCCAGGAAAGAAGCAGGGGTGCAGCTGTACCCGAAGAGTTGCAAGGAAGTGATGGATAAGGTGTGAAATTAGGCAGGTGACTTGCAGGAGTCCTGGAAGCTTAGTTGGGGTCGGGATGCTTGGAAATCGCAGGAAAAGTAGGAATTTACTTGACATGACACTAATTCTCACTGTTTTCTAACAGGTTCTTTTAATATGTTGGGGGTTTTTTTTGACTCTTGGGTATCTTTTTCCGTGTGGGTGTTTTTCCCCCTGGAGCCAGCAGCAGAAATAACTCTGTTGGCAGAGTTGGTTTGTGCTTTCTTGATCAGACTTCTCAGCTGTTTGGGCATCGCTGTTAGTTCCTAAGAAGAACCCCCAAAACATTAAAATTTAAAAGAAAAAGCAGATACCTTGAAAACCTTGGGACTGGAGGAGTACAGCTGTCGGATGTGCTGGCAGGCTGCAGCCACTCAGTAAATACCACAGGAAATTGCTTAATGAGAGCAGATATAAGAATATCTCTGCCTCTAAAAAAATTTTTTTGGCTTGGCTGCTCCTGGATAACGTGAATTAGGCTGTGTGTTTCGTGAGGCCCAGAGGGCAAAATTGGCATGACTTTGCTGCCTGCATTAGGAAATAATTGCTGCATAGATAAGGAAGGGCAAGGTTGCCTATTAATTTTAACTATAAGCAGAGAACTGGCTTGCTGGTTGCTTCAACATATCCTATGGGAAAGCCACTGTTTCTCCTACAGTTGTAACACAAAAACCAACTTGTGCAGTGGTTTGTCACATCTCGTCCTGCCCTGAGGAGCTCTGACTTGGGATGTTCCTGATGCCCTCTTGGTCCAGGGGCCGCCTTGTCCAGAAGGATCAGGATTGACCCAGGTGAAGATCACCAACATGAAAGCCCCTATTTCTACACATCAAATTGCTGTGTAAACAGATGGGGTTCATAAATAATCGTATGTTTAGATATTCAGTGCAAATCTTCAGCGTTATGCAGTGGACTAAGCGATGAACACGAGCCCTCACTCTTGTGTGAGTCTTGCACAGTATGAGGTACCCAACAGGTTTAATGAGTGTCACTTGCAATCTATAGATATTTTAATTAAAAAAACCTTTTCCATATAATTATGTTGAATTTTTAGATATGATGATATAAATAGTAGTTCATGGATGTGTTCAGAACTGCATGCCAGATTTGCTTTTCTGAAAGTTGGGAGTGTTGCAGTAGGGATGAGCTGAACCTGGTGCATGTAAGGCAAATATCCTTATGTCTGATAGTTCTGGTGTTTGTGGTAGGCATTTCTCAGCATTAAACATCTTGCTCATTTTAGTTTCTTCTTTGAAAATTCTGAAGTCTGAAAGACTGTGTGATGAATTGCCAAAGTTCACATTTTAAATTACATTCCTTCTGGGCCATATAAGAAATAAATGAGCATCATGCTGCTTGTGTATTTCTCGTTCATTTTATTATGTCCTGGTTTCAAAAGAAGGGATTTGGTTTTTTTTAAACTTGTGAAATGAAATACACTCTTTTGCCAAAATAATGCATGTCCAGATTTAGTGGAGAGCAAATGCTCACGGGTGAGGCTTGTATATCGTGCAGCTCTGGGTTTCCAGTACAACCATTTGGACAGGTTAATGAAGGTGTTAATACCAAGTGACTCATCATTCCCTGACTTTTGTTCAGATACCACCCAAGGAAGCTGTCTGAAGAGTGAATTAAGACCCACCCACAGGCTCCTATAATTAACTTTTCTCTTAAATCCTTTCTGGCTTGTTTCTGTTCCTTCTGCGTGAGCAGGTTCTTCTTCAGCCTCCAGCTCCACATTTATCTTCTCCCTGGGCAAAGCTACACGAATTGCAGTGGCTCACGTGAAGCTTCTTGGCTTTCCTCTATGTTGTCTATAAGCCTTGGACCAGATGACAGCGTTTCATACACAGTACGGTTGCTCAAACCTCAGATTGTCCTGACTGATTTTTCTTGGCTCATATTCTTCCCCTGGGCCAAATGAATAGTATTGCTCCTCTGACCTCAGTCCATGGCTGCTGGTTTTCCTAAATCTACTCGAAGTATTTTCCCCCTCACAAAAATCCTTATTTTACAGTGAGCCTACTCTCTCTTTTCTCCAGGAGCCTATGGGCCACGTGGCCAAGTTTCTGATGGTCTGTTGGCTTTGTCAATATGGTCATTAATAGCAACTAGATTTTCTACTAAAATACTTAAGACAGGCTTCCACTGAGCAGTTAATGGTGATGCGACTTGATGGCATCTTGCTTTCCTTCCCTGCAACACTGCAGATAGAATGAATTAAGTGTGGGTTTTAAAATGCTTTCATTTATGTCAGAGGTGGATAGTAGGGAGGCTGCTTATCACAATAACAGCCCTAAGCATGACTGAGAAAGCATTGCTGTACCGAAAAGTCATACAGAGTTTTTTAATGCAGGGAAAGGGACAAATCCCTCTGATTATAGAGGGTAAATTGAAGAACCTGCCCATGGCTTGGCCAGAAGAGATGCCGTGTGAGATGCTGGCCCTGAGCCTCATGTTTCCTGCTAATGTCTTCTCGTGGGTGGATGGTGGGAAGACCGGTGGAATTTCAGTTTATTATTGCATCCCACAACAGTACTGAAAGCACCAGTGTGTTTAAAGTGACCTAAATGACACGTTTACTAGACAGAGTGATCTTTGTGATCAGACTGAAGGAGTTGGTTTGTTGTTCTTGAATGTATTTTAACACCAAATCCCCCCAGTTTGTTGTATCTACCAGCAGAACATCTGCAGACCACAGGAGCTGCTCAGTGCAATGGGATCTCCAGAACACTGGCAAGCAGTTTGTTGCGAGGATTCCCTTTTGGAGCGTGTTAAGATCCACCATAAGCTAAGAGCTCAACCCTGCGCTCCATATAAATGTTTCATGGTACGGCAGGGAGAAATATAAGCTCCTCATGGTCTCGAAATACTTGCTTCCAAGCAGCTCTTCTACTACCCTTGGCCTAGTCTTCCACACAAATATCTCAATAATAAAACCAAGATCTTTATTTCTTAACGTTCGGTTTCTTTCTGCTTTCCTGAAGTCCTTGTCATCTGCTTGTGGTGTGTTCTAAATAAGCAACACTCTGAATAAATCCATTAGGAATTAAGAAGTTTTCTTGTTCCTAATCCATGTAAAAACTCTCCTTTTCCTTCCTATGCATATCTCTACCTCAGTTAAACTATTTATGAGGATAAGTGTAAATTCATAGGGTTTGTTTGCTCAGCTTGAATCTGTTCTCTTTTATGAGCAGTATTATACGTTTCCTCAGCTCTGCTGAACTGAACATCGTCTTTAACATCAGTAAAGCTCCTAGTACAGTATATCATGAATGCCTCTAACTTCTTGCTTTAGGAACTTCACTTATTTTTTACTTTTTATCCTGAAATTAAGGGGTTTGCTAACTCCTTTTCTTGACTGTTTAGTTAAAAAGAAGGCAAAACAACCTAAACCCAAAAGGAATAATAAAACTATGAATGAGTTAATTATAGAAATGGCCCTAAAATACCTTTTGGCAAACTCTTCCAGGAATGGGCAGCTTGCCATAACTTGTCTTTGGAGATGCAGGAAGCTTAATCCTCTAGAGCTGATCAAATTTGCAAAGCTTTGAGCTTTTAGCAGCTTGTTTTTGTGGTAAATAACTGCATTGAAACAACTAGTGTGTCACCGTGGCCCTTTTTGGGGCAAAAGCAAGAAAATACCTAATGTGGAAATAGTGCTGCTGTGTTTGGCTGACCCAGCTCTGTGTTGTAGGATGTTCTGCTGGTTTGTTTAGGTTTTTTTAGACTCATTTCTTGAAATTTAACTTATAACACGCAAAGGTGTCTGGTTTAGCATAACATAGCAGGTAGCGGAGTTTAAGCCATGTGACTCTGTGTGTGATGGAGAGATGGAGAGGCACAGGGCATGGATGCACACTGCATCACAGTTAGTCCTTGCACAAGGGACCTGAGCCTTGGGGAAGCGTGGCTGAGGTGCTTATTTTTTCCCCAGAAAGCCTGCATTGTGCAGACTGAGCTTGTATGGAGCTGAGTGTTTTGGGGAGGGTTCAGACAAGGAGTCAAAGTTGAGAACCAAGCCAACAAAACAAAGAAATGAAACAAAATCGATAAGAATGGTTGGACTCGATGATCCAGTGGGTCTCTTCCAACCTGGTTATTCTATGAAAATAACACCCCAACATCAAAAAAACTCTAAACAACCAACCACACAAGAGAATCCAAAAAACTGCAAACCTCAACAATAATTTTGAATGCTTGAATATATGTTTACACACACATTTGTAGAACCATACAAATATAACAGATCACCTATTTCCAGTGCTGACTCTGAGTCTTTCCTACTGCAGCTTCTACCGTTTCAGAACGGGAAAGACAATAAATGCACCCTTGTGCCTTTTATTTAGAGCAAGTGAGGAAGGTAGAAGGTGGCAGAAAAATCATCACTTCCACTTCTAGGTGGAAAAGCCACCTTATTTTACTTATATCATTCTTTTTTTTTCAGTAAGAAGTAAGCTGTCAAAGATGGTGCTGTTGAATGCTGAGTTCAACTATGAGATTTTTTTCCAGAAATTAATGAATTCTTTTCTTTAAAAAAAAAAAAAAGGTAATTTTGTGTAAGTGAATAACAGTTCTTCCCAGAGCTCTGTCTGTAGTGGGGTAAGAGTATGTGTAAGAAAATGAAGTAAACCAGACCCTGACCTGTTTCTTTTTATCTGGTTGCCGTCAACTCAACTGATCATGATTGTCGACTTCTGCGTTCCTGCAGTTTACTTGTTTATCTGAGCACAGGCCAAATCAAACAGCCGTAGAATGTGCCTTTAATCTCCAGCGATAAAGAATACCTTGGAGAGGAAATTACATTGTAATGTTGGGAGAATAGGAATAACTAGAGAGAAATGCATGTGAAACCGTTACTCTGCTTTTCTTAGGATCTTTTTTCTCATCGCATTTTTCTCACCATTCTGAAAGGAGCTGGCTGGAGGGAGAAGGGGAGCAATGGGAATAGCACGTTCCTTCTTGCTATTTTGGAAGGAAATTGCAAAATATTAATTAGAAAGATAAAATTGGGAGGGAATTAAGAGTTGTTATCTTGAAACATTAGTTTCTTTCCCAAATGCTTTGTTGGCTTTGCTGTTATACTGCCTTTCTTTTTTTAAAGAAGAATTTTTAACTTACTTGATGCGGTGTGCGTTAATTATCTTAAAGTTTTCTGGTTTTCCATATTTCAAAGTATGGGTTGGTGGTGAATTATTTCAAGTTTTTCTGGAGTTAGCCCTCAGGTTGTCAAGCCTTTGAGGCTGGGATCGTATTTCATGATGTGTGCACTATCTAGCCCAGAGGTTCCCCTCTCCCAGTTGGAAATACTGATACCCATATGTTCAGAAATATTCTGCTTTTTAAGGAAAAAGAATTGTGAATAAATTTTCCCATGAGGTGTGTGGGTTTTTTTTTCTCCTTCAACCAATGAGTTGTCTGAAAGCTGGTTTGTGTTTTCTTATTTTCTAGTGCTCATAACTCCGACTTAGCGTTGCTTAAAGTTTTACAAGGAAAACTGCCTTCAGGCTCAGAAAACGCATGGAAAACTTTAGTCCTTTGCAAAATTTGTTTAATAAAGCTATTTGCGACTGAATAAGGGGATTAAATAGGAAATGGCATCCGGTCCTAATGCCCTGTGCTGTAGCCTATGTCCGCACACATGCAATAGCTTATACCTTTACCATAACCTGTTGCCTTACCAAGTGGCTTATCTTGGCGTGAAATTCCTGCTTAAATATTTTCAGTGACCAAGTTTAAATAAACTGATGGATAATTGCTTTCCCTACCTCCTCATAGTATTTGGCGCTTCTAAACTTTGCGGTTTTCCTGAGGCATTTTAGTCTTATGCTTTAAATTGGTAACCTGAGAAGAAAGCTGGTATATGCTTTATTTAAGTGGAATCACAGCATTTTAATTAAGCCAATTTTTTGGCTGGGATGAGGACTGGCAAAGATGCAGAATGCAGCAGAGAGCAGATGCTGTATTGAGCGATGTGGATCTGCCCCTGAAAAGGCATCTCTGAGGTGTTGCTGAGCCTGTGATTGATGAGTTTGCCTCAGGGTTTCTATTTCTGGAGAGGATGGAGAAAGAGGAGGCATCTTGCTTGGCATCAAAAGCCGTTGACATCTTCCAGGAAAGGATTTCTCTGGGTTGGGCAATGCCAGCTGTGCAGTCCTCTCTTTTTCCCAGTCTTTCCTCCTGCTGTGTATCAACCCGCTGCTGGTGTTGGCAGCGAGTCCCAATTTTGACTTGTCACTGTCTATAATTGCCACTTTTGGTTTCTGTGTTTTTTTCAGTGGGTTTGATTTCAATCTTGTACGAGCCAATCAATGTGTTAACCTGCTCTTTCAGGTTCATAAACAGCCTGGAAATCTGAGGAAAGTAGCAGTTCTCTAAAGAAAACTCTCATATTGTGTTACCAAGTGTGCTGTGAACCAAAGCTGGTCTTGGAAGTGCACCATAAAACACAGCTCTGGTGAGACTAATCCCTGGTTTAGGATGGGGTAGAAACTGGTTTCCTGTGCTGTACTGGGCAGTGCTTTCACTGGGGAGTTTCTTTGATGGCTAGAAATGTAATTTGGTATTT
Organism: Phaenicophaeus curvirostris; assembly: GCF_032191515.1. Classification (NCBI taxonomy): domain Eukaryota; kingdom Metazoa; phylum Chordata; class Aves; order Cuculiformes; family Cuculidae; genus Phaenicophaeus; species Phaenicophaeus curvirostris. The sequence continues at coordinate 4,804,771 of NC_091406.1, read as the reverse complement.
TGAAACTGTCCAGCTGATTTTTTGTTCGTGATATTTTGCTCTCCCTGGGACTTTGGGGCATAGAGCTGGAACTGGGTATCGCAGCCCCAATCTTCTGTAAGAGTCCGAGTTATCCTCTCCTTGTTGGTTTTGAGTAATAAATTCCCATAGTGACTTATGCATTTCTTCTCCTCTGACTCCCCAGACAGAATGAGTTACATGTTCAGCGGTATTTTGTAACCGAGAAAGGGGAAGGGAAATATATACAGGTTCCTTAATTTGTTGCCATTGGTATATTTTTGTTGAGCTTTTGCAGGATGGAAAAGAATATGCAATTGTCCTCTTTAATCTGGATCTTGTGACACATTGCAGATTAAATACTGTGACTCAAAGCTTAATGTTGCCTGAACATGACAGTTTCAGCCATAAGAAATCAATCATCTTGCAATATAGTCTTGCAGCACATAAAATGCCCCAGCAATTACATTCACATGCATCGCCTGGACTCATGTACTTTAAAATGTTGCTATTTCTGTGCTTTGTTGGAAATTGAGACCCCAGAAAGGAGGAACTGGTTCCATCCAACACTTTACTGTTAACACACAAAAATGTATAATACTTGATTAAATACAAAGTCCCTTGCATCTGGCTTCAGGATGGCCTTGGCTGGTGAGTAGATGGTCACCTTCTCAGCCTGAAACTGGGACTGGTATCGGGAGCAAAAACTAGGAAGAGTTACAACTAAACTATTTTCATGGAAATAGTGAAAAAACCTGCAAAATTACTCTGATCAATAAGGACATGGAATACAGCATTTAAAGCAACTGCACTCTTCAATGAACTGCCCAGACTGGACTTTCATAAATGATTATTTTTTTAATTAATCCATGGTTGAGAGCTGGACAGAAACATGCAGGCAAATAAAAATATAAGGATTTTTCTTCTTACATAAGAGTCATTGCAGATTATGAGGATAAAGCCATGTGCTAAGCTTGTTCTCTCTATCTGTTAGCTTTTGGCAGTGATAACACCACAACTACGCTATTGATAACTAAGAGTCGTCGCAGAACATGGAGTTGCTGAGCAGGTAACTCACTTTTTGTCTCTGAACTAGCCTCATGAATTAAGTGTCCATGATGTCTTCTGATGCAGATGGAGGGTTACAATTAAAACCTGGGACTAGCCTCTCATTTTACATGCTGAGAAAGAGAGAAATCTTGTCCTTAACTTGACAAATACCAAGTACAGAAAAGCTTCTTACATTCTAGTTCATGAAATAATACTGGAGTACCTTAAAGTCCATTCGAATTTGTCTCTTGCCCTGTTGGTTTAAAAGGCACTTTAGAAGTGTATGGGTTCAGATGGCATTAGTTCTGCGTTGCTGCTGTGTTTTTATAAAGCGATCTCTCTCGTTGAGGAACTAAAATTTTAATAGCTCAAGGAAGCAGAAAGTTTTGAACTGGATAGTTGTGTTTGTCCAAATCTGAATTAATGATTTATAATTTGGTAAGCACAAGTGCTGCTGAGCTGAAATCACAGTGTCCCTCAACAGATGTTTTTCTCCCAATGTCACTTTGACCCAACCTTTTCTTCTATTTTGGGGATTAGTCATTGCTTCCTTCTGTTTTCAATCAACCTAATTTACAAACCAGAGAATTAACAAAAAGCTGAGGCTTGTACTGTTCAGTTTGTTCATCACAACTGTGGTGTAAAGGTTTGACGTAGGTACTAGCTGTTGTTGCTGGTTGTCTCTGCAATAGTGCTTTTGATGTTGAAATAGGTCAGTATTACTTCTATTTGATTGCAAGCACTTTTCCAAACTAATAAAAAAAAAAAAGGCATTGCACCCCAGCTTCTCTGCCTGGTGGTGACTGGGTCTGAATTGGGGTTTTGTTGCAGGTATTAAACCCCTGTGATTTGGCAGAACTTAAAAGGGGGGTGGGGGACAAATATCCAGCTCATCACTGGTGCTAGAAACTCACATTGTAATAAGGACCATAAAACAGTTTTCTTACTTAGCTGGGTGTTTGCATGTAAATATTTTGGTGTAATACATGCTGAATTCTGAGACAGGGGTAATGACATTGGTGCCGTCAGTTAGAGAGGATCTGGGTTGCTTGGGAGCTACAAGTAGTGGGCTCTGCCTGCATTTCCATCTTTCCTTAGGGTCAGAGCTGTAAAATCACTTGACCAGAAGCCCTCAAGTTCTCCAGAGGGTCCCTGAGGGGCTTCTACCTGGCCAGCTTAAATACTTTGGGTTCGTTATTACTAGGACAACCTAATTACTGCATTTGTGACAGCTGAAATCTGCTGAAGAAAGCAGCAGATGCCAAACCCATCCTGAGCTGCTGGGCTGAGCGTAGCTCCCTCGCTCTCACCAGGGTGATTCTGTCAGAAAAGATAAAACCGTGTGGATAAAACCTTATAGGTTTGTGTTTAGAGGCCACAATGTCAGAGATCAGCCTAGTGCCTTGACAGCACCAATCAGGGCATTTATTAACAGATTACTTCTGCTGAGTTAATTAGTGCTGTGCTTGCACAGGCTTCACTGAATGGAGAATTTCTTGCTCCATCCTCTTGGGGAGCAGTTTGGGCTCTGTGCGATTTATGAGTTTTGGGCTTGTTCTAACACAAACCAGTGATGTGTTATGCAGGTCTATGTTTTGCAGGGGCGAGGCGATATCTCTAGCAGATACGCTTATGAGAGACAGGCGTGCTTTTGAGTGCAAGAGTGCTTCAATCCCCCAGAGACCTCACCTTGCAGGCGTACTCCGATAGCCACCCCTGTGGCTGCGCTGCTGCTTGTACAACCAGCTCTGAACTTGAGTGGCTGAATAGCCTGAGTTCCAAGTGATTTTTCTTTGCAGCCTTAATGTTTCTGGGGTTGAACAGTCAGTGTAATGTTGAAAGATCGGTGTCTGGGTGGCCATAAAGTGCTGTTTCTTTTCTGTCAGAGCAATGCAATAACACATCCTGCAGAGCACTGAGTGCAAGGTGTGAGGCTTATTGGAAATGCAGCTCTGTCGGCTCTAATGCTGAAGGAAAGAGCTTGAGTGGATTTTTTGGATTCAGGTTAGCAACTTGCTGTCAAACCAGTAGAGCCGCTGCCTTTTCGGTGCTGGAAACTCCTCTGGCGTGTCACTGAACTGCTGAAAAAGGGATGAGCAGCTTTCCCGGGTAATGTGGGGATGTAGTGAGGAAATTCTTGGAGAAGGACAATGTTAGGGAGGCTGATTATGCAGTATTTCTGTTTCTTTTTGAATTATGATGATAAAGCAAAAAAGGCAGGGGTTTCAACGATGTTAGCCGGTATCTCTGTCTTATATAATATTTTGAGCCAGGATATAGCTTTTGCTGCGGTAGCTGATGTAGTTTCAAGCAAAATGGATTCCTCTACTGCAAACAACAAAAGTGAGTAATTACACATGTTGACCAGAGGGCTGGTGAACTCTGCAGAGCCGCGTGAGATGGAGAGAGGAGAACAAATGGCTATGGGGGAAGAATAATTTGCAGTTGTTTACAGCTTACATCTGAGTCAGCCACGAGCTGAAAGGTCATCTGTCCTCGGAGGAAGATGATGCTTGTTGCTGGCATCCCGTTTCAGGCCTGAGGACAAGTTAGAAGCCTGAAGAAATGTTTAGGCTTTTTCTACTATTATTATTTTTATCTGGGTGTAGGTGGGTAACAGGAGGCAGTTGGTGGCCCTGATATTGCTGCCTCAAGCTTCTCCAGAGACCTGATAGCATGGTTTGGGACAGCTGCAAGTGGACTTGGTGATCTAGAGTAAACAATCCAAGAAATTAAAGGATAAATCTCATGGCACACACTGTTCCCAAAAGGCAGAACTTCAGGCATTTCTGAAAAGAGTAGCTGTCACTCTAAAGCTTGGTCTGCAAGAGGTCTCTTAAAGCATGGAGTGTTAGGAAAAAAAGTGTATTTCTAGGACCTTGGAAACACGTTCTAGAAAAAAACTTGGCTTTATGCTGCCTACTGTCTGTGTGGAAGCTCCTCTTGTATTTGATAGATTCCTAACAGTAGTGTCATGCACAGTGGCTTTTGTGTTGTTTAAAATACGATAATTGGAACCATTGAAATAGTGTGTTTGGAAATGAGACATTGAAATCTATCAGCGGGCTGGGACTAACGTGGGGCTACCAGTCTTGCAGAGGAAGCTGCCCCAGTGTCCTACCTCCTACAGAAGAAATGAGCAGTATTATTTAATTAACTGAAGAGCTTCTGGTTATTTTAATAAAAAGAGTAAATATCACTGTTTGTAGTGGAGTTTTCATTTTAAACCCCCACTGGGGTCCTGAAACCCCACATGGAGTCCTGAAATGATCCATTCCTGGCATTGAATCCCTTTTCTAAAAGGAGTGGAGAAAAGATGAGCATATAAGCAGTCAAGCAAGGATGACTAAGGTGTGTGTTTACAATTTATTGTTTTTTCCTTGGCAGCTGCTGGTTCTTCAGGCTTTTTTATAGCCATGCGTGAGACTTCATTTGCTAGTGCTTTTAATTATGAGATACTTCTAAGCTCAGTTGCCTCGTTTAGTTTACAGGGGAATTTCAGGAGTCTGTCCAGTCACTTGTCAGCTTTATGTAAACTGAAAATTTCCTTCCTCTGAAATACCACATGAAATACTCAGGCCTTCCTGAAAGTTTGCAGCTCTTATTGATAAACTTTGCAGGCTTTTTCACTGTGGGACTTTGACGTAGGAAGAGCATCTGCTGTTAGTCTTAACTTACTGCTTGTTCAAGCTGGGGATGTACCAGGTGCCTCAGGAAACACTGGCTCCCCAGCTTTGGGCAGGCAGATCTGAGCTGCCTGCTTCCAGACATGCACCAGTGGTGGTGGTTGTATTATGGGGTATCCATCCTCATCTTGGCTGCAATTTAAAAGCGCTGTGTTTTAAAGCATGCCGGGAGGCTTCTCCTAGATAGGTTTCTATGTGTTCCAGATCTTTATGGGAAGGAAAAACAAGGTAGTGCATCCCGTTCAAATGCTGGTGTGAAAGAAGCCGTCCAAGGACACCAGCTCTGAGGCACCAGCCAGATTTGAGTTTTGTCTATTTATTTTTCTGCAGATGTGTTTATGCATGTGAGTGCATCTGTACAGATGTACGGTGTCATGCATGAAGGCACCTCAGCTGTGAGTGCTTGAGGAAGCCTGGAGTCTGGATTCACACTGCAAGGAATCAATGAACAATGAACTACCACCAAAAGGCACTGCATCCATCTGTCCCTGGCAGCATGCTTGGTGTCAGCTTGATCTTTGCATTGATCTCTTCCCAGGTCCTGTGGCAGGGAGAGAGGGCTACTCTTGGAGAAATCCTGCTCTTAAATCCATGTAGACACAACACGACACCTCTCTGTAACACACATTTTCCCAGCTAACATGAACCAGATCTACTCGTGTTGCCACCAAAAGAGCTTTTTCCATGCGGCACTATCTCTCAGCCTTCTACCATCCCCTCCCCTTAGCTGACTTCAGCTTCTAGGGATTCAACCCAGTCTTGTCCTCTGCATTTGTCTCCAATAATCTCTATTGTGGTTCACCCTGCAGTCAGGCCGGCAATTGGCCAGCACGGGTTGGATGGGGCTGGAGTTGGGAACGAGCGGCAGAGCCTCTTCTGGGGCCAGTGCTGGATTAAACCTCTCCCACAGCCACAGGTGGTAGGTTAAACAGTGTGTTGAAACATCCCCGGGGGGAAAAAACTGAAACTACTGTGAGTCTGACTTCTTGTGCCTGGTACTTGGCACCATTCTCGATGAGCTGTACGCAGTCTTTTTGTTCGTATTTTGTTACTGCAGAAATTGTAAATATTTAGAATCTATGACTTGGGAAAACATGCTTCCCAGCACAACGTGCAACTTAAAACTTGATTAATCTGATTGGGATGCGTTTAATCCAAAGTGCTGTTACTGGGGAGTTTCCTCAAGTTTGTGTACATTAGCCTAAAATTCTGGGAAACTGGCCTCTGTGCACGGCGAGGGGGACAGGATGCTAGGAAAATACTGGCAAGATACATCTGCTTGTGACCTGGTTCCCTGCCTATCGATTCGGTGGAAGATCTCCCAATCACTTGTAAAACTTATCTCCTTAAGTTGCTTTTCCTCTGCTCTTTAAATTTCTGGGTCTCTGCCAAACCCAGATAGAGCAAGCACAGGACACATCCTGCTTCTCCATTACCAGGGAAGGATGTTGTGTGCATTGAGGCTATGGGAGAATCAAAGTCCTTGGACCGTTCTGGGACACCTCTGTGCTGGGTGCTCACTTGTCCCTTCTCTGTCCTGCTGGGAAAGTACCATCTCTTGTCTTTATTGATCTGCCTGCAAAACAAGAGGGTTGTTTACTTTTTTCGATGCTGGGTGAGCCAGGTTGTAGCTAGTGCTTTTGGAGGGGGGAGCAGCGGGGCTGAGTTTGGTGGTTCCCCACACCCCGAGCTCTGCTAAATCCAAGTATTTGACTACTGGGCTGTGCTGTGGCTTGGTGGACCTCAAGCCTTCCCACCACTACTCACGTAGGGGAGAGCAGCTCTGCTGCAGTCCATGGAGAGTAGCGGTGCTGCAGGACACAGATTTCCCCAGGTGTGTTTTACTGCTTCCCAATCTACAATTCCCCTCATCAACAACAATTTTCCAGCGTGAAACGTGGAAAAGCAAGAGCACTGGCAGGTAGGTGGGACTGCAGGCTGATCTGATCAGAGCAGAACACAAATCGTGTTGTATCCTGTGGACAGGAGCTGTGGTGCAGCTGTGCTATCACCCCGTGTTTCTGGCTAGAGAGGGATGATGCTTCCTTTCACTTCTCTTGTGGGTCATCAGAGCCTTAGAGCTTTTTTTTTTTTTAGTTCCTTTTTTCCCCTTCCACAGTTATATAAAGATCAGTCTATCTTATTCATACTCCGATGAAAACAAACTGGAGAATTCCCATATGCAAAATACATTTTCAGCCACCTCTGGCTTAGATATCTAAGGAAGCCTGTGCTTGGGCAAAGTTTTGCAGAGGCAAGCAACTGCTTTGTTTTATAAAATCTGCATTTAAAGAGGACATGTGCCATTTGGTCACCAGCTGGCTTAGCTTGAAAACGAAAGGCCCTCTTTGACTTCACAAGCTTTCAACTCATGTGTGGCACCTAAAGAGACCGACTTAGCAAAGAGAAGTTTTCCAGTAATAATAATTTCATTATAAGGATAAAAATAAGGGTATGAGTCACATAGTAGGATTAAACACATGGGGAGAATGTCAGCTTTTCAACTACATGGATTATTTGGAAGCTGATGGATGGTTTTTCATAATGTGTTCATATTCTTTTATACGTTAAAGAAGTGGAAAGCTATTGCTATGCTGATTAAAATACCAGGCATCTACTGTATCAATCTTGAAATTAATTAATTTTGATTTAATTGCCTTTCCCTTACAATATCAGGGAGCAACTTATGCAAAATGCATATTGAGAAAAGATGGTGGGTCCTCATCAGAGATACAAAGTCAGAGTTGAGGTATGAGAATGTAGAAGAAAAAATGTGGATTATATCTGCAAGGGGTGAATTCCCCGGGTTCGTATTTTGATTTGCAGTTCCTTGCTTAAATCAACTTGCAGTTGTCATGAAGTTTTGCAAAACAAATTATGATAATGCTGTCCCAGGGATAACGGAGAATCTTCTTTTCCCAATTCCAGGCTGAAAGAGGCCGTGCCCTTTGAGCAAACTGTAGTCACTCATAACGTGATAGTTGTGAAGAAGTAAAGCAACATCTGCCTGCCCTGTACAGTAGTTGTGTTTGAGAGAGAGGTGTGAGTGCTTGAGGCTCTGGTTTCTGTTTGCTGAACACTGATACCTGTTGTTCATGTGAATGAATTCCTACCTTCCAGCTGATATTTTTTAATACCCATTTCTTATGTATTTTTGTTAACTGGGAGACATCAAAGCTGCTCAACCCAGGAAAAACAAAGAGAGATAGCAAATAGCAATTGTTTCAAATTAGATCTTAATGGGATGCAGATGTTGAGCTGTGCTTGGTAGAATTTCTTTGAAACTGCAGACGGTCGGGTAGTTCAGGGGTAAGAAAGGGGCTGGGAGGTGTTTTGGTTTCGTTTTTCCCTCTTGTGCCGTTCGCATGACATGTTAGATTAGGGCTGAATGTAAATGAAGAGGTAATGCCCTGCTTGGGTCTCTGGTCTCGCAAAAGCAATGCGTGTGTAGTTGTGTTGCTGGAATAGATTTTGTTAGGCAACTTGGGCTTACATGCAATACATCTCCATGCTTTCCCTTCTCATTTAATATTGCTTTGGGTTGGAGATGAATGGATGAGAGCAGGGAGGCGGTGAAGTATGCAGAGATATCCCAACTGGCTTGAAATGCTTTGGACTTTTTCCTGCTCAAAAATATACAATTGTCTTTTAATGGAGCTGGCACAAATTGTCATATTTAAAATGCATAAGGCTTTCTCTGCTCTGTTAAACTTGGTAAAATGTAAAATCTGCCTTCTCCCTCTAGTTCATACATTTTAGTGCTCTCTGGGGTGAATCTCAATAAATAACTGGGAACAAGATCAAAGGCCCATCTTTAAAAGACTGGCTGTTCATAAATGGTTATGTTCTCTAGAAGAGATGATAGTGCACATTGGAGGACAGGGCTTAGTCTGAACGCAATGTGCGTGATACATGTAAGGGCTGCATTAAAGTACATAATGTTTTGGTGGCTTTTCTTCCCATCTCAAAGGTGCTGAACTTCAGAACTTGGCTGAACTCCATGGGGGTTTTGGACCCTTTGCAAATTTGCAAACCACACTATCTGTGCCTATCAGGATAAGTACGAAAGCCCTCAAGAGTGTTTTTAGGCCACTTCAACACCTTGGCGAATAGAGGGATGCAGTTGCTGGTGCCTGTATCCTGTCCCCCTGGGTGCTTACAGCAGATTTGCCTATTCTCTTCATACTGCTGAGCCCCAGAGCTTCCATCGCCTGCTGTGAAAGAGGAATTTCCCCCAGAAATAGGGGAATAGCAGCAGTGTTGGTGCCTCAACACCTTGTGTGGCCCCTTATCTCTGCGGACAATTTCTTTGGTGGTGTTTGCATGCTTGGCTTTATCCCTCCTGGTAATGCATGTGAAACCAAGTCCATAAGGTGCCTTTGATGTGGTCTTCTGCCTTTCTACCTCCTTCATGTAGTGTTAAGCTTTTTAAATCTAGATAGAAAAATACACTATCTAAGGCTGTAAAAGCACTAACATAATTAAACCTTCAGTAATAAGATTACGGAGTTCAAAATCAGAGTTGTGCTGAAATAGCAGGGCAAGTAGGTTTCACCATCTTGAAGCCTTTTCCTTATTCAGAAGGGGTTGAAGGTGTGACTTGGTTAATCTGCTATCCAGTGTCTCCCTACGACATGAGAAGAAACGAATGACTGGCACAGTTCTGATAACAGGTCAAGGTTGTTGGACCTGGGCTGGCCACGGGTGCAATCACATGGACTAATCATTAGGGAAAGCAAATGGCTTTTTGTACTGGTGTAGAGGTGGAGGCAGCAGAAGTGTCTTGTGCCATGCTCCTCTAGGAAAGAAACAGCGTTACCAGAATATAGATGGTATTTGTGATATTTATTTGACAGGATAAAATGTTTATAATACAAGATCTACAAAAATTGATAACTTGGGTGGGGAGGACGTAGTTTGGAAATGCACATAATGAAAAGCATTGGCTCTTTTAATTGAGACTGAGCATTTCAACATATTTTAATGAAACATTAACTCAAAGTGAAGCTTTTATTTTGTGATGACATCCAGTTTACAACACACTTATGACGGCCCTTTGCATCAAAGTGTCAATCTGCAGTTAAGTGTTTCATCTGAAATGAGTATTTGGATGAGCAGATTTAGCCCACAAATTGGAAGATTTTTAACCAGTTAAGGGGAGAGGTTCTGCTGCATTTGGCAGGCTTTGCAGAATTTGATTGGCTCTGAGAGGAACTTTATGATGTGGTTGCACCACTTGTGTTGGTGCAGTGATGACTTTAGAGAAATACTAGAACAGTAACATGTGTACTTGATGTTTTACCTGTCTTTATCTGGCATTAGTCATTCTTCATTAAAGCTGGTGTGACCTGCGATCTTGCACAGCTCCTCTCAATATGGAATAATATGTGATATCTGAAAAATTATCACCTTCAAATGAAGGGCAACGAGTCCTTAGAATGTTGTGTAGGGAAGCATGTTACCCTGATTTGCACAGGGGAAGAGATGGGTGTAAGGAGACCTCAGCTCCCTAGTTGAGTGCTCAGGGCTGGAGCTGTGGGTCTCTTTGAAGCCACCTGAGGTATTTGGGTGCTTGATGCAGATGTGTGATTTCTGCTTAGTTGAGGTTTGCCTGGATGTTGGAGAAGAGCACTGTTGTTTGCAGTCACCATCTGTTGATCAGCAAGCCAGTAGTTATTGAACATTTTATATTTATTGTCTTCTTTGTCTTCAGATAAATCTTGTGAGACTTTATGTAGGTTTATGTGATTGTGTAGGAGCAACGGAGCAATTTAGAACAAAATTGTTTTAAATAACAAATGCCTGACACTCTGCAGATTATAGATTAAATGTTTTTTTAAGGCTAGAAAGAATTATTAGGGTTGTTAAGACTGTGTTTGATACCCCCCACTGCAGGACTTCTTCCAGAAACCAGATTAAAACCTCTCATTTTAGAGAGGTATCTAATCTCTTTTGTAAGAGTCCAAGCAGTGGCAAGTCATCCATCATGGACTGTGCTAGTCAAATGCAGTGGGCCGGCTGCAGAGATTTCAGATTTGGGTTTGGAGCAGCACCCAGACTTCACATTCTTGCTCAGAGCTTATCTGGCAAACTCAGACCCTTGGAGCCTGGTGGATTGAGCGTGAGAGCTAGCATGAACAGGCTTCTTCCTTGCACAAGAAGCTGCTTTGCCATTTTTCATGTGTGTTTGGACAGTGAGCAGAGCAGTATACCTGGGCTTTTGGGAAAGACTGAGCTCAGGTGCTGGTGTTGAAGCTCTGCTTGACTCACCTCTCTTCCATGCATATATCCTGTCTGGACCCAAATAACTGTAGAAGTTTGGCCAGGAACAAAATGCACCCCTTTGTACATTTCTTTTTGGTTTGATGCATGCCAGAGGCATGTGGGTTTAAATTTTATCAATTTCTTCTTTCATCTATTTGGTCCTCTGCGCTAACACAACATTTTCATGATGGTATGTGTTGGTGAAGCAGTTCCTACTGAACTAAGGGAGCCTTACAAGTGTCCCAGCTTGTGTAAGCAGCTGCTTTGGAATTCCATGAGTGAAAAGTGAGAAACTGCAGTGATGTAACCTGTCACCGCTGGAGAACAGGACAATGCCTCCAGGAGAGGAGCGTGCAAGGAAAGATTTAAAATGAAAAGAGAAAGCATAAAATCAACAAACTTCACGTTCTTCAGGGAAAACTTCATCTACCCTTGGAGAAAGTACAGCTTTTTCCCCTTTGAACTGCTCCATAACTTGTTTATTGACAGGCACACTGCATCTGGTTTACTTGCTATTTTTTTCAATATAAGATGTTTTATAGGGATTTGGAACATACCTGATCATAAGTGATGAACTTCAGCCTGAAGTGGGTCAGAAGTGGCTGTTAATTGAGGGCTGGTGAGGCTTAAATGGTCCTGAACTGTACTTGAAAGGTGGGAATACTGACAGGTTATATTATCAGTGCTGTGGTGAAGTTGTGATGTCTACTGAGGCGACTGAGTAAGCTTAAAAAAAACAGGTGGTGGTAAAATACAACCATTATGCAGACATTAGCTATTAATGAGGTGTTTTCTGAGTGCTGAAAAGCTGGAGAAAGAAGTTTAGTGACACAAGAATCTTTCTTTGCTCTTTGCACAAAGAACTTTTCTTTACAAGAAAGTCTGTATTTGGATTTTTCTTGTGTGAAGTTCTCTGAACCTTTTGTGACTACTAATGAATATTGTTTTTATTTCACTTTTGTTTAAAAGAAATCTCTGTTGCAGTGGTCTTTAGAGGCTTTTGTTGGTCTCGTGTTTGGTTTTTGGATTGCTTTGTTTCGGGCATTGGCACAGTGTCATGGAAAGTGGTCACATTTTTCAAAAATAGTGAAATCTTGACTATCTAGTATTGTGGCAGGAGGAGGAGATCAAGGACACGAGTGGCTGCTTCATGCCCTTATGGGAAAGAGCGCTTCTTCATAAAGGATGACCCGAGATGCAAGTTGCTGCTTAGGATTCAGAGAAATCAGCTCTTGGATGGGAGCGTTGGCATAAGCCAGGGCAGCTCGTTGCAAAACAGCATCGTGCTCAGTGTGTCTTGCCGCTGGTGGGGCTGTGTCTGAGCCTCCCGGCACAGATTGCATCGCCAGGCTGGGGACTGTTTCATTGTTGTGTTGGCTTTTAACTGCAATGCAATTTGGGAGAATTGTGTTTGCTGCCCACAGACATTCCGGGAGCAGGAGTGCCAACTGGACCCACGGCATTGTTTTCGCTCTATAACTGCTCAGCTCTAGTCTGAGAAGAAACCGTATTTTGGCTTTTGGAAGAAGTAGTAATTTGTGTTTGATTCACTACTGCTGTTCTGACCTCGTGTCTAGCCTGGGCTTCAAGTTACCTGAAGAGATAGGCTGTGTTGTTCTCAAAACATAGCAAGTGATGATTCTGCACAGAAACTCTGCTTACAGTAGGGTCTATTAATAAAGTCACAGTACAGAGTTGGGTGGCATGGATTTCTCTGGATGCATCAGTGATGCAGACGAGTGCTAGCAAACTGAGTAAAACTCTACAAGCCACGCGCAAAGTAAAGATCTCGCTCAGTGTTATCAGCTTGGGTGCAATCGCAGACTTCTTGTTGACCCTCATCATAAAGTGCTAATCACAAAATCAATTACAGAGTAAAAACAAGCAGTTAATTCAGGAGGAATTAGACAAGATGAAGTCCCACAGGGTGTCAGAAGTGGAAGTGCTTCATTTCATGGCATCAGTGATGTTTCTTGGCCGACTGCTGATTATTAAGCTGACTACAGTCTATGTAGTAGCTGGTTAGCAGCCTGGGGCTTGTGTGACACCCCAGAACTGTTTCTAGCAAAATGAATAATTAACAATTTATTACAAAACAAACAAACCAACCAAGCTATAAACTTTAATGCCAGGAGTTGTATGGACTTTTTAAAATTTTTCTTTTCTTTGAGACTTGCATGCTAGAAACTTAAGCAAGTTGGAGCTTTACTTCTGTTTTACCCACTGAGTGTAACCCATCTTCTTCCTCAACTATGTAATGCCGAGCTGTGGTGAGGATAAGTTATAAGCTTTAAATGAAAGAAATTTCTTGTCTTCTCTAGAATAAAACAATAACAAAGAAGGTTGATGTGCACCCGTGTGTCTGCTGATGTGTTTCTGGAGTGTGTTAGGAGGCTGCAGTGTGTCAGGGGTCTGTCTTTGCACCTGAAAGACACTGGGTGTCCCCAAGGATGGCACTGTATGCGAGTAGCACCATGCAGTTTTCCCCCAGGGCTCTTTTCCATCCTTCTCTATCATGATCCTTCCATATCACAGCTCTTCTTCCTCCACATCATGGCAGAGGAAGCCAAACTTCTGCTCTCCAGCTCTCTCGATGGTGAAGAGTGCAGCCCCACCATCGCCGAATCTTCCTCCCTTGGGCTCTGCCGTCCTTTGAAGACTCACTTGGTGTTACTCAAGCCAGACTTGTGTGGGGGGAGCACGAGGCAAAGAAACAGCACAAGTGGTTCTTGTCCTGGTTTTAATCTCTGTGCCAGGGATGGCAAAATTGTTTTTCCTTTTGCCTTTGAGTCAGATTCCTGTCTCTTCCTAAACTAGGGTGAGTTTGGAGGTTGTATGGCATTTCCTGTCCTTGCCAGTGTTTTGGGTTAGAAGACGGAAAATTCTCTGTTATAATTTTGATGTGGCCTACATAAAATGATTTGATCTGTGCGGCGTACATGAGTGCTCTGCTGCGAAGGAAGCTCTTTATAACCTTTAGTGGTGACTGTCTGTCTCACTCTGGAGGAGGCTGGTGGTTTATTGCATGTATATGAAGTCAAGCATTCAGGCTCCAGCTCCCAAAGGGAATCATTAAGCTTAATCTCGTTGCCCTGGCGGTTTTTCTCCATTGTTTGGTGGCAGCACTGGATGAAGTGATGCACTGATGGTATCCTGTGTTTTGCAGAGCTGCAGTGGTAAGGAAAGGTGCTTTGTATTTCCCGAAGAAAGGGCTTAAAGAAAAGGAAGGCAGGGAAATTATGAAATGGGTGATACGTTCTTCGTGCCTCTTATTTAAGTGGAGAAACTCAATCAGGACCTCCCATTCTGCTCTTTTGGGACACTTTCATATCATAGAATCATAGAATAACCAGGTTGGAAGAGACCCATCGAGTCCAACCATTCCTATCAGACACTAAACCATGCCCCTTAGCACCTCGTCCACCTGTGCCTTAAACACCTCCAGGGAAGGTGAATCAACCACCTTTCGTACTTTCCACTGGTATTTCCCTGTGCTCCCAAAACGAAACCTTTCCTCCAGCACCCACAGACACTAAGAACTATGGTTGAGATGTGTGTCCCCTGCTGCCAGGCTCTCCTGGGCACTCAGTGGCACAGGCTGGGGACTCATTTTCCTGAGCCACCTCTTACTGCTCCTGCTGTTTCAACTCAGTTTTGACTGAGACGTGCTGCACAAGGGTTGCAGGACAAAAATCCTTATTTGTTATGTATAAAGTAAGTATTTGTATGCTTTAATTTGTTTTTAGCTTGTCAAGGAAGGACTTTGATTTTTAACAATGACATTGATAATCACAAAGATATTAAAATTAATGCTAAAAAAAATATATCTTCAAATCATGCCCTTTCATCACAGTGTAAGTATGTCTTTGAAACCTTTTTGAGTTGTTCAGTCCCCTGTTGCGTGCAGGTTCTTTTTCAAGATCTGTTGTTTGGCTGTGGGGGTGGGGATCTTCTCTGGACAGTGGGATTTCTGTGCAATACCCAGCTTCCAAAAATTGGTGGTTTGGGGGGAAATACCTATTGTTTCATAAAATTTGGAAAAACGATAGCGTCTACTGATGTTGATAAAACTAAAACAGTGTCTGACTGAAGCGCACAGCTAGTGCTAATGCTTTTAAGTTGGTTATCTGGTGCTGCTAATGCTGACCCAACGAGACATCAGTGCTGGTGTAGCCCTGGATGGGATAAGCACATGAGATGACTTACCGTGTGCTTTGTGCGCATGAAAAAAACGTAAAAGATTTTACAGTGCACTTCTACAGTGTTGAAAGTACTGGGGCCGAGATAGCTGGGATGCCTTGTGGCTCCACAAATACCAGAGGTAATGGAGATGTGTGTTTTCTTTTCTTAACCATAGCATGCTTGTGCCTTTCCTGGTCTGCAGGAGTCCTGCTCTGTAAAACTGGCTCTTGTGTTTATGGGATTTTCATTTGCAGTGGTTAGCTGGAACAGAAGGTATTTTAGTGGTCTCATAATGAAGAGAAAGGGAAAAAAAAAAACTTGCACAGCCATCTGATATCCTTTTTGAAGGGGAGAGGGAGTGGGATGAGGGCTTAGCATAGCACTACACCTCCTTCATTAGCACGTGGCCTTCCTTTGAGGGAAGCAAGCCGCTTGCTCTCTGCCTCTGAAGGTTTTGTTGTTTCCGTGTTCAGTTTTGTGCCAGAACAGACACCAGCTCAAAGATCCTCAGCAGGTTTTTCTTGTATGACTCCCTTCCCAGGGAGTCTGACCCACATATTGAGGATTCCCAGGAACCATGGAGAGGAAGGCACAGCTTTGGGAGTCTTCTTTTTTCTATCGTTTCCCCTGTCCTGCTACTTTTGCAAGCCTTATCTCTAAAGCCAGGGAAGGAAATGAAGGTTCTGAAGCTGGAGGGGGGCAGATCTGGGCTAAATATAATGAAGAACTTCTTCACAATGAGGGTGGTGAGGCCCTGGCACAGGTTGCCCAGAGAAGCTGTGGCTGCCCCATCCCTGAAGATGTTCAAGGCCAGGTTGGATGGGGCTTGGAGCCCCTGATCCAGTGGGAGGTGTCCCTGACCGTGGCGGGGGGTCAAACTGGATGATCTTTAAGGTCTCTTCCAACCCAAACTATTCTATGATTCTATGAAGGGTGCCTGGGGAGTGCTAAGGACCAGCCTGCTGAAAGTTCATGGTGACTGTCCAGTCTTGTGCACATAAGTAGAAGACTGGATGTACTTAGAAGGGTTTCCAGTTTGGTTTTGTTCCTACCAAAGCCAAAAAAAATAAACCTCTGGCACTTCCAAAAGGGGAATATAAATTTGTGTTGAACAGGATGCTGCAGTCAGAGTGCAGTGTTGTTAGTATTTTGGGTAGGAGCAGTATGGGTGCTGCAGGGAATACAATGCACTGGTCGTTGAAAGTCTGTAGGGCAGCTACAAGGCAGCTGTGCCCTTGTTGCTGTCTTAATTAGTTTGCCCATCAGATATCATGAAAAGCTGCAAGATGCTGTTTAAAACGTGAGTCTCAAACTAGAAGTATCCTCTTGTAGTTTTCCGATGGTTGTTAGTGTACGAGAAGATATTCTTAAACACTTTCCTAAAGATTTCCATATAAATATTCCAGAGTTGAGCAGCACAGCTCACAGGATCACTGGAGACTGCTTCTGAGCAGCTTCTCAAAGGACTTCCAGTTCATTGGTGTATGACTGAGAGAAACAGAAGAGACTTTCCTCAATCTGAGCCTTAGTTTAGGCTAAGCATTGTTTAAACACTACGCTGTGCAGTGTGTGATCTCCAGTCCCAGTAAAAACTGCTTAAAGGGTGTTGTAGGCAAAAGAAATGGGAAAGATGTGTAGTGACTCTGGCCAGGACTGGGTACATGGTCAGAGATGTGGAACTGAAGAATGGGAATGGCTGTGTTTAGCATGTTTAGCAGCCCTCCTACTCCTGGCCAGCTCCATCTAACGGGTCTGCCCATCTCTTCTGCTGCATGCAGCATTTTCAGCCATGTCCTCCAAATGCTTGTCCTCTCCATGCATGCCCAACCCCTTTTGGGCTAGCGAGAGAGCTTTTGCATGTTAAATGCCTGTTCCTTTGTAGATGACTGGCTGGTATTTGACATCTGTACATGTTCAGTTTAAGGATGGACTCTGAAAAGTGATGAGCTGCTGGCACAGCCAGAGATGACCTTGCTGATACACTGCAGCTGTTTTGTTCCCAGGAGGTAGCTGGGGCTGCTCAGCCCTCCTTACCTTGGAGGGTAAAGTTTAAAAAAAACCCACTCTGAGGAACAATGTTCAGGGCTTTTTCTTTAAGTATAAATAATTGCAAATAGTAGTTGTTTGTTTATTTTGCACCCTTGCTCCCACATCAAGGTGCATGGTGGGTGCCACTTGCACTGCGAGTGCTGACAGATTGAAACCTGGAGAGTGTTAACTTATGAGGATGTTTTTCCCTAAGTGATAACGAAGCTTTGTTACCATGCTACCAGAAGAAATATTTGGAAAGTAAGATTTCTTTCCTTTTTTGCATTATCTCCCTATGAGTTATGGGGAAGTAAATTCTTGGGCTTTTTAATTAGAATGTTGTTTAGGACTCTTTAAGAATTTTAGATTGGAGATCTCCTTTGTGAGCCTCTCTCCTGGCTTGAATTACTTAACTTATTTCCACATATTTTTTGCCTGAAACTGCTCAGGCTTCTGTATTTTACAAGAAGTTTGTTTTTCTCTTTCCTTCTATTATGATTTTTATATTGTGTGTCCTTAAAAAGAAAAAAGCTGCATGTGTGTAGCGTGCGTTTTTGGGGCATTGTTAATAAGAAGACATTTGTAAACCATTAGTTAAAGAATTAATAAGAACAGTTTTGGTGATTCTGCAAAACGGGCTGTTCCTCTGTCTTGGAGGAAGGGTTCCCAAGTCATAAGGCAGCCAACTCTCATTGGCTTTTTGGAAGAGTAAGATTCATTTCTGCCTTAATGAGATGCAACTTTTTGACTTCCTAAGTTTATGTAGGTACAACTATAATTGTATGGCATTTTTATTATTTAATTATGAAGTTTCAAAGAGGTGGTTAAAAATTCCTAATATTTCTCTAATCTTCCTGAAGATAAGTGCTCCTGTGGGCCTTGTACTGAGTGCTTTTGAAAGCAGATTATGTGTGTAAAATGCTTCATGGCCTTAAAAGGAGTAGGAACATTGTCTTTTTCCATCTGTTTGGTGAAATCTGTAGTTCACAGGAAAAAAAACCAAACCAGATGGGCTGCTTATGATGGCTTCTCTTGTATTTTTGCAGTTCACATTTCTTACTGGTTTTTGCCTATTAGTTGGTATTTGGGTTTGAACCCTCTCTGAGATTTTCTTGGTTGTTGTTTTCCTCCTGCTGCAGTCGGAAATGTCCTGTTGCGGGAGCCACTCCGTGAGGGTTGTTCTCCTTGTGTGCTGAGAAGCTTGTGCCTTTAGGGCAGGAGAAGGAGGTGCTGTAGCCATCCCTGCCAAAAGGCTGATGTCTCTTCGGGGTCACTGTCCTTGCATGGCCTCAACAATTGATACGAGGATCCTGGTGTGGGACCTCTTATTGTGCCTTTCTGTCCTTGACTGCTGGAAGAATGTGCTCATGCCTTAAGTAGCAGGGCAGACTTAACATGGGTTTATAGCATTTTTTCCCTTTAACACATCTTGCTGCACATTGGGATCTTGATTGATGCTCCATTCACTGCACGTGCAGCCCATGAACAGTGTCAGACATCAGCAACTTGCACCAGGTACCATCATGAGCTGTGTTTTCTGGGAGAGAAGAGATGCCCATGTCTCTTGCTGCCTATTTTTGATGTTAGAGGGTCGCTTTCTTTGCCAGATGGAGTTACTTCCCGCTCTTGCTTGTGTACTTGCTAAAGTTGTGGAGTCTTTTAATGCTGACATTGCTTTTTTTGTTCCTATAGGTCTCTTGAACACAGATTCATACTTCAAGTTGTAATTGATGGTCAACATTTTGTGAAAGTTTATTTCTGTATTTAGAAAGAAATATATGCTTGGTTTTCCGACATAGAGTCAGACAGTCATCTCGCAGAGCAAACATGCATTCTGCATTACCTCAGTTAGTGTTGCAACTTTGCAGAAAAACAAATGATCTTCATCAAAAATAACACAAAGCCAGTTCCAGCTCTTCTATTGCTCAATACTTGCATTTTTCAATGCTTGAGAGGAGCCGCACGTAGGCATCTGCAAAGCTATCTCATCATTCCCATCCTCATTCTCACTCATAAATCTCTGTAATTTTCAAGATTTTAAAAAAAGGAAAGAAAAGAGAAAGGCTTGGCTGCTAGGACATTGATAATGTATTGATCATCAGCGGGGTTCCCCCCTTGCAAGGCTTCTCTCTCTTAAAGGATGCTCTTAGCTGAGAAGTGAACAGTCATTCTAAAGAGTCAGGGAGGAAACAGTTTGTTTCATCTGAGTCCAGTGACACTCACTCGTCATTGATCTCCCAGTGCAGAATGTCACAGTGACTTTTTAAAGAATGAAACAAGCTGTCAGGACTCTACTTTAGAAGATATTTTAAGCGTTTGTAATATAACCTACGTGGTTCATTGTCTTAGTAGCAGTTTTTCAGAGAAGCTAAGAGTCAATGGAGGGGTCAATTACACGTGCATGGAGAGGAGGAGTTGGGAAAATAAACACAAGAGAAAAGCGTTGTCTGTTGCAACAAAAATAAGCAAAGCCCTTCTCTTGGGCTTGGTTTGATGGGACGCACGAGGTTTGCAGCTGTCATTCTCCAGCCTCTTGATGTGACAGATTCATAACCTGGGAGGTCTTTAAATATGAGCAGCAGATCAAAAGCGGGAGGAGGAATTCAAGTCCTAGCTTGATGTTTGCCCATTAGGTTATGTTACTTGGTTTAATCTTTTATTTGGAACCACACAAGGAAACTGTGTGCTGCTAGCACCACGCTTTTTCTGCGGCTTGCAGATGTCAATGCAATGCTTGGTGTGAGCAACACTAACTAAGAGGCTCTCACTTTGATTTACGGCTGCTACGCATGGCAATGAAATATTATCCCCAGCATGAGCCCACTGGTATGAGTGCCATGTGGGACGCGTCTGCCCAAGAAACAGGTGGTCACGTATTATTTGGGTGCTCCAAATGTCCTGCCTTGTGCGTTTTGTATATGGCAAAATGTAAGGTTCAGCTGTTGGCCGCCTTTGATGGCTGCGCTTGTTTGCAGAGGGGAATTGGCTGGTGCTGCCGAGGGAGGATGACTCTGCTCTCGCAGTTATATTGACAGATTTTCTTTCTGCCTCCCAAACAAATTTTATTTTGGTGCAGGTTGTCCATAGCAGCTCTTTTCCCCAGCAGGCAACGCAGAGGGATGGATGACCCTGCTCTAACAGTTATCCTTATGTTTACGTACAGTCTCCCTTTTCTAAAAGCTTTAATGAATTTTGTTACCAACGTGCAGCAGAATTCTTATTTTAAGACTAGGACCTCCAAACACCAAAACATTTCTATTCTGCAGTGAACTTCAAAGGGGAAGAAGCAGAAGAACAAGGCTAGAAAGAAGATTAAAACAAACATTCTGGCTATCCAGGATGCTGTAAAGCCTTTATTGCTTTTGCTTGGGAAGACCTTCATAATTCTGCCAGACCTGAACTCAAAGCAATAAAATCTTTAAAGGAATCTGTACCATCGTATGTTCTCTCTATACTTGAATTTCATAAGCAGTGTAAACATGGAACTTTACCAGGCTCTAGTCCCAGAGAGAGGCTCTTATATACACAAATAAGAGCAAGGTTATTAGTGCTTTTCCCATTTTTCCTCCCCTTGCATGTTGTTTACCATTTAGATTTCATGGACTCGTATATTTTCCTGATTATTATCCAAAGGGAAACTACAGTAATTAAGGAGTGTTTGGAATATACTAACATCCTTGCATGTCTCCATAAAAGAGAAAATGATGATGATATGACTTGGGGTCAAATAGGGTTGTAAACCTCTGTCTGACAGTCCCTCCCTGTGCTCTTCATGGCAGTATCGAAGTAGCACACTGGGGTGTTGTTGTGGGGAAGCTCTCAGACTTGTGTCTCCGTGATGAATATCACCAGGACATCAGGGTGCTGTTAGTTATCTGAAGAGCAGAGAGTCTGTGGAGTCTGGGTTTTAAAAGGAAAAAAAGGTAGAAATGCCGAGATGTGTGTTTATTTTCTTAGGACTGTTTCAAATTGTGAACGTGGTTCGACTATAGGTTTTAAAATCTGCAGCTCTTTGCATGTAAGGATTTGTAGCAGGAAAGCTGTTGCTCTGAAGTGCACTTTCACGTCCACATTGAGATGAGGTCTGTGGACATGTGTAGAAAACGAGCTGCTCTCTGTTCTTGTGATGATAAACTGTGAAAAGTGGAGATTTGAGATCCCTGTTTGGTGTAAGCCTCTGTAATCCTGCAGGGTAAACTGGAGAAACTGGAGTATGGGTGAAAGATGAGCGTGCTTTTCTTGGAAATAAGAAGGCAAAAGAAACTCAAACTTCTTGGAGAACGTATTGGTTGGGCGTAATCCAGTTCTGGACTTGGAAGGCTGTGAATTGTGTGATTAACTTTGTTTAATATATTGTAAATCACAGCTCACTTTATAATTATTTCTTGTGTTCTCCAGTTGGAATTTTCTCAATTTTTTAATGTACTTAAATGCATATTTTTTGATAGATGCAGAAGTGATCTGGCCAGAAGCTGATGCAAATTCTTATGATGTTTATGCATCCAGGAGGTAATTTTGTTAGTAGAGACAACTTTTAACAGCACTCCCAGATGATAATCTCTTTTATTTGTACTTTTTTTTAAAAGTATCTCTCTGAAACACATGGTTCTGATCAACCTCAGTCCCTCTTTTGTGTCTTCTTAACCAGACTTCCTCAAACTTCTTAAGATGTATCTGTCATAGCAGCTTGAAAGGTGCAGTGGGATGTTTGACTAAGCGGTTTCTATAAAAGCAGGACAAGCTTGTGGGACACATCTGTTGGGAGCTCTCCAGGGAGCTTTCCTTGAGGTCAAAGCTGAACATGTGTTGTGAAGAACTTGGGTGTGGCTGGGTTTGGGTTTTGCTCCACTACATGGGGCGCTGGAGGTTGTTTACTAATGACAAGATTCATGTGTGGTGCGTCCCTGTGGTAATTTCCCAACAGCTGCTTGAATGCCAGGCGATAAAATGTCAGATGAAATGCGGTACGGGTAAACAGTCCTGCATGTGGGAGAGGAGTGAGTAATTATTGGGAAAGACGAGAGAGATTTAGGCCTCACCTACATCTTGAAACAGTATGTGCGTCGTCCTCCTTCTCCAGGAGGAGATAGAAGACTTCCAAAGTGCACAGAGGGGTGTGAAAAGGATGATGAAGGTTAGGGGACAGCATGTAATGGTTAAACAGACAGTTCCTGCATGTTTTCAAGTACCTTCCCAAGAGCAAGGAGAGGCCCCTGGGTGGTTTGGTTGGCATGGTTTGGGTTTTTAGCCAGGAAGGAGTTTAAATGTAGTACCAATGAGTAGAGATTTGGCAGTTGTTTACTGCCCCCCAGGGACCTCACAGGTGTTGGGAACATGTACAGTGCAAGAGATGATCCTCAGCCTGGGAAAACCGTCCTCCTAATCCTCACCATTGGACACAAGTTAATAATGATGAAAAGAGTTATCCCACACATGTTCATGTTTTGACTTCTTACTAATGTTGTCATGTTCATCAGCAAAACTGACAACAGCAGAACCATGTAACGCTTTCTTCCCCCCGTGCAGCTGGAAATCCCTTCTGCAGTGCAGTTGGGAATCTCATTCCGAATGACTTATTTTCAGTTTCAATCCTGTTCATGCTCATGGCATGCAACCTTAACCCCCACAGAGAAAACTGGATTTGTGGGTTTGGCAGACCGGCTGTTACGATGGCACGTGAGCACCAAAAGCCAGGCAAATCCTTGCACAGTTGTGCAGCAAACTTTTGATATTGTCGTGTAGGGTGTTCACTGGGCCTTCACTTTTCATTAAAAATAATCCAATACTGGTTTTCTGATGAGAATGAAGCTTACATTATTTCTGAAATATGTCCATAGGCTGAGGTCTGTTGAAGCTATTTTTTTTAGCAGTTGTGCAACCCAAACCAACCATATGTTAAGGTTCTCCTGTTGATTTCACTAGATCTGCAGTTGGGTCTGAAGTTGCGTGGAAGCTTTTTTCCTAGTTGGTTTGGTTTGCTTTTGTTGTGGACTAAAAAAAGCACTATATCTCAAATTCAGCTGCAAGTAAGAGTTCCTGGTCTTAATAAAGCATCACATAACAGTTCAAATGGTTGTCTTGTGTGACACAGGAACTACTCTTGTTTGTGTTTTTGTCTATGTATGTCTTGTCTTATTGAAATAAAGGAAGAACCTCCAAATGTTAGAACCAGTGGTGTAAGATACCTGGAGACTGAAGAGTCTTTGGACTGCTAAAAACGCTTAATGAATATTGGAAGGAGAAAAAAAACTATTTATAGGTAGCCATGTATTAATGAGACACTCAGAATAATTTTTCTTGCATGATTTTGCTAGCAGTGTTCATTAACAAGAAAATGCCTTTGTTCTTTTTATATGCTACAATAAACTTGGTAGTTACTGTTATCCAATTAAACAGGCCATAGATGGGCAGACACTAAGCTGACTTAATCTGCCTAAATGTGTGCATGGTGGAATGCCAAACCTGATGTCTGGGTCTGAGTCCACCAGATAGGCTCAGTTCAAAGTCCATGGTGAGAAACCAGCTCTTCTGGGGACAGAGGATCTCTCTCCAGAGACTGACATTAAGGGGAAATGAGCTGTGACCAATCCTTTCCTTTTACTATGAAGGAGTCTGGATGACCAGCTCTAATGGAAAGCTCTACCTCAAATGGAAGTCGAGGCAGGTGAGAGAAATCCCACTCCCAAATCCTTATCAAACATGCTGGAATAATTTTGTTTTGGTTTGAGACTTCCTTTCGTAATGTAGTGCCAAGAATAGTGAGCTATCTTCAATTTACTCAAGAATTTAGTTGTTATAGCTTCTTTCAGATAGAAACATGTGAACACGTTTCGTAATTTCCTTTACAATTGTGTGCATCCATCTATGCAAATATACAGGCTGTTTGAATTATTTAACGTTGGAGTGCTTTGAAAATGTAATGTGCTGTGTAAATGCAAAGTATCAGTGATATAGTCCTACGATTAATAAGGCCTTTTATTAAATAAATGCCTGTAGTTGCCAAAATTCCAGAGAGACTTGTGGTAGAGCATGTGTACTTAACAGGTCAGAATGTGAAAGTAATAACACACATTCTCAAATAGAAAACACATGTATTTGTTTTTAAACTTGGATATATTATTTTAAATTCTTAATACCCTCACCCTTCTTTGATTAAAGGGCCATAGACTAAGTGGGGTTTTGTAAGAGATTTTCTAACAGATGTTCACTGCTGAGAACATTCAAACTGAAGACAGGACAGATTAAAATCTGTAGAGGAAAATATAATATAATATTGATCTTTAAACCTGGAAGACTGGGGGAAATAACAAGCATAGCTTTCCTTCTTCTCACAGTTGGTGCTTCATACTGACTGGGAGGTTGGGGGACTCCACAAGCAGCAGTATCAAGGGGAAGAAATTAAAGGATAAAAATGGGAAAACTGGTTTCTGTCTTATTTAATAGTCTTATCATAGAGAGAAATTAGGTTGGTTGTGTTGATTCCGATGATTGCCACTTAGGAGAGCAGATGTATAAAGTCATGCTAAGGCTTAGGTCTCTGCCCTATCTCAGCTGCATCATTTTAAGTGGAAACGTTGCTCAGATTGATGGAGGTCTTGTTATCAAGCTCTCCTTTATTAGTGTTGGGCTCAGTTCTTGTTTCTGTTCAGTTTATCAGTTCTTACTACGAACAGATTAGAAGCAATAGAAGCTGTATCCCAGCAAAAATTGAGCTGAAAGCCTCAAGATTTGATCATGATTAATATTGTTTTGTTACACGGACCACTGGAAAAAATGAACTAATTAAATAAATTGCATGGACAGTTACAAGCCTGGGCTTTTGAAAAGAGATTACTTTTGCTATTGAATAGCATTTATTGTAGTAAATGACTTTTTAGTAGTTTTGGGTTAGGAACGGGGAGGGAGTGAGCTTCAGATCCAGGGCCTTCAGTGTCCTAAAGTTATTTGTTGAGATTAAAAGCATGATGCAAAGATGCCAAACAGACTCAGTGGCTGCTTGCATCAAAGTGGGTGTTTTGACAATTATGAAGGAATCTGAGATCAAAAGCTACTGTAGCACAACTGTAGATAACATCAGTAAACAAACAGAATAACCTGGAAAAAAAAAACCAAAATACAAGCCCCCGAGTCCCCCACAGAACCAACAAAAAGCCACCCAAACTAGAGAACACGTAAGTGTCAATGCTCTGTGCTCGCTCTCCTCCATCTCTTTCTCCAAAGAAACAAGAAAGGAGGAGAAAAAGCCTCTTGGATGGAGCGAGAACTTGCTGTTTTTCACTGGTTTAGTACTGTGGCATTCCAGCTTCAATCCACATCTTGTTCCTTATCAGGGAAGCCCAGTAAACAAATGGGACGGGGCTGGCACTGCTGGCTGCTGCGTGTTTGTACCCAGCTGCGTGTTCCCCACAGGGGAGCGGAGCACTGTGCTTAAAATGCAGGCTGGAGCAGTATATTGATTTGGGAATCCACTGCAGATGACTGTTTAGGAGGCAAACGGACACCACCATTAATGGGATATGTCCTATCTGCTTGGATGGATGCGAGATAATAAGTTCTCCCCATCTTGAACTCTAAGCTTGCACTCCTGTGTGAGAGCATGCACGGAGCAGTTGGCAGCGTGCGCTCATTTTGGACTGTGATAGAGCACAAGGACCTTGACAGTGATTTCTGGCAGCTTCTTTCACAAGTTCATTTTTCACATTAAACTGCTGAGTAGTTGCTAAACATGGTTAGCGCAGAATATATTCATTCTCACCTCTACAATGTGTCTGTTAATTAGTTTCTACCTGTATTTAAGCTGCTTTTATTCTGTCTTTTGTTTATCTATGGATTTCAATAGTGAGCAAAGCAAGTTTGAATTGTTTGATCTCTACTGTCAACCTCCTGTAATGTTCCAGCTGCCTTTAGACTTAAATTTGACTTTATAGCATATTGCAAATATGAAACGAGTTTCTGATTCTGCAGAAGTTTGGCATATCTTCTTTAAAAAAATTGTTCCTCTGCTTATTATCTTCATGCTGTGGTGTGGCTGAATCTAATGTCTTTGTTCTTCTTTCCTCTTTTTCCTGTTAAATATTAATAGACAATATGTTTGGGAAAGCTTTTTTTTTGTGTGTTGAATTTAATTTTGCATTAGTGATGCTGGTGCTCTGTGTGTCAGGGACTGGTTCCTCTGCCTCTGGCTTTGCTTTGTATACAAGAATTTGTTAGAAGCAGGAGGACCATCTTTCATTTCATTTACTAAGGAGGAAACACGTTTCATTGCAAACCAAGAAATAGGAGCGTCTATTTTGAAGAGAAGGAAAATTATCAGTGTTGAGATAGCAAGGACTTTCTGCTTGGGAGGCAGTGGCCCTGCTGCTGGAAAATGGTGACATCTGTCAATCCATCAAGGGGCAGAGCAGTAAGGTAAACAATGGCCATAAACAGGGACATCTGGCTCCCATAAATTAATTGGCCATTTACACAGTGAAGGCTGTTTGCATGTAAAAGGAGGGTTTCCTGCTAACACTGTCATACGCTTTTGATTCTCCTGGTTCATCCGTGAATTAGGTTGACTTGTTCTAGTCAGCTGGATTTGATTTATTTTACTTTGTCACTCCTGAAATGAAGAGGAACTGGGCGGTCATGAATCATCTGACACTGACACTTTGTCTTTTGATCCTTTGGGGTCTTGCTTATGTTTTCTCTTATAATAAGAAACCCAAGAAAAGGGGATGATGAGTCTGTCTGCACGAACCTGAGTTCAGACTCTTTTTTTCCCCTGAGAAACCTTTTTTCCCCAACTGCCACCAGTGCTGTTGAGTGTAATTGATGGTGCCATGGGCTGAAGAGGTTTCCTCCTTGATAAAAACATTCTGGAAAGTCCCAAATGTGAGAGCAGTCCATGTTTCCTGAACCAGTGTTGGCAACGCCTCATGAGTTACTAACTGGGCATGACGAGCTCCAAGGCCTGAGCTTTACTCTGATGCAATCAAGAAGTTGTAGCTGACTGGGCTTCTGAACCATGCAAGGGTGGATACTGCTGCTGTTGGGATGGACAGGGCTTTGGACTGCATCCAGTGGAAAGACTGAAGCAAACTCAATCCAGTGTAAGGAATAGATTTATGTTCCTGGGCCTGAGGCCAGGACATGCTGAATGCATCCTAGAAGTGCTCTACTACTCAGTTCGTATGCCTTTCGCAGGGTTAAGAGAAGTTTGCCCTTCAGGGTTGCTCTCCTTGATTCAGCCATTAAGCAGTGTTGCAGAGGAGGGGTGGTGGGGAAGGCTGCTAACATGTTATTTTAGCTTGAATGAAATTATCTCTGCTGCCGTGTGCAGCACTGAGGATTGTCATCCAAATTTTTGAGTCTCTAAACTGTTGAGGCTTCCTCTCTTCTTCACCCTGAGGTGAAGAGCACATGGCCTTGCTTTTCCATGAGTTTAGTCGATCTGAGATGAAAGGAGGTTGGTTGTTTTTTTGTTTTCCTGGTATCTGTCGATGCTGTGAGGTGGGCAGCTGATGTGGGATGGCCTGTGCCCTGTGATGTTCCTCTGCTTCCCTGTGGTACCCATTCCCAGCTGACCGACTAGAAAACAGGGGCAGAGCTTTGCTGGAATACATTGAGCGTTTAATTCAGACTTTTTTAAAACCAGTGAAAGGCTTCCAAATATCTTTTTGTTGATAGTGTTGCTGAAAATAAGCCCAGTAGGCACTAGCACTAGTTAGCCATTGTCAGGGTTATATTGGTTATCTTGTCCTACTGGCGATGAAACATAACACAAATCCTGTTAGTGTGATGGACAAAGTGGTGATGGTTTTGTGAATGGTACCAAAATATTTCTGAAGCTCTCAAGAAGATTACTGATTTTAATCATTCCAGGCATAATTGCTGGAAGGTGTTATCTGGGGTGGGGTTGGAAATCGAGAAGGTATTTTTAAGGGGATTTAAAACATGTTTGCTTTCATGTTTTAATGGTAATTATCTGTGGCTCCTGATGGTATGGCCTTACACGCATCTCCAAAACCACCACTGTGCTGCACTGTTGGATGTCTTCTACTATCCAGTTCCCTTGCCCTGCTCCTCCATGATTGCAGTCATCCCACAGATCAACCTTACAGGGGATGAGACCTCCTGAGGGGTTTTCCGGCAGCAGCAGTCTTCTTGTCAGCTCAGGGAGCTCCAAACACCTTCACAACCTGCATCAATGTAAGTGCAGACGTTATTTCTTATGCATAAAGTACTAAGCTAGTTATGGCTTTGCAGGTTAGTCCTGTAAGTCCCTGTTGGCCAAGTGCCTCCATCAAACTTATCTATATAATTAGGTTTGAGTCTTCATTAATTTGCTGCTCAGCAGATATATTTGAAGAGGTAAAAGAATCAGGTCTGCTATGTGAGGAGGATAACTGAATACATACTGGAGGGAAGAAGCACTGCAGGCTTACGAGACAAGATGCTTGCTCTGTAACTGGTGGGTTTGAGAACATGTGTTTTGCTGCTGCTTTTTTCTTTTGAGCCTATGTAAAGATTATTTTTCTTCTTTCACTTGGCATTCCCTGCCCATGGTATTGGGATTTTACTCTGCCAAACAGCCCCTCAGCTGTGTCGTGGTTTGGCTGGGTGATGGACCCTCCACAAACCTTTGAGTCGGTCTAGTAGATGTGTGTTTCAGGATCAGGACCATCTGGAGTGCACTGAAAAAAATTTACCATCGCATCCAACCAGGGACTCCAGCTTTTCTTGAAAAAGCATTATGGGATTTATTTTTTTTCTTTTTGAGCCGGTCTGTAAGCCACTTGAGAGAATACTGAGTAAATATGTACAGTTGGATCAGACAAGCTTTGTAGTAAAGAGGGAATTTATTAGAAAGTATTCAGAGAATAATAAACATCACTGAGAATTCCTGGGTTCCTGCCCGTGGATTTATGAGTTTGTGCTTGAGCTGGATAAATCTCTCTGCCTTAGTTTCCCCTTTGGGATGGAGTGTCATCTCCAGCCCTCTTTCCCTGCTCTTGTCTTGAAATTGGAAAATGCTATAACCAAAAAGATACGTTAATTGTTCCCGTAAGCCTTGCATCATACCTTGTTTCATGTGCTTGTCTGACTCATATTGAAAGTTTCATTGATTGCTAAGTGGCTGTTGCTGTCAGGGTGGAGATACAGAGAGGTCCCTGCAGGGTCAGGAGTCACCATAAGGAGTTGTTCTCCACATGGTAACTTTTTTGCCTGCTGCTTGGATGTGTTTCCCTCAGCTGTGTGTCCCTGTGCTTGCCTCCGAGTACCTCCAGTTCTGAGAACAGAGGAGGCATATTTTCAAAGTAAGCATGTAAAAATGAATAAATCTGAAAACAGGTACACTGAATGCTGTCTAAGAGATACTAAAGCCTGTTCTGTAAATCCCATCTTGGTTGTAAAAACCACTGGTTTTTGTTATGACCAACTGAGGTCTGCCCTGGGGAGGCAAGATGCGGTGCTGAGCCCTGGTGCCTCCTAGGAGTATCTCCTCTGAGAGTTCATTGCAGGAATGAAACTAACCCTTTTTCACAAAATAAATGCCTTTTTGAGATATGTTTTCTAAGAACAGCTGCTCTTTATTTGTGATGTCCAATATGAGACCAAACACAGCTAAAATGGAGGCTGTAGTTTCCTCTGTGGTGACAGCTTGAGGTATGAGGACCTGCTGATCTTGGGAAAGTAAGAGCTATCTCTAAGTACTTCACTAGAAGAGCCTTGCAAGGAGATGAAAAAATGCACGGTGCAAGCATTCTTGGTTTGGGTTTTCTTCTGACTGTGAAGGAAGACGCTGAAAAGATGGAAAATCTTCTCCCCACTTGCCCCTTGAGCAGAGGAGTTTATCAGTACCTGAGTGGTGCGATGGCTTTTGGTAGAGGGAGGAAAATTATAAGAAAAGTCTATGGTGAGTTCTCTGCTCTTCTCACCTGTTTCAGGTAGTGCCTTTTCAGGCAAAGTCTCCAGGGGACCAACGCGGAAACAAGCAATGAGCCTCCAAGCACCTTTCAGCAAAGGCTGTGTGCATCTCTCCTTTCTTTCTCCAGCCTCAGAAAGAAGCCACCTTAAAACCTGCTGTGTTTCTGACGTTATTTGTTTTGCCAAAACCTTTGTTGCCAGGCCACCTTGATGGTAAAAGGAGCAGCGTGTGATTCCAGGAGTGGTGTTGAAAGAGGCCTTCCTCTTGTTTCCTTCTCAAGGAGATCGAACGTGCTTATCTCCTTTCCTGTGGATTGGCAGAAGCTTCTTAGCGTGCTCCCAAAGCCTGTCTCCTGGGCTTCATCTGCTTTCTGGAGAATCAAGCAGGATTTCAGAAGCTGCAAGTCATTGATGGCAAAGTGCAGGAGGTGTATTTGGGTTTTGATGGTGAAGATACAGTGACAGGGGGGTTTCTGTGTGTGTTTTGGTTACTTCTGAAGCTAGAAGCAGTGAAGAGTTCTTATTTGTGCTTCCAAAAGTTACTTCCAGAAGGAACAATGTAGGTCTTTGTGTGGCTACGTATTAATTCCCTTAGTGTGTTTTTACTCATATTTTATCAATAAAACAAACATATCCTAATAAATGTTTTTCTAGTGACATTAAGAAATGCATTCTCTTATGGATATATTTCAACTTGTTCATAAATTTTAAGTAGGATCTTTGTTAGTTAGGGTTGGCTTGGACATTTGAATCCCTGTCCAGTGTTGTAAAATGTAACAAGCATTTTGGGGAAGTAGTCTGGGGCTATTTTATACTTCAGTATGTTTTGTTTTTTCCCCCGTACCCCTGATTTAAATAATCAAATTGATACTGCTTGCATTTCCTGAGCAGAGAAAGAGTTTTGATGGATGACAGGCTTTAATAGGAAGAGATTAAAGTAGCAAATGCTTACTTTAATGATGTTGTGAGATACAGTTTGCAGATATTCCTTATAATTTAGGATTTGCTAAAAGCCTTTTATAGGTTTATAGTGCATTCTTTCGGTCTCATTTCCCGTTGTCTTGTTGTGGTATAGAGACTATAACTTAGTAAATGAGGAGCTGGAGTTTAATTTATTATGGGTAACTCTCTCTTAAAATCTGCTTTAATGTACAGATGGACTGTAGCACTTTTAAGTAACTGGTGGACAGAATGATCTATTTATTTTTGTTACTACTTGATAGAGAAGAATTTTTCCCCAGGGATGCAGTGCTGAACAACTGACCTATTGCATTAAATAAATTCTCTGCTTTCCTCTGGAGTAAGCAAACCAGTCTATTCCCAGAGCAAATAGGGATGTGTGCCCCTTCCCCTTGCTGATTCATACCATGTTGGTGCAAAGTCTGTAAATAAATAGAGCTGAATTTTTACCTGACTGTTTCATGTGGGAACGATGCGCGTTCAGCTGGCTGAGAGTGATGTGATCCATTTGAATTATCTCAAATGTGCCTGAGAATTGCCTTGACGCACTGGCTTAGTGAAGAAGACTTGGAGATGAGCGTTGCAGGCACCAGGGTCTGGAGAGTCAGTTGTAGTCTTGAGTGGTTTTAAAGGAATAAAGCTATGACCACGACACTATGGCTTTGAGCCTCAAGGAAGAGAGAAGTATAATACAGCACGGAGTCTGGAGCTATCGTCAGTGGGCAGCTGAAGACAGAAATAGAGTGCAGCAGCATCCTGGTGCTGGCAGCCCGGGGTGCAGTATGGAGCTGCCTATAGCACTGTAGTGTCATGGGTAAATAACACGCGGTGCTTGCTCTGTAGCTGAAATGATTAAAGCAGCTCTAATGCTAATTGTCAGCCCTGTTCCAGATTTCCTTTCTGGATTTTACAAACTGCTGTTTGTGGGAGAGCCCAGTTTATCTTGATATCATCTGAGCGCTTGACATGAGCACAGATGTTGTCGACAGAAAATCCCAAAGAATTGGCACCAGATCTGCTGCTTTGCCTCTCTTTATGGTGCCTCTATAGCTGTAATGAGCAGCCATGCTCAGGGGCTGAGAGCAGCAGCCTGGCCTTCTGTCTTCAGCACACCTGATGCATCTGCTGGCTTCCTTCTTAATGGATGATTTTCCCCAAACGTGACTTTGTTTTCATCACTGGAGTTTTTCTTTGCTTTAATTCCCTTTGACTTCCCACCTTCTGATAAGCATTTAAAGCAAAGAATTATGCTATAGAGACATGAACAACCTAAGCCCTGTTTCCAACATGTTTTAATGAACAACAGAATATGAGAAGGAAGTAATGCTACTGCCAAACCCTAATGTATGACACAAGTTCCAGAAAACATCACAAACTCACACATGTAGTCTGAGTCCTAGCAGTGAGGCTTAGGGTTTTATGGAGATTTCTACTTCTGCAACGGTGTTAATGAATTAAGTCAGACAGTGGCCTAAAATTGTCAAATTGTCCTCATTTTGCTTCATATGGTGACAAACAAACTGAGAACTTATTAAACTTGGATCGGAACTTGGGGATAGTTACTTTAATGCACACATTCAGCCTGCTAAGCCTTGCCGGTGGCCACAGGGGCTGCATAGGAGAAGCTCTGGAAAGTAAATTATTTGTTCCTTGGATTTGATTACAAAACCCCACCCTGCTTTCTTACAGCTTCAGGTCTGCCTCATACTCTGCAGCAGTTAGACTCGGTAACTTTATAATATACAAAACTGACCTGCAAATGCTGGCATTCCTGATACTCAGGGTTATTAGTTATTCCAAAGCGTGCAACTATTTCTGTTGCTGCAAGTTTTAAACTTAAGTGCAGAAAGAAGACCTTTCCTAAATGTATTCCTGTGTCTGTTCTGTGAAGTGGCAGTGCTGCTCCTCATTACCAAAAGGGATTCTCTGAAAATACTTCTGTATGCAGGTAACTCTAACAGTTGGCGTTTGAATGCAAGGCTTGGGGCAGTCTTC
The DNA here is from genome assembly GCF_032191515.1 of Phaenicophaeus curvirostris. NCBI lineage: Eukaryota > Metazoa > Chordata > Aves > Cuculiformes > Cuculidae > Phaenicophaeus > Phaenicophaeus curvirostris. The sequence goes on along the minus strand of NC_091406.1, from coordinate 4,771,700 downwards.
CACAAATCATTATGATTATGAAGTGAAAGATGACCAAAAAGCCAGGGTTGCATTTTATCTGATGGATTGCTGCCGTAGGTAAGTCTGAAGACTTCACTAAAGTCTTCACTAAAGTCTTCACACTTCATATTCCCCACTGCCTTACCATCGTAGGGTCTTATTAGCTGTTATTAATGTGGAGATTTTGTTGTTGAAAAGCATGTTTTGATTCTGAAATTGTACCTTGTTATCCTGTCCCACGTAGGCTGCTAGAAATCCCATCAGACTCACCCCAAGGTGCATATAAGGCTTCCTGACTTTCCCCAGTGCCGAGTCCAGTTGTAGTGTCCGGTTTCATGGGCAGGAAGGCAGAATATTGTGGGGCTTTAAATGATAAATAGCTGTCAATCTAGGCTGTGTGCTTCTAATGTTATTATCTATTTTCTGTATCGAAACCTAGTACTGAGTTTTTAATTCCTTAGATTTCTTTTCTGCAAGAACACGAGACCCACATCTTTAGAGTTTTAGAAGGACATGGAGTCATTTGTTGTGATTATTTTCAAAGTGAATTATTTACTGTTTTTATAGTAAAACATGATGGTTTGGAAGAAACTTGTGCCCTCTCCAGGGACAGCTCAGTCTTCCTCAGTTACACGTTCAGCCTCGAGCTTTTGTGTGATTACTGAAAGCAGCTAATAGGACATCTGAGGAGTAAATTAACTCCATCTCTTACGCATATATCCTTCCATTATTAGCAGCAGCATTTAATTAAGACCGCAGAGCCTGAGATACCCAGACTATAGGAAGGTATGCCACATCCTGAACAAATGAGTATTTAAATAAATGAAAAACACTCTGAAGAGGCATAGGCACAGAAAGAAATTACTTACTAACAGGTACAAAGTCAGAACCTTGAGCAAGTTGCTACTGAAGGGCAGCAGTGAGTAAAGCCAGGCCTCCTGGGACATGGTCAGTTCTTTGCCCCATTGATCAGACTCTTCTGCACTTTCTTCTTAATCCCAAGTCCCCTTGGCACTCCTACTAGGAATCCCTGTAGAGGTTTTCCATTTACTGCCCCTTTCTAATGGCTTCTTGGCACGTGCTGCCAATGAAATATCATCTCTCCCTCCATGGTTTCTCCCCATCTCTCTCCTGAGGATTCCCCCCACAGCATCTCTGGTTGTAGCTGAGTTTTGGGGAGCTGAGGCTGTTGCCAACACAAGTGTCTCTGTCAGCTGAAGAAGCTGCTTCTGTAGAGTGATTGCTCTTTGTTTCAGATCTCTCTTGATAGCTTTCTATTCTTCTTTCTCCTTACAGTTCTGATTTTACTGAATTTCTCTTTATGTATGTTGTTTTAAGCTGATACCTGTGTCCTGGTGAGAAATTTTTAAAACTGTACAGGAATTGATTGAGCCCAGGAGTGCTGCCATCAACAAAATGTGTGTGCATGTTTCTGTGTTTTGATCAGTAAAGGAAGACTAGTAATCATTAATCATTGGTTTTTTTCCAATAAAGATTTTATTTTAAAAGATATCAAATAACTCTTATAGCCAAGGAGAGGTTTGTTACAAGTCAACTGAAAAATAAGATCCTAAATACCAGTAGGAGATTTTTCTAATCAGATTTGTTGGTTGTATGTCAATGTAGTGTGATAAAATGGAGCTCTCTAAAACACATGCTATTTCTTGAATTATGGTAATTATAGAGCAGAGAAAAACTTAAGCTAGTGGAAAAATAAATTTGTACTTGACAATTTACATACTGACATCCAGAAACAATAAGATGTACTTGATGTGCAAATAAACAGATTCTCCTCTCTGTTGAATTTGAGTGGCATAGCTCCAAGAACAATAGTTTTCCAGGGAGGACTTTTTCAGGAATAAAGCATGGGTTTACTGCTTGTTTTTCTTTTCATCCATAGAGAATGTACGATTTAGGGAATTATAAGGGTCTTGCTAGAAACTGTTCCAATACATGGACCTTGGTGGTGTTGTCTTTGGCAGCTAACCAGGGAGTAATTCTGAATTAGTTTTGAAGGTCCTGTTTCTAAGAAGTCCTAGCAGACTAAGTCAGGGTTGGAATGACCCAGTAACATGGGATACAAAGGCCATTTTCTGTCTTAAACTCTGTTTGCTTTAGCACACTAATCTCTCTGTCTGTGTTGAGCCCTGCTGACCATGCCCAGGCACCTGCATGAGCAGGATGGTGCTCGTGTGCCTGCTGGAAAAGGGCACTTCAGAATTCCTGACACAACTACCTTTAAGGGAGAAAGTGATAGTGCCTGTAGCACTGTTGTAAAATTGCTGGAGGACATCATATGTTGATTACTGTGACTTGGATGTTTTTGATAAAAATATTCTGATTTAAAGCAGAAATAGTCTGGTTGAAGAATTAAATCAACAGGAAAGGTTGGCTGGTGCAAATGTAGTGTTTATTTCTTCTTTGGCTGTGTAACTCACGGGCACAAAGCCACAGCAGGAATGCACTGCTCCTGAGTGTCCAGCAAGAGGAGGGGCCCTGAGCCAGCAGCCTTGGCTGTTCAACAACAGGGTATCCTGAGAGAGAGAGAGAGATGGACGCCTAGAGGCTTAGTACCTCCTTTTCATCCCTCTGGTTGCTCCAGGTCTAATCATGCAAATGCTAATGGGGATTAAGGAACAGGATGCTGTGGAAAAGAAGGAGTCATATAGTGGGCTTTGGGCTCACCAGAAGGAGTTCTTGGTGGGAGAACATCCAGGTTTCAAGCTCCCTGTCACTGGGGGTTGATAGAGGTGATTTTTTTTTTTCCCTCCTGTCTTCTGTGAGAGGGAAGGAAGGAAAGTGCAATCTGTAGCTTTGAATTCATGGATGAAAAATGGATTTACCACGTTTGTCAACCAAAAGTCAGTTGAAAAGATTTTTCAATCCATTACACGCCCCCAAGACCATGTTGATCTGCAGTATACACTGTATTGCAAAGCTGATGGGAGGTCACTGCCGTGTTTCTCTGGCATTTACATATGTGACTTTCTTATGTATTTAATGGATGCAATTTATCTGTATATGTCTGCGTAGATGAGTTGCGTCCACAGATATATAAAAAAGGATGTTGTAATAAACACCTTTCCAGAAACTAAAAACATGAATTTTCTGCTCTTTTACTGCTTCCTTAGTGCAAAACATCTGAGAAAAGTGGAGTGCAGGTGCATATAGAGGAGTTCTAGCCACAGTCCCAGTTCTGCATGCTCTGTCATGCAAGGAAACCTTGCTGTCCTCATGAACATCACTGCAGCTGGTGATGCTCTACGCACATACCAAGTCTGTGGATCCGCTTGCGTGATTGCAGCCTGCGTTTCATGTTTGGAACAACTGTAAGTTCTGTAATACGACAAACATTTAAAAAAACCTCCTCTTCCACAGAATATTGTGCTGCTTATATGCTGAAGTCATTTTGATTTACTGCATAATAAGGTTATACGTGGCTTTGAAATATTATGTGCGTAGTTTACCAAGAGGTCCTTCCAAAATTTTTTTTAATCTTACCACAAAGTATGATGACTGCGGAATGGCTTGTATTTGGTCTGTGGTTTTGCAAATAGACTCTGAGACTGGAGTTTAAAAGACAACAACGAAAACCTCAGAACTTCGAAACATATCTCTAGTTCTATTTTAGGATCCAGAGCTACAAAGGAGCTGGAAGAAGCGGGAGCCAAGGTCTGCTCTTGGTTTCCCTGCTATAGTAGGGAGTTATTTCAATCTGTCGCCCAACCGATGCTTCTTGGAGCAGCAATAATGCCAGCAAAAGTAGCGTCTGCTGCTGTGCGTGGTGAAACAGGCTGGGTTACTGAAAATAACATGGAAATGGCTCTTCTGAGTCTGGGCCAGGTCCTGATTGTCTACCAGTCGGTGCTGACACCCGAGGAAATGCTTCTTACATTGCACATTTAGGTAGTTGCAGCAGCTCTCTTGCTGCATGGAGTAACCGAGTCAGGATGCGGTCAGCTGCTTGTTTTCTAGACAAAATCATCTGAAAATGTCAAACCAGCTGCTGCGAAAAAGCAGCGAGGGAGATGCATTTGAAAGGTAGAGAGCAGCCTAGATGAGAGAAGGCTTGTTGGTGTGGACTCTTTGTCCAGTCCTGCTCATGGATATAAGTGGTCAGTTGTGCCAATGTGACTGAGGTTCTTGTCCTTGATTAACCCAGGAGAGATCAGCTGAGAGGTAGCATGTTGTGTTCAGCTTGCTTTTACCTAGATTTTCAGCTGGGTTGACAAAGGTCCAGGGAAGCCTGAAGCAATCTGCCCTGGGCCATGTGGTGAAGTGATGGCTTATTTTAGTTATAAAAGGATCACAGGCCCTTCTTGGTCACAGTCCTTGTAGTCATTGCTGGAGCTGTATTAACTCTTAAAATACACAGATGTCCTTCACCTTAAGTCATTAATACCCACGTTGTTTGGAAATACAGAAAGGTGAATGCAGCTGAATCTCAATGTTGCTGGAATATTGCATTTATAATTATTAAACTAGATCTCCTTAGACCATAATGCGTTCTTATTTCATGTGGTATGTGAAATATTGCCTGGACTGTGAAACCCCAAAAGCCAAGAGCTGAACTGTTCTTTATGAAGCAAGCTTAATTCAGAAATACCGCCTGAATGCAGAGCCGAGACTTGCATGAGCAATCCGGGAGCTGCTGGCTTTTTTTAATTGACAAGAGCTTATTGTTAGCACTGGGGTATCCTGTGCTAAGAGGCATGATTTTTGTGCTTTTCCTTTGGAAACATTCCCTTGTTGCCTGGAAGCCCAGACTCGCTGCTGTCTTGTTGAGCCTCTCCAACTCACGGAGCAGGAAGGCTCTGTTGTGGCGCTGCTGGCTTTCTTGCTGTGGCTCTGGAAAAAGACCCAAAGACCCAAGGCATGCAAATACTTTTGCTTTGGTGGGACACGGCAAGCAGAGATATCTGGTCTCTGTCACATCTTACGGAGGAAAGGAACTTTGCCAGGGAAAGCCGCATACCTGCCCCACAGCTGGACTGGGGCTCTTGTCTCATCAAAGGATGCCATCGGGGATGGGAAGCACATCTCAAAAGCAAAATCTAGAAATGAAGTGAACGATAGTGAGGGGGGAAAAAAACCCACAAGCATTAGCATGTTAAGCTTTTCTGTAGCACCTGGCACTTTGGGGTCTTGTGGGTTCAGCTCTGTGCCTTTCTCTGGTGCGGGCTGTGCTTGCCACTGCGTGCCAAAGCCAGAGCTAAGCCGTGCTGTGAATCTCCCCAGCCTTACATAATTCACATCAGCTACACATGGGTGTTTAGGTTGCTCTGCAGTTGGTTTATTTGAATTCACATGCTGCTTTCATTATACCTTACAGCCTTATTCCCTTTTTTTTTTTATTTTTAGAGGAGGAATAAAAAGAGGAACAAATCCAAAACTAAAATTAGTCATTTGAGAGTTCAAGTTTGTTTTTTGGGTTTTTTTGCAGTTAGGATGGGTTTGGGCTAAGAGGAGGTTTGCTGAGGAGAGGGAACAACAGAGATAAGTAGCAGGGATGAGCTGTTAATATCTCTTCTCACTCAATGTCTGCGTAGTCCTCCTGCAGTCACACCTATGCTAATATACCACCGAGGTCTTCATGTTTTATTAGGGTTTTCCTCCCCTGACTCTTCTCACTTGTGGCGTTTATGTAGTGGAGACAAGTTATGGCTGAGCCCCACTCATCAGCACTCACAGGCACCTTGATGCTGAGTGCTGAGGTGGTTTTTGTTGTGTGGGGCTCCTTCTGCCCTGTTGTTGCTCCAGGGCTCCAAGTGAAAAAAATGACGCAGGTCAGATGTGGCCCATGTGTCGTCCCCCACTGCCTTCCTCGCGATGGTGTGTTTTGATGAGGGTTTCTGATACGTAGTCAATGGCACATCTGTGTCTTTATTGTGTTTTGTTAGTGCTCAGAGCTCATGATGTGTCACAGGGCTGGCTTGGGAAGGGTGCTGGTCTCGGGTGAGATGTTGTCAGGGAATGAGTGCGTGCCGATCCTGGTGTGCGCTGAAGAACTTGCCGTGTCCTCGACTTCGAGCTGCAGCCCTGATTCTGATGGGCTGCCCGCTCCCAGGCACCCGTCCTTGCCACCACCCTCATCCTAATTCAAAACCAGCACATTTTTTACATCTGCAACAATCTGTCCACAAAAATCTGAAGTGAGGGGCTTCATTAGGTGGGGTTGCTTATTTTCATTGGATTGCAGCTTTTGAGATGCTCAGCATATGAGCTGCTTTTTCCTTTTTCTCTTGTCCCAGAGCTTTTTTTCTGCAATTATAAAACTGGCTTTTCCCCAGTGCCTGGCTTCTACTACAGCTTGCAACACCACTGAAAGAGCTGCCCCTACTGATCGACAGCTCCTCCCTGGCAGTGGGATCGGAGCCAGACGCTCATTAACGTGTACTTAGATCCCTGTTGAATAATAAAACAATATAGTTGTTTCCAGCATATGCTGGCTTCCTACCAATCACCTGGAGGTAAAATGCCTGGTGCCTGTTGTAGTTCCTTAATTCCTTTCCTTCCCTTCCCCATTGCTCTTTTCACAGTCCTTGTGTTGGTACAGGCTCCATCCAGCATCGATCTGTGATGCTGGCCTGACCTGCTCATGCTGCCTAGATTTCCTGCTGTGGGATATCTTGGCTTGAAGTTTCGGAAAGTTGGATCTTGGTCCTGCCATGGTGTTGGCAAGCCTGCTGGTGGGGTATAGTAAGACCAAAATAAGACAACTCTCCTTGACCATCCTAATCCTGCCTTGCTTCTGGCTTCTCCTGTGCATGATTGTGCTCTCTCACAAAGCCGTTGGGTGATTCTTAAGAGTAGCAAGTAAGTACTTTTCTACCTCTTCCCATGGGAGATGTGAGCTCATACGTCTTCCTGATGGGATGTTTCTCCTGGCCGCCAATCTAGGCTTTATCTTTTCCATTTTCCTAGGGGCCAGGTAGCAGTGTGCACTACCTTGTGGCTGCCCCCTCTGCTGCCTTTGATTGTTCAAGTCATTACCAGGCCCTTTTCAGGTTTTCTTTAGCCACCTCATCATCTTTATTTTTTATTCCCCCCCCCATATGAAGGTAGTATTGTGGTTGCAGCAGAGCTGTAGAGTGACCCATTACCACTCTTTCCTTGTTTGCAGCCTCATTACGCTGCAACTTTGTCTAACGTAGATCTTCTGTCCACATTTTCCTTGTGGAATTACTGCTTCTCGGATTTCTTCCTTCCTTTGAAGAAGTTACTAGGAATGATGGCACTGACCTTAGGTAGCAATAACCTTAGTGTAAGGCTAAGATGTGTTAGCTCACGTCCTGTTAGTGATAAAAACACATCCTGGTGCACTTTCACTGTGTACTGGTTCAAGCATCAGCTATACTTGTGTTTTCTTTTAAACAATGATGAATCCCCTTGTATAAAATCTAACTTATGATTTATAAGGAGAGATTTGAAACAGGAAAAACATCTGAGTAGAAACTGAATAAAAATCCTATTAATGATGTGTTACTGATTTTGATGTCAGTCAAATGCTTGTAAAACATGTTACAGTGAGAGTATGCTGAGAACAAAATTGCTCACTACCTTTCAGCTTTGGTGATTTAGTTCTTCTGTGTGAACATAATTTTATAGTATTGGTTTTGTACATATTTTTATAGATTCCTTTTTTTAAAATACATGCTGTTGATTGTCTTATAAAATCCCTACTGATCACTTGATCACTTTTAACCCCTTCAGAAAAGTTTCTAATAGGAATTTCAGGAGAACATGCTGTTGCATTTGCTGCAATTGGTTTCTAATGATGTTTTGTTGAGACACAGAACACGTGTCTAAGAGCTACACAAGTGCCCTTTGGGTAGAAACAGGCTCCACTGTGAGTTTACAAAAAAAACTGATCGTGCCTGGGCAGAGAGAGGAGGGAGAAAACGCGCTACATATCCTCCTTCCTCCCACCCCCTTTTCCTCTTTGGCATCAAATAAAACGATGTCTCATGTGGTAGAGTATGCGATTCCTGATGAGCTTACTGTCTCCATACCACCCAGGAAGGGTCTGGTTCTTATTGTTCATACTTGCACACGCAGTGCAGAGAGCCAGACTCCTTTGTCAAGAAACAAAAGTTTTAAAGCACAGTTAATTGCCAATTATACACCTATTACCTACAGGAGAAGCCTACAGGATGGATGTAATTTTCTTCAAGTGGGATTTGTGCAGTTTGGGATGGTAGAGGAGATGGTGAACTTCTGTGTTCTTCAGTGAACTGTCCAGCTCTGTTAGTCAGTGATAAATATAAGTGCAAATGCAGTGTTGAGAAAGAAAGGATGCTGCGGTAAGGAGATGAGCAATAGAGGAGCTGATAGCACTTGGGCTTGGTTTCCACCTTAAGAATGGTGTGAACAAAGCCTGACAAATCGTTGTCGCTTTGTCTGTTATCTATAAAGTGCAGAAATTATTTCACAGCCTCAGGATAATTACTGAAATGCATGGCGGTCATTCATTGCTCTGGTCCAGCTCCAAAATGTGGCCTCCCTAAAAGTGAGGGAAGGACCTTTGGCAAAGTGTCTTTAGAAAGAGAGAAATTGCTTCATGTTCAGCCTTGCTGGTTGTTGATAAGTGGCAAAGCCAAGGTAGAGAATTCAGGCGTTTTTCCTCTAGCAGGTTGGAAACTGTGTTATTTTGTTAGCGCTTCCTCCAAACTCGGAAGCCCAACAGTAAGAGTTGTAGGTTGGCTTGGGTCTGAAAGTGCTGGCCAGCTTACGACAGCATGGCACCTCTCCAAAGACAAGGAGGATAGATGTGTGTGGAAAATGTCCCAGCTGTGGGATCACTTGGCATAATTCACCTGAAATCACCTAAAGTAAATTCTGTATTAAAAAAAAAAAAAGTTAATGTCTTTTCTTTCCTTCCTTCCCACCCACTTCTGGATGACAGTTTTATGACTAAAATGCAGAACAGGTCTGTGATGAACTGGGCAGCTTGTTTAGAACTTTTATCTACCTTTGAATCCAAAATGTTGTAACGCTGAAGAGTCAGAGTGTGCTGTGAATGATTGGGATGAGGGAAGCAGAAGAATTTTTTGAGCTTTTTTTCTTCTGAAGAAACTTTGGATTTTGCCTAGTGCAGTTAATGTAGGAATGTTACCATGTCTGTGCTAAATATTTCAACAGAGTGACACTGTCAGTGAAGTTGGGTTCCAGACACTCTATTCCAGGAATGTTAAAATTGTCTTGGAGGTGCAAGTAACCCATAGGTATCTATGAGATGCACTGTTGTATGTGGTGTGAGAACGTGACTCACGGCATGCGTTTGTGGGTTTTATAGGAGTCTTTTACAGTGTGCTTAGCAAGGGGTTTATTACTGGTTTAGGATTTAGGTTTGGCACCATGCTGGTACCAAAATCCTGGGAGAGTCTCACTGTGACACTTGCAACATTCGGATAAAACATTAAGCCCATGTTGAGAGGTTTATCCTGTTAAATTAAAGATTGTTGTGACATCCTCACAAAAAAAACCAACAGGGGAGAACCTCTCCATCTTGTTTTCACATTAGGAGACTGCCACACGATATGTCCTGAGCTCCAAGGCTCAACGTGAGCCCTTGCGAAGCACATAATAATTGCTCTGTCTGCCCGTGCTGCCACGGAGAGTCAGCGCTGGCACCGCTCGTGTGCTACGGGAAGCACAACTATGCAGAACAAAACAGCTTAACAGCCCACAAAAATCTTGTAGACGCCAATATACTTCATCAGCCAATGTTTTCATGAGGATTAGGTTAGGTTGTTTGATAAAACGCACTGGGTGCATACAAGAACCATTATGTGTTTTCGTCTGGTGTGCCGGGGCAGATTCGCATTAGCACTGATGTGCTAACGTGCAATGAAAGGCAGCCACAATGATTCCTCAGATGTCCAAGGAGGCTGATGACAAGCGTGCTCACTCAGACCCCTTCAATAAAGTCACTCGTGGGTTGCAGTATTCCCTCGGTGGGCAGTGCGGTCGGATGGGGCCGTGGCTGGCAGACGGACTGTCCGCAGCCGATGGGAAACCCTACGAGGGCTCCAGCGTGGAGCTAAGGAGAAATTAGAGATGCGGGCAGAAACGTTTAGATAAACAGAGATTATGCTTAAGATATTTTTCTTTCATTTTGATTTATGACAGCTGCACAGCCAAAGCTAAATAAGTTAATCTTGCCTAATATAAACACGGAGTCATTTGTCCTGCAATAGAAAGCGGTGCTGGGGGAGGGATGGGGATGTGACAGCGTGGGGACTCGAGGCTGGGAATTTTCCTTAGTTTTCATGAACTTGCTGTTTTCGTTGGGATGTTTGCTCCACAGTTGAGGATGGTGGTGTAAAAAGTTGGCCGTTTGAAGTACGAGAGCCATGAGCTAGGTATGTAGTGTTGCCTGGGAGAGGAGGAGGGAGAAAAGAGCTTGATGTAAGCTGTGTGATCCCTGCTGCAGCTTGTTGTGTTGGGTACGTGCCCAAGGAGTTTCATGGCTGTTCGTACTGGCCTGGTGGAGACACCTTTCATGCGAGTCTTAATTCCAGTTCCTGGTGAGGTACAAGGATTTGTAGGCTTGGGAAAAATGAACATTATTTTCTCTTCTTGCAGATTAAACCACAAAAGGTTTGGTTTGGGTTGTGGTCCGAGTAAAATCGTGGCTTCAGCATTATGTTTATCTTTTTGTTGTGAAATTCTGAGCTCCTTCCGTTTAGGCTGGGCAGAGTAAATCCAGGCTGGCATCTACAAGCAGGGTCTCCCAAGGTTGTCCATTTCTCAGCCAGGTGTTTTTGGTGTAGTGGAAATGAGGAGCCTGGAGTGTTGGGAAGCAGCTGTAGGAATTAGCTCTCTGAGGCAGTAAATTCAGAGCCCTGCAGCTTGTGAATGCTGCAGGGGGAATTTTCACTCTTTGAGCCAATGTAGTTTTGCTAGTGAGGGAAATAATGTTTAGCAGCTCCCCTGAACTGTGATTTGAACTCTAAAAAGAGAGAATCACTTATATTTAAAATGGAGACTTAACGCTGCTCTTAACCTTTCCAAGAAATAAAATCTGCTTTCTTTGAAAATGACACTAGGGTGTTGCATCTGCTACACCAGCACATTAATAAATTCCATATTTAAGTGTCCACCATAAAACCCTGGGCTACTGTGTTTTCTTCTTTCCCATATTTCAAATATTTGTGCGCTCGATCATGGCGTATCAAGTCCCACTTGAGAGCTTTAACATTGTCTCTAGGAGAGATGTAGAATGGTTTTTGCTTTGTAATGACGTTTAAACCCAGACACTCAGACTGTTTAGTGTTAAATACTGAAAAGGAAGATAATTCTTAACACAGAGGAAGGAAAACTCATCTTAGAGGGAAAACGGAAGGTGTTACTTGTTAAAAAAAGAAATGGTTAATCTTCTGGTCTCAGCAAACTTCCTCATGGTGTAAATCAGTGCTACTAAAATACACACATACATTCCCTAACCTCAAGTTGTTAAAAGTGTGGTGGCCACTACGTGCAGGCAGCTCTGGAGCACAGCGTGTGAAATGAGACCCAAGTTCCGAAAAGCATCTATAGGCTTGAAAACCCAGATGAGTGAAACCTGACCCTCAACAGCGAGGGCACGGGGTGCTGAGGAACAAAACTCATGCCGCTTCTTGACTCTGTGCTAAACACCAAGAGCAACCTCCAACAGGAAAATACCCCTATTGATTTTTAAAGTATTAGTCACTCTGAGAAAGGGAGCAGCTTCCCGTCTGCATGGCAGTTTATCGCAATCTGGAAGTGCTGTGCTGACAGCAAATAAAATTATCTCTTCCAAGTACTTTCTAGCTGACTCTTCCAATCACTTCAGTGCTCTTTTTAAAGCAAGCAGAGATAATAACAAACTCCAAATTATAGTTCTTTTATAGGATTCTCCACTCTAATGTGCGTTTCCTTGGGCTTGGAAAGCTTTTCCTCTTGAAACTCAGTAGGAGGAGGCAACAGGATTTTCTGAGAAGAAAGGACTGTGTTGGATCTCCTGATAACAAGGGTTTGCTGCCAGTAACTTGCTGCTTCAGAAGTCTCTTTGCTTGGGAGAGTGGTTCAGTTCTGGCCTGGCTGGGAAGCCCAGCAGCTCTGAGAGGCTTCTCTGGTGCAACATCTCTCACTGACATGATCAAAAGAGAATTTCCCATGTTGCATTTTAACAGAAATTAGGAATTTTAGCAGGAATTCCTTTGGAAGTGGACTTGGGGAGGTGTGTGGCAGTGCAGTGGCTGGGGCAATGGCAAACTCCTATGACTGGAGGACAGAGCTGGGAATTTGAAAAGTAGGGATTGAGTCTCACTGTGTGATCGTGCACATCAGTGTGGATTATGTCTCTTTGCGAATCCATTACAGTCTGAAGGCAAATGTCACATAAATGCTGTGTTGTGGGTTTTCCAGATCCACAAACCCATGTGAAAACTGTAGCTTGTGTTACAAATGGTAATTAGTGCTTAAATTCACCGCTGGCCCGTAGTTACAATTGCCTACTAATGTTGCAAGTGAAGTTTTGTTGCTTTTGATCAGGATGTGTCATAAAGCTTAATATACTGTATATACCCAAGCAGATATAATTCACAATCTGTTCTTAATTCTAACCTAGGGCAAGACAACCTCTGCTGGAAGTGAATCTAAGGAATAATGACAGTTTGGCAAAAGAGGGAGAGTGTGTTAAATCTCGCATTACACAACCTACTGTTCTTATTGAATCGTCTGCTCCTTTAGTCACTGCTTGGAAGGGAAGCTTCTATCTTTCTTCTGCTAGGTGCTTAGCAAAGGTTCAAATATTACTAGTATTATGGAATATTTTTTCCCCGTATTTCTCCTGCTCATACTAGGGTTGTTACCTTAGATAACGATGGATGTTTTGGGTGACTTGGGTAGTAACTGCCTCTCACTGTTAGCTTCAAGGCCAAACTCCTCATTTGCTTTCATGTAAAAACAATTAAAATTGTTCAACTTTGCTGATTCCAAAGTAAAGAAACAGGCAAGGGTTTGTAACTAAGTTAAGGCAGGCATCTTGTAAAGGCAGTTTGTTTTTATGGTGTCATTTGAACTTTAAAATATATTTTATTTTTGGACCAAAAGAATCTTCAAAACTGACAGTTGAAAACCCAAAGGAAAACGTAATTCTACAGTGATTTATTCCCATCAGGGTGCCTGGATATTTAGTGTCTGACCTGTGCAGCTTATTTTCGTTGTAAAGACAGCTGAATATCAACCACAATGAATGTGTAACACTGGAAGGGTGGTAAAAGGCAGATGGATTAGTGCTTTCCTTCAATTATTGAAGCCTTAGAAATTGGAATATTGTTGCAAATGCACAGAAAATAACCTCTTGCAAAACAGGGTTGGGAGTCACAAAGGCTTTTTAGGGATGACAGGTCAAAAGCTGGTGTTCAGAGGCAGGACATCAGAGTAAGTGTCATACAGATATTTTTAAAAAGTCTCCACAACTTCAAAGCCCAGACAACTGGGTGTTCCTGCCAGAGGGTCACTTCCTTTATGAATTGCTAAGATGCATGAAGAAACTCTTTGGAGAAATCCATGGCTTAGAAATTCATGGCACGGTGCCAAAAGTTTAATACTCATAGGGTCATCTTTGTTGTTTGTTTGGGGTTTTTTTCCTCCCTATAAAAATATTTTGGGAAGACAAATACTGCTTTTTAGGATCTTTTTACTTGAGTTTTTGCAACCCCTGGCAATACCTTGCAAGTCTTTATTCTTTCATGCAGAGATAATGTTGGATTTGTTTATTTTATTGTCATGTCTCATTGAAATGTTTTATTCCCTATTTGTAATTAAATCCTTTGCAGTTGGTTCTTAGCACGTTGTTTACCCTGGTGTCTGTGCAAAGGCATGTCCAGTGCTGGGATGGAGTTGGGAACAGCAGACTGGGGGGAGAGAGAATGGCAGAGTGGGTCGTTGCTTCTCTAACAGCTGAAATGAGGTCTAGGGGGAGTCTCCCCATGGATGTATCAATATCCCAGACTCCTGCCTTACACCAAAAACTAGAAATCAGTATTTTGCCCTGCATCTTTCACCACCTTTGCCTTATGCTTTCTGCACTGGGGAAGGTCCAGCCACTGTTACTGCAGAAGATATTCCCTGTTTTATTTTCATTTAAACAGCAACAGCTATTTGAATTCCCAGCCTAGCAGTGTAGAAAACAGAACCAGTTCTTACTGAGAAAACCGTGGGTGTCAGGAGCAATAAAACCAGGCCTGTTGTTTACGGGGTTGACTTAGAGCAACTGTTATTTATGACTGTATAGACAACAGGATCACTTGTTGAGGATGCTTATTTTAGACTAACATTTTTTGCAGGGATGAATTGTCTTTGTCCTTTCTGCCCCCACTTAGATGCTTGCTGATACTGTAATTTCAATAGCTGGGATTCCATGGGATGGTTGTGAGCACGAGCAGAACTATGCAAGTGCATGAGCTTGTTTTGCAGTGGTTTGAGCGGCGGTATGGAAAGCACCCACACTTGCCTTTCCCATGGTACCTGTACTTAGGAAGCATAAAAAAGCAGCTCAAAATAAACCATTACTGGGGGGATATAATGTGATGAAGGAATCAGGCTAACCTTGAAAGCTTTCTGGGTTTTTCAGCTGCTGGGCTTGTTTTACGAGCAGTATGTAAATTGGGTGGAATTCCTTTTAGAAATCTTGCTTTGGATTGCACTAGTGCAGCTTTCCAAGAACTGTTATGTTGGCAGACTCTCCTCTGACAGTCATTCAGATTCAAGCTAGACCATGCTTGCAGGAGGATGGTTTTTTCCTTCAAGATTTGTGCAAGCAGCTTTGGAATTATTTTTTTATTTTGATTTTTTTTTTAAAGTAAATAAATAGTATTCTACCTGTCGCTGGAAAGGAGAGGAATGTAAACTCCTTTGCTAGTAGCCTTCTAATCTGGTGTTTCATGCTTCCTTCCAGCCCAGTTTGGACTAGAAGATTCTTTATGGGGCAAGCAGTTTCTAATGTGATTTTGATGCCTCTTGCAGCTCACTGGCACACCGCCAATAAAACACAACAGAGCCACATTGAGTTGATGTGAGAAGGAAAATTGGCTGTCTCCTTTCACCACTACGGTGGGTTGATTTGAGCTGCCCCATAGGGTCCATCAACAGTGGTCGTGTCGGATCACTCCTCCAGCCTTTTCCTTCAAAGTGCAGCGGGATTGCTGTAACCCTTTATTCCCTAAATGTCTTCTCTGTCTTCTGCGTGATTCTGTCCAGATACTATTGCAATAATGCTCGGGTCTGTGTAAGATGAGAAAATCAGGTCCCTGTGTGGCCAGAGGTTGGTGGGTTGCTTTCTTTACACTGGATCTCACTTGTATTATGTGAGGTTTTTTTGAACTTCTTTCTAAACTGAAGAACTCTAGAACATGCAGTGTTTCAGTAACTCTGTGAGAAAGAAGTAGGGTTTTGGCAAATAAGACAAGACCTTTCGTGTGGTGTGGGTTCTGTTCTATCCTAAATGGACCATTGTAAGTCATGTTGGTGTGATAGAAATAATTTCAAGACTGATGGTAAATCTTGCTCCTGCAGTGAGTATCAGAAGCAGTTACCATTTTATATACAGAGTAAACAAAAGGATGATCATTAGCCATAATTAGACTTCTATGGGTTTATAAGCTGACTCATGCCCCCTGGAACTTTTGCACAGCCAGCTAAAGACTTGCCAAGGTTTAGAAAAGCGTGATTTCTCTTTGGCTTGTAAAAATATAAATTTTGGATGTACAGCTGTTGTGTGTTCTCTAATAATAATAATAAGACAATAATGTTGTAACCTTTACTCATCCCTTCTTCCAGCAAACTTTCCATGGGATTGAGTAAGAGCTTCAGGATGTAGTTTGTGGATACTGGCTGTTAATATTAGACTGGAAAGCCAGCAGCAAAAATAGCCAAACTCTGATGATTCTTCAATCTTGAGGGATGCCAAAGATAGCAGCTTCTGAGCGGGCCGCAAATCTCAGTCCAGACTTTGTAGTGCTGAAAAATATCAACCCATAATAGCATGTCTTGGCCTTTTGGAAGACCTGAAGCCATGTGGTACGTTGTGGTTGAGGAGTGAGACATTCTGTAAGTCACTCCTGAAGATCTTGAAACAGCTGTAGAGAAGTTCCCTCTGAAACTCAACAGGTGACTAACACGTTGTGCAAATCTGTCTTGTACCCATAGGGCTTTTACAGCTTCTCACAGTTGTCTATCGATACAGACCATGCTGGATTAGATAATTCTTTTTTTGATCTGCAAATCTGTTGACATAAATTTCTACTTTCAAAACTGTTCACAAAAAGTACTTTCTTGAAATGCAGCTTGCAACTTAGGTGGTCCTAGAGGCAACCGGCTATCGTCGTAGCTCTTCTGGCTCATTTGAAATCAGAAGTTCAGACTGGCACCCGAAGGTCTCTGGATTGAATGTGCTGGGTTAAGATTCGGGAAGTCTATCTAATAATATAAGTTGCTTTTGTAAGGGATAGGGAAGACCTCTTTCTAGTTGACAAAAATTGCATAATTTCTTTGAAGAAAACCAGAAAATTGATAAATATGGAACTACTGACCCTCAAAATTACTGTTGCCTCTGTTATTTTTAGCATATGGATGAGGTTCCCTGCATGGTTATGGGATACTGAGATGATTTAAATGAAAGTACACGTCATCAAAGGACTGAACACATGAATACGTGTAAACATGGAAATAAGCAGATTAGTTTCTCAATGCTGATCACCCTATTACAAAGTGCAGAGGATATAAAGAATAGGTACTAAAGTCACTTCTACAGCTCTGGCAAAATGTGTGAGCTGGCTTAAAATTATGATGATGATATACCAGCATCTGTTCGGACTGGAATCATATAGATGCATTGGGATTGATGCTGCTCATTTAAAAGAAGGGGGCTGCTTTTCACTGTGTCAAAGCTTAATGATAATATGGTAGCATAAAGCATGTGGCTTTTTTGTTTAACTCTGTTGGTGCTTATAATTTTAAACCAGACAAAGCACCTGATGGGAGAGTGTGTGCAGGAAAGAGTTCTGTGTCATTTGGGTGGGGGGAAAAAATGGACAAGAGAATCAACTAGCATTTGTGTACTTGTAAAATGGGTCATTCTGGAAACCCCTAATCAGAAACAGGAGCCTTGAGCTGTACAGGGCCTGGATTCTCAGTTGCTTACTTGTCCTTCCTTGCCTGCTTGCCCAGTCACTGCTGGGCAATGCTGAAGGTTGGTAGCCAGATGACTGAGAGGGGCTTGTGACTGTTTGCTAATTTGCTTTTGACTTCAGGAGTGGCTGCTGTGCTACCTCTATGGAGATATATATTATTTTTTTTTTAGCATCTGTTGTACATTTGTCTATAGTAAGAATTACAATCCCCGAAGGAATTGTTGGCTGATGTATAGATGATGCCAGATGAGGAAAAGCACCGTTTGGCACATTCCAAATTAAGCAGCTCTCCGTGTATGACACTGTCATTTGGAGATGATTTACAGAGACGCTTTTGCCATCAGGATGTCATCTGCCCTCTCTGTGCTGTTGAGCTTTAGGGTTTGGATGCAGCCTGACTACTTAAACACACTGCCCTGATTGGAAACAAACCAAGGAAAACAAATGCATGCGCTTGCCTCTTGAAATAAAGCAGTTCACAACAATGGAAAGCAGAAGTAGTGGAGTCATTTTCCCCGCTCTGATGTTGATGTCAGGATTTCATGCCTGACTGCCTGAGTGACAAGAGTCGTGGTATTTCCATAAGACAGAGACATTGTCAGGTTTCAATGTGTTCTTGTTAACGTGGACAGAGAAAACTTCATTCTCCATCCCATCTTGGCCAGATGTTTCCATGCATTAGCATCGCTATCATGCATGGTCTTCCAGCTGCATTTTGTCTTTAGAGGAGATTATTTTGTTTTCCATCCTTTTCTGTCCATTTTGCACTGGGTAAAAATAACAGCAAGTTGTGCTGTCTAACACCTCTCTCTGGATAAGTTCTGGACACTGTGCTGCTGTAAATCAGCATAGAACTGTTGACTTCTACCAGGTGACTGAGTCTGATCTCCTCTAGTTTTTGCCCATTTATGTTGTTGTAGAGGGGGTGTTGCATTCATGCCCCATTCTGGGTGGCTGTGGCCATGGCCAGCAGCTCCTCATCCCTCTAGCCCTCAGCTGAGCTGCTAAATTAAAACTTGTACATGTCCAGAAGATATATATTTTGTTCTGTGCTTAAGTATAATGGTCTTCTGGAGACCGTGAAATTACTTGATCAGTAATCCCTGTCCACAAATGCTATATTTCCCCACTGAACGCTTCCAACTGGGGATGGATCCAGTTCCGCACATTTTTCAACCAAATCTCAGTTTTCCTAGCTAATATCTGTCCTTTCTGGCTTAATGAAGTATTTACAGGAGTAAAGTTTGTGACTGACATGATGATGGTGGTGACCTGTCCCCTATGTGTGACAAGGAAATGCAGGCAAACGCAAATCAAGCTTAAAACCAGAGTTTTCTTCCTCTCCTAGGTAACATACTGATTTAAAGCTGAATTTAGGACATTTTAGGCAATTGTTTAATTTCCTGGGCTTGGTCCATGGAAGCTATATTTGTTATTTTCAAATTAATAAAGCAAAAAAATTCTTTCCTTTCTGTTCTTGGCACTGTATCAGCATTTATATAGCAATGTGAAAGTTTTAAACTGTGAAAGAAATAATCGCCTTCTCTAATCAATGTTTTAGGGGGAAGGCTTGTTAAAGGACTGATACATTATCATAAACTTTCGAGTATGGTTCCTTCCATTTACAAGAACTTGAACTTCCCATAGCTGCTTTGATAAACTTTTCAACAGGGTTCAGAAAACTAACAAATGATCCTATTACACCGTACGTTAAAAATCTATTCATCTTATAC
Source organism: Phaenicophaeus curvirostris (assembly GCF_032191515.1). Lineage (NCBI taxonomy): Eukaryota > Metazoa > Chordata > Aves > Cuculiformes > Cuculidae > Phaenicophaeus > Phaenicophaeus curvirostris. Next base: position 4,752,805 of record NC_091406.1, on the reverse strand, counting down.
TAATGAGTTAGTAGACAAGCATGAAATAAAAATATCTGTTCCTTTTACATTGTTTAAATTGCTACTGTCAGGTACTTGAGCTCCAAACTATAACGCGTCTTTAAAAAAACAAATACATTCATGTTTCACGTTATGTTAAAAATGTCTGCGACTTTTTTTGCAAAAGATTTATATTGTGTTTGTGATCCAAGCCTGAAAGTATGCAGAGAGGCCTGGGGAGAAGAAAACTTGCTTTAAAAGCTGAGTATGTCCCATACTGTTGCCACAAACCGGTGAAGCTGTGAAACATGATAAAGAAATTGGAATAGATTACTGGTTTTATCTTTATCAAGTTTATTTAAAATAGAGTATTTTATAAAATGATAAATCAGTTTAGTGACTTATAATATAGAATGCTTGAGTAATCCTTCTGTATTACACAGAGACATGCAACTGTAATATCTTGGAAAATCAGTCATTTATTATTGTAAGCACCCTTTCAAATGGTGGCTAGTCTTCTAGTTTGATATGCACCTTTGTCATTAAATTTTAATGCAGAAGAAGCACTGACCTTTAAGAAACTTTTCATGGGCACATGCACACTAAATGGGGAAAGGGCTGTAGGTACAAAAAGCCTTGTTTAGCTTAATCTGTAGGAGAGAATAAAAAGCTCCTGAAGAGATGGATCTCTATAGTGGGAAAATATATGTTGGGTAGTATGTCTCCTATATAGCTTCTGCTTTACCCCTCTCATGCTGTGAAGAGATGCCATCATCATCCTTCTCCTGGTGCAGCAGCTGTGTTGATGGATGTGCTGGTTACCTTCAGTCTGATGTGAGTAGGTAGGGAGAGCACACAAAGAGCTGACATCAACTAACATTTAAATAAGATATCCAGCAGAAGCTGGTGTTGATCAGCCAGCCAGTTCCTGTGCTGAAACAGTAACACGTGTGAAGTACGATTAACAAGAGGAGTCAGGGGTTTTATAGCTGCTGGTGCAGCTCAGCTCTGGTGAATGTGGACTGTCAGGTTTGTCCCAACAAACTCCCTGCAGGGAGCATCTTGATTCAGTTCCCTCTGGATCATTCAGAGGCACTCCAGAAGGGTGGAAATGGCACAGGGATGATTAATCTCCTGATTGCACTTCCCAGCAATTAATTACGTTTGTTTAATCCTAGTTTTAAATTGGTGAAGCTGCATCTTAAAACCATGGGGGGTTTTGCCCACACTCATCTGTCCAAAAAACTATTCCAGATCTTCAGTGAGTCATGAAACTCCTGATTTTTAATATCAGCTTATTCACAGTCAGTTTATTATTCTTATGCCAACACTGTCCTGTAGCTCAAACAACTTTTTGAAAACAAAACTGAGTGTATCTCCTTTCTGTTGTGTTTGTAGAGGGCAATCTGTCCCATCTGTCTTTGTTTTTCTAGGCTAAGTGTGGCAGGCTCCTCTGGTTCCCTGGCCAAGGTGGGACCTCTGGTGCCCTGCTCCTCTGTGGCTCCTACTGGTTAAGGAATAAAAATAGGAATAAATGTTTCAGCTAAAAGCTGCATTTAGAAAGCAACACTGAGCCAGGCTTCTCTCTGGTTTAATTTTATTGTATTTCCTGATGGCAATTTAAAAATTGCATGTGAGAAGTGCAGGAATGCTGATATGGATCCAAAGGGCTCTCCTTTGAAACAGAGTGTGTGTGTTCACCATGTCCAGGCACTGGTGAAAATGCCACAGTGGTGTTGTATTTCCATGTGCCTAAGGCAGTGACTGTCCTGACGTTAACTCATAGGGAACTAAAGTAAAATCAGATGCGAGTTTATTACTTTAGCTCTTTATATTTTCAGTGTTACCTTGCATTTGAGTAACTCAGTAATTTTGAATTATTTCTTGAGTACCCTCACACTTAACAAACCCTACACGACATTTTTAAAAGGAATAGTTTTTTGAAAGTTGGTTGGTTTTCTTGAGGAGGATGTGCAAAATTAATTTGAAGCAACCTGTAAACATCGTTTTCAGAAAACATCTACAAATATTAGGTTAATGATAGTGTCCTGTCCTTCTGAAGATGCATCTGGGTTTGAAACAGGACCTGCAAAGCAAGTCACATATGGCTCATGCAGTGGTTTTACTAAGCTAGTTTCTGCCACGGCAATGGAAATGGTGCTTATGGATTAAGACTGTTTTTTGAACAGTGTGGCTGAAAAACAGCCAGTCTTAAAAGCACTGTCCTGAAAAACCAGCTGTGTAAATATTTCAGTACATTTTTCCCTCCTGATTTGTTATTCTTCCCCTGCTCCCCAGCCCCCTTTGTGATAGCAGATTATTCACTTTTCCTTTGGAAAAAGATCTTTGCAGTTTGAAGTTTCCCAGCATCACGCTCCGGGGGGGGACTTTTGCTCTCCTTTGCAGCAGCGTGTCGAGCCCTCACCGTCCCAGCGGTCAGAATTAAAACTAAATGATCCCTGGTATTTCCTTGCCAGGTGAGCAGATGTCATGCAGAGCGACAACAATAGAGCAGGCGAGTCAAACACCTGACTGCCCAAATCTCTGGCCGTATCATTCCTATTTTCAGTGATGAAAATGGGAATTGTTACTGTAGATCTTGCAGACGGAGTTGTCTGAACCTGGAATTTTGTTCAAGCTTCTAATCTATTTTGTTGTTAGCTGTATTGTTATCTATTTTTCAATCTGCTGGAATAACTTGCAGGAAATCAGTGACTTCCTCTAAACTGAGATAAGCAGACAGATTCTGATTTCGTGTTTCCCAATGGCTTTCAGTTCTGCACGTTAAAAAATTCAGTGTCGTTGGGTTTTTTAAGTTTGTAATAAACTCTAGTCAGTAAATATTTATTCCACTTCAGTTACTATCGTGCTGCGTGCAGACAGGAGCGTCCATCTAAAAGTGTGCTCCAGAAATGGAGCTGTTCTTGCAAACAGACCAAACTATCCAGGCAGACTTGGTTTACAACAGTAACCATGGCCTGTGACCAGTGCTTCTGAGGAATTGCTTTATGAGCAGGTGGATTATGCAAGTCCTTCAAAGGAATGAAGTGCTTTTAGGGAGCATTTCTTTACCAGGAGGATGGTTGAACACTGGAACAGGCTTCCTAGAGAGGTGGGTGATGCCCCAGGCCTGTTGCTGTTTAAGAGACATTTGGACAATGCCCTTAATAACTTAATAAGCTTTAACTTGGTCAGCCCTGAAGTGGGTCAGGCAGCTGGACTAGACGATCATTGTAGGTCTCTTCCTACAGAAATAATCTATTCTAATTTTTCATATGGACCAGGGACTGGGTTGGGTAGTCATCTTCTCAGAGTTGGAATAAATGCTGCCCAGCTGGGTGCTGAGCATTTGATTCCTGCTTTGCTGTGGGACTTCTGCAGACCAGCACACAACTCATCAGTGCACTAAACAAGACTTTACACCCTTGGTGAGACTCAGCACGACACAGCGCCTGCGGTTTCTGCCACCCAATGCCTCCACCCTGCTCACAGCTGCTTGCAAAACTCTGTGAAAGCCCCGAGGGTTCCCGGGACTGTAACTGGTGGGGCTGTTTTGGTGTGAATTGGCAACTGGTCTTCAGCTGTTGAGCAGCCCTTGCAAGTGCTGGGACCTCCATTCTTGTTAAGAGCTCCAGCTTGGAGTTTTGCTTAATTGACACCTAATGCATGCAAATGAACTTATTTCTCCCCCCGCCTCCTCCTTTGTGGCTCGAAGTTTTTTATTGCAATATTGTGTTGTAGTTTCTGTCTAGCAATGCCATCCTAGGGATGGGATGCCATCTGTCTAGGGATAGCTGTGTGTGACAAACACTGTGGACTATGTGGTTTACTCCCAACTTCAATGAAGCTGGGGATGGCAAAGCCTGGAAGAGCTGGACGCCAATAGACTATAACAGAATGGGTTTATATAACTATATCCTAAATGGATAAATCCATACCTAAGTAGCCTCTTCATATGCCGCACCCTAACAATCTATAAGCTCTCCGATGTATAGAGGAGTTTTCTGAAATTAAGCATGGAAATTTTTATAGGAAATGTAGAAAAGCATTCTATTCATGTCTTCCCGCGAGCACCGTTCACTTGATTTAGATTTCAGTTCTTAAAAGCAGGATCTTTGGTGGGAAATACCCATGCCAGGCTGGGGGACTGCCAGCTGTATGCGTCTGGCTCAGGATATTTGTGAGCAAGCTTGGTGGCTGCTGCTCAGAAACCACCTGGGTGTGAGGGGAAAGCACAAGTCTCGTGCGAGTCGTAGAAAGCCTGGAAACGTTAGAGCTGATACTGTGCTCCCTGTAGTACTGCTCTTCATCCTAACCCCCTTTGCAGCCTGTGAATGAGCAGTATGAAAGTAATTTGTTTGCTACTGAAATGCAGCTTGGGAATTTTTACGTCTGTGTTGACTTAGAATAGAAAACAAATGCAGAAACAGTGTCCAGCTGAGGTTGCAAGGGACTCTTTAAATGGGCTGAAGGAAATTTCTCAGGCCAGAATTTAGCACAGCCATTCCCAATTGCACCTCTGGCTTTTCCTATCTCCTGCTTACTGGAGACACATCATCCCATGCATCACCTGCACATTCATTATCCTACTCAAAGAAGCCACTAAAAAAATCTTTATTTTATAAAAAGGAAAAAAAAAATTACTATGGAAGGGAATGGGATGAAAGCTTCTGAAAGCTGGAGATGAAGAGAGCTGCATTGGGGCCAATTGTATCCAGTGGGATCACTCCGAGGTGTGCTAGTGAAGGGTTTGGACTCCCTGTATTTTAAAATCCTGCTTTTTAAATCACTTCCACTCTATTTTCATATCTGTCATGAAGACAGGAGGGAAATCAGCCTCCAGGTTTGTGGCCAAAGACAGGATTTGTGTGCTGTACACGCTGCTCTGGAGGAGACTCGGGATGTGTTTATGCTTCTTATTGTGAAGGAGCAGAGTAAATCTGGCACGTGCCGAGCTCCTTGCACGTGTGGGTTGGCAGGACCTGAGTAACCATGCGTATGATTCCCTACATGGCACAAATTGCTGTGGATGCTACCTCTAGCAGTAAAATTAAAAACTGTTATTTGTGATAAGGCCAATACTCTTTCAGTAGTGGTCTGGGGTGCTTCTGCATCACTACACTTGCCTCTTTTGTTGTTTGGGTTTTTTTTTCATTTTAGTGATCCTTAGGTGTCTTATGAGCTTTTCCTCAATAGGTGAAGCCTAAAGAGATGGTAGCCAAGAATATTCACATATTGTTTAGGTTTTGCTTACAAGTAAGGACTGGATTTGTTAACACTTGACAAAACCCCAGAACTTCTCTGGTTTAGAGGGAGATGTCAGGCCTGTATTTAAATTGGCAGTCCCCTAAATTGGCTGTGTCGCCCATTGAGGGGACATTATTCCCTCTGATTTTTTTTAAGTAGTAATTTAATAGAGTAGAATTTAATTAAGTGGTAACTTTATCAGAAAGGCACTGACTTGTATAACTGCAAGTGAAAAATAGGCTGTAACCACCTTCATTCCCTAAGCATAATTTGCAAAAAATACTTACATCAACTAAGAAAATGTGATCTGAATCAGAAAATGATTCTGAAAGACTGTTTCAGCTTAGCTTTAACCAAATTAATGTCAGTCTGGTTAGTGGCTTGATAATAAACATGCTTCTGCTTTCTGAAGCCACTACTGTATAACCTGATTACAGCTGATGTGGCTGGCAGCGAGCCAGCCCCGGCTCTCCTAGCAGCCTCTCTCCCCACTGGAATGTTCCGATAAAAAACACAAAATTTACTTTGAAAGTGATCGGGCGAGGCTGGTGTGTTAGTCACGCAGTACGGTGGCAGTGGAGGATCTCAGCCTTGACCAGTAGCACCTCACCTTCAAGGTGATGTCTTGGCTTTAATGACTTTTTCTGGTTTTACGGGGAGAAGCAGCTGGGATGGCAGCAACAGGGGACACCTTTATGGACATTTTTTTTCCTCTGTTGGGTTGTATTTCTTGATATAACTTTGTGGTTTTGCTGGGGGCTTCTTCAACCCCACACTTTTCTACCTGAGCTGTAAGGGCTGTTGTATTGTCATCTGCAGCTGAGGTTGGAGTTAATGCAGTGGAGAAACCTGCAGAGATGAACAGCTGCAACTCTGTGCAGTGTTTCTGGAATGGGAATTTTTCTTGTGATAAGTGTTCGTTGAAGAGGTTTTATTGTATTCTTTTCAAAATAAAAAAAATCTTGGAAAGCAGCTTTTTACTCTTTTTGGGGAGGTTCTGCAAAGTGGGTTGAATAACACTAAAGCGGTTTCCTGAGTGAGTCAAATGCAAAGAATCATCTCTTCCAGATAAGAATTTTATTTCTTGGCATCTGGATTGCTGTTAGTGCTTAAATGAAGACTTGTTGCTGTTATTGCAATGATTTTGTCCAAGATGTTGCTCCCTGGATGCTATGTATACACACAGAGACTGTTTTTTATATTTTCAAGGTTGCTGGCATGAAAGCCAATGTAGGAAATCAGAAACAGCATAATCTGAAGTGGAGAGAACCAGAAAAATCTTCACCTGGAGGTAGCCAGTGATGAGTCAAGCACTTTAAAAGAAAAAAAGAATTAGTGAAGTTTTTCTATACTGTTAGGAAAACCAATGAGGTATTTGGAGGCTTTCATGACTGTGAGCTTTTCTTCCACTGGTGGCTTCTCCTGCCCTCTTGGAAAAGCTCATGAAGTGCAGGATCTGCCAAACTCACCAGCAGTGAGCTACTGCTGGGGTATGTCCCAGGAGCCAGATCGAGGCTTCAGGAATGGCAGCGTGGGTGTCTTGGTGGTGTTTTTTTAAATAGGATTTTGTATAATATGGCAAGAGATGCTTGTCCAGGCTCTAGATCCTTTGAAGGAGGTTATCAAAGTCTTAACTGCCAAGGAAGCAACTGTTTGAAAGGTAATGGTGATGGTCAAGGCTGGCTCCAGAGAAGCACTTGTTGGATTAGAGGTGGGATGTATTTGGCTCTTTACCTTGAAGTCTGCCTAGATACCTGTGATGAATAAACGCTTGTTCCCGCTATGAGGAGCTGGTGCCTGCAGTGGGCATTGCAGAGGGATGGGTGAGCAGTGCTGAGCAGTTTTGTGCCAAATGAGCTGGTGGCATGGGAAAGGTTTGTGGTGGAACCACGTGGCCACCAAAAAATGGTGCAACTTTGGAGGACCTGTGCCTATCTGCATCCACAACCTCTGCCCCGACAGCAGGGAGGCGCAGAACTGTTTGGGTGGAAATGGGCATCCCTCAGGCTTCTGAAGTTTTTGGATCAAGGCGGAGAAGTCTTTGGATGCTGAAAGAGCCTGTTGAGAAGAGGAGGTGAGGGGAGACCTCATTGTTCTCTACAACTTCCTGAAAGGAGGTTGTGGAGAGGAGGGTGCTGGCCTCTTCTCCCAAGGGACAGGGGACAGGACGAGAGGGAATGGCCTCAAGCTCCGCCAGGGGAGGTTCAGGCTGGACATTAGGAAAAAATTTTTCACAGAAAGGGTCATTGGGCACTGGAACAGGTTGCCCAGGGAAGGGGTTGAGTCACCTTCCCTGGAAGGGTTTAAGGGATGGGTGGATGAGGTGCTGAGGGACATGGTTTAGTGATTGATAGGAATGGTTGGACTCGATGATCTGGTGGGTCTTTTCCAACCTGGTGATTCTATGATTCTGTGATTCATTTATCCTGCACATTGTAACAGTGGCATCTCCTTCAACCTATGCAGTTATTTGTTTGTGTGTGTAAGAGGGTGAACTCCATCTCTCTGTTATAAATTATGATATCAGCTTATAGGAAACAGAACTAGGCTCTGTTTGCTTACAATTATTTCACCAAAATAGATTAAGTTTTTGTATTCCAGCTGTAAAGAATTATAACATAGAATGATTGACATGCAAAATAGAAGAAGATTGGAATGAAAAAGAAAATTATGTTGACTTTTTAAAGAACTACCTCTAAAATTGCATTTTGTGTTGTTTAATGAATTGCTAAGAAAAGCATCTGGGACAGTAATTTCACATAAACTGCGGATCATTAGTGGGTTTTTAATAATGGAGACAGAACGGGAACCTGGAAGAATTTCAGGAAAGAGAAATCAACTTGTAAATGGGATATAAAATAAGGTCCCTCATTTCCTAACGAGATTCATCTCTAAATTTTCCAAATGTTTTAGTGTACTCTGAGTGTAGCAGATGCTAAAATCTGGGGAGTGCTGGTATTCTGAGAAGCTGAAACAAAAGAAAGGGGTCTTTCTGCAGCTTCAGAGAGGCATTTGAAGTTCATATTTGTATAATATCTAAGACAGTCTGCACCGAAGAGGTCTGGATTGTGGACATATTAACTGTTTCTTTGCCAAGATGAGGAAATCTGCCACAAAATTAGTGGAGAATTATCTGTTTTGCCATTCTATTCTTTGTTCAGATTTCCAAAACCCAATTGCTGCATGGAGGAGTCACAGGCACCCTTGAAGAAATAAGAACTTTTGTGTAGCTTGCATTTATTTTTCAAGAGAACGTCTAACACTTCAGTAAATATTTTCAGTGGAAATGTTTGCTTAGCTAAGAGGAAAATGTGACATTAGAAAAATTTTCCCACTTCATTGTCTTGCTTTTTTAAGTGTTTCTCCAAAGGTTTTACAGATTTTAACTGGAACCTTTAGTGAGACCATAAATCAGAGTTTCATTGGGTTTCTTCTTTTTTTTTGTTTTTATGAATACATATCCTTGCCAAAGCAGACAAACAGCTTCAAAGTTAACGAAGGCAGAGGAGATACAGGTTCTTCCAGAGCCATGAATGTTTTTAGTTTATTTGTTGCTATTGAATTTGAAATTGCTTTTCAATAAAAGTGGAAAGGAAATGCTATTATTTTCCAAAAAAAAAATGTGCCAGGAAATGAATTTGCTGTGATTTGGTTTCATTTTGGAAGCAGTGGCTAGAGGTATTATTGAACGTTCTCAATTATTACAGCAGTGGTCATCCTGCATGTGGCTCCAAATGAAGAATTTGAGTCCTTGGGAGTTTCTTGGAGTTTTAAGGTGGGACTCTAAAGTGTTCTGTGGTCCTGCTCGTCCTCTGTGCCTCCAAGTGTCGTAGGCTGCACTTTCCTGCTCTGCCTAAAGTAGATGCTGTGGCTCATTTATTGCTCATGGGTTTTTGTGACGTGGATGGCTATAGGGAAAGACAAGAACTAGCATATCTCCTTAGGCTGTTACTCTTTTTTTTTTTCTAGGTGTGATATGTAAAGCTATTTGTATGCAGGCATGGGGGCACCACTTCTTTGTGCAAGTGGCCGTGCGACACATCTGTAGTACCAAACCCATGAGAATTTAGTACGTAGTGAGATGCTGCTCATCATCTAGGCAGCATTGTGCCTCCTGAGTAATTGCTGTGTGCCTGGTGGGTTGAAAATCCATTTTTAAAACATTACATGGGTATCTTAATCCTGGGGACTAAACTGTTGTAACTCTGACTGGAATGAAGTATATAACCTCTTGCAATAAAATATGTGCGTGTGGCGTGTTTATGTATGTAACCTTTTTTTTTTTTAAATAAAAGCACGATCTGTTTTTTCTGGTTTTCTTTCATTTCCTTCCCAGCACGCCAGATCTCTGCAACTCTGTTGCTTGCACCTCAGCTGTGCTGGATCAATACAAGAGATATTAGAGCTTTTTCTATGAAACCAGCACTGAAGGAGGCACTTGCAGTGCAACTGGAGACATGGATTCCTGTTGCTTTTCTAAAAATGTGAGGCAACTGCAAAGCCAGAGGATTTCAAGATTAAAGGCCAGGGGTGGTGTTTGTCCTTGTTGAGGAGGTAAGAGCGTTTCCCCAGCTTGCTCACACCCCACCTCCTCCTCCTATGCTGGGGCATCTCCATGCACTTGCAAAAAGCAGAATTCTCGAATCCAGGATGGAAGTGATGAAAACAGTTTCATTGGCTCCTGGTCCTGACCCATAGCCTCTCTTTTCTCTGGTCTCTCTGGTTTCTCCTTCCTCCCTACTGTAGTGAAGGTACAAGCCAACTTTCTGCGCAGACTGACCAAGTACATGGGGTGGGATTCCTATGCATAGGTATGGTGCAAGACCAAAGTCCTTGGCCCTAGCTGCCCTCCTGCTCCACCCCAGGATGATTCAACCATTATTTTGCAAATATTTGTCTATCATGATTTGAGAAATCACAGCAATTGAGTTAATATTATCTACCCTGTTTTCACTTGCCTCTGACGCCAGGGGAGAGGAGACCTCCCTGCTGCAGTTAATCCCTGGGGTGAGACCACCCTCTCTCTTTTGTTTAAAATCTTCGAGTTGGCAGATGAATGTGGTAGCATTTGCAGCTCCCTGCTTCCTGGGCTTCCCAGGGGGAGGCACAGCAGATGTTGGGACCTGCTGCAGTAACTGCATCAGAAAGCATGGCCAAGGGAGGCTGCTGGAAAAACTCATCCCCACAACAGGAGTCCCAGGGCACATATAATAATCCACTTTCTCTTGGTCCTTTTGAGAACTTAGTTCTGCATGCCTTTAAAGTAGAGGAGGAAGGACTACTCCCCGTCTTTGCACAGGGCACATGTGAAGCGAGGAGCTGTAAGGCTTACTGGGCAAACTGTCTTCATTCTGGTGTCCTAATGTTCAGCTGTAGCTGTTGCTTTTAGGATGAACCTATCAAAAAAAACTTCCTCCTCCTTGCGCACCTGGAGCTGAGGTGTTTTGCAATTTTGTGCCTCCTTCTCATGTTGAAGATGGCTGTGGACATCCCTGTTCACTCATGCCAGTTGCCGTACTCAGTGCAAAGGGATGTTCAACTGTGCTGGTGGTATTAAGGGGTGGTTTTCCACCAGTATGAATTTAATTCCTTTCCGTTCTGTTGTTGGGGATCTTTGTGTGCGTGTCTGCATGTCTTGAAATTGCAGGAGATTTGGGGTTCTGTTTTTTAGCAAGCTCGTAAAATTCTACCAGAGTCTTTAACACGGTGCATGCTTCTAGTGCTGCTGCTCTGCAGCTGTATGGTTATTGAAATGTTTTATTATTCCAATAATATTTTGAAAGGGATGTTTCCCTCCCAGCTCGAGGAAAGAAAATTGATTCCCCTTTCTCTTATCTTATGGCCATGGGTCTAAAACTGATGCACTCAGACATCATCTGAAAAGGGTTCATTGCCTATGTCCATGCCTAGTGGTACAGGGGAGGACAGGGCAGGTCACTCAGCGGACGTCCTTTGCAAAGACCAGCTTTATGAGTGTTTTTTGCTCAATAAAGGCTTTCTTCCAAGAAATCCTAAGAGATTTCTGCTGTCTGATTCTATGTTCATCTGTACTATAGTAAGGAGTAGCAGGTAATGTGTTTACACTACAAAAATTGTTTAAGAATAGTTTTTCCTAGAGGGCTCATAGCCTATGAAATTATAAATTAGATATTAATTCACACAAGCTGATTTAAAAGGCCCTGAGCTTCTCTGCTCCATATTGATTATGGGGAGGTATGCACAAAATCATCTCTTACGTTCACTGTCAGGTCCTGGTGCTGCCAGCCTCATCATGCCCATTCTGCATGGTGCATGCCTGGTACCACATCCCAACCAGGGCTTTCATAGAATCATAGAATCACCAGGTTGGAAGAGACCCCACCGGCTCATCGAGTCCAACCATTTCTATCAATCACTAAACCGTGCCCCTCAGCACCTCGTCCACCTGTGCCTTAAACACCTCCAGGGAAGGTGACTCAACCACCTCCCTGAGCAGCCTGTTCCAGTGCCCAACCTTTCCTTTCCAACTTTCCGGCTTCCTTGGGAAACCTTACAGCACTCAGATGGTGTCACTCAGGATTTTTTGAGTCATCACAACGTTGGTTGGGCTCCGTGTTGTGCAAGGAGGGTTTTACTTTGAAGCCGCTCCTGGCATGTGTTCTGTTGAGCAAACACGTAGCAGGACCTTGTTTTGTTGTTATCCTTCTGTGTTGGGTTAGTTCATTCCTGGCATGGTGTGTCAGAGTGGTGGTTGGCAGTTGACATTAAGTCCAGGTTTTCTGGTGTGCAGTGTTCCCTGTTCAGATGGGAATGGACACTGTGATGTGAAAGCAAGATCAGGTTTCAGTGTTCTTTCCGTTTTCTTTTGTTGTTCTGAAAAGAGGAATTCCCACGTATATAAGAGCAGCATGTGCACTGGAGAATGGGTTGGTAAGTTATTTAGATCCCATGCTAAAGTTGGATGTTCTGCTTAAATGTGTTTCCAAAGGCAACACATCCTACTGTTTTAGTAGTTATTTAGTGGTAGAAGTAATAAGCCTGAGCCAGCAGCCAGAGCAAAAAAGCTTCAGAGAGTCACCAAGCCTGGAGCCTGGACCAGCTCTTCAGGTCTGTCCGTGGGGCTGGTAACACCCGTGCCCTCTTAGTGGTTCTTTAAGGGTGTCAAAAGAAGCCAGCAGTTAAATGCATTTATTGAATTTTGTACTCTTTGTGGTTGGAAATGAATTAATTAGCTCAAGACAATAATAAAGAGGTCACTCCACTGAGCTGGTCTCCAGGGAGGCGAGCAGGGTGGGCTGAGCCTGGTGAGTTTTGCTGGAGGGGTTAGCTGTGCTGCTGGCCAGGATGGAAAGGCAAGGACGAGATGTGCTTCAGAAGGGTGTGTGGGGCCGAGACTATTTGATGTTTTAAGTATGTTAACTTAAGTATAAAACCTCAGGAATAGCAGAGAGGCACTGTTTACAAAATCTTGCTGGGCGTAAAATCTCTGAATGAGGGTGCCCAGAGGTGGTGGGATCCTCTGAGCCGCTTTGGTGTCCAGCTGGGAGCCAGTCGGTGCTTCAGCTCCCGCAGAGAGGGAGCGTGCTGGGAGAGGAACGCTCCCTTGCACAAGGCTTGGTGATATGGTGAGCACATGTACACATCAATATCTCTTATTATTGTTAATATGAGCATTTTTATTACTGTTTAATATTGCCCAGTTGCCATTTGTACTACTTTCATGCCTCCGAGCTTCAGCCAAGAGCTGGACTCTGTTTTGTACTCAGCTCAACAAAAGGAGCCGCCTGCGCAGCCGAGGAGACACCAGCCACGCTGCAAGTCGTGGCTGCCGTCTGCTTCGCATCGCCCGCAGCTTGCTTTGCACTAAGCCTTTCCCAGACTACACCCAGATAAACCCACAGCACAGGTAGGGCCGCACAGCGGTGTCAAAACATGTGGTTGTACAACTACAGAGTGTAGCTTACAGGCTAAATGTCTGAAGGTGCTCCATAAAAATTTTCCTGTCATTTAGTAGCAGATTGCAGCTTCGTTTTTCTGAAATAGAGTCCAAGATGGACCTTTAAAGAAAGGGGTAAATGGAAAAACTTGTGTTACTTTCTCCCAAATGCCAGAAAAAAGGAGAGGGGGTGTGGGAAATCTCCAACCCTCATCAAGTCAATAGCTGATAAAGTGTTGGGGAAAGTGAGGCTGAAGACCTGCTTAGACAGACTTTTAGATCTTAATTTGCTTGACTTCTCCCCTCTTCCCGCTATTCCCAGCAACATATTTGAAAATAAGATGCCCAAGGTGTGGATCTGATGTTAGAACGTGGATCCTTTTGTTTGGTGCTCAGCGTGGGGGTCTGTAAGCAAGCCAGAGGATTAATGAAATAAGTTCCTATAGGCACAACACAAACTGACTTGAATGCCAAGAAACTGTCGTCCTAATGAACGTGGATAGTCTGTTTGTTGGAGACACCAGAAAATGGAAATGAGCTTGCATGGCTTTATTATATTCAAAAATAGACTTTAACTAGAACATTCTGTATTCTTTCCCGTTTGAGTGAAAATGGGCTGATAGAAGTTGAAAGCAGCAGATAAGCTGATGTGGAGACACATATGGCTTGAAGCAAGAGTATAAAAAGCAAAGAAACTGTAATCAGTTGACGGTAAAAAGACAAATGGTCATAGTAGAGAGTCCTGTTCTCAAAGCATCACTTCACATTGGTATGAAGACAAGTTTCGATTAACTCCAGATAAATTCTTTTTTTTTAATGTGCACCTTATGCAGAATGGATGTTTGTCACCGTCCATCTTCGTTACTAGGGAGGAAAAAATGTGGAAGCGTGTTACTGCTTGAGCATTTAGAGCCTTAATGCTAGAAATCAATCCAATGTGGTCGTCTTATGAAAATACTCTAAGCAGCCCATGCACTGTTTGATTTTCAGTTGGAAAGGATAAATTTCCTTCATAATCGGTACTTTAAGATGGAGTACAGAAAATTCAGTTTTCTTTCTAAAGACTGTTTTTTTCTAGGGTTGTTCAATGGACCTGGGAAATAGTTCAGTAAAGTAACTTAGATTTGCTGGAGGAGGGGATAAGCCATGGTGATGGGAGAAAGGACCTATCCTGTTTGACGCGATGTACAAGAACCTGGCTGGATTTCTGCTGGTAGGATACTGAACCGTGGTTGCTTGTGCCTCATATCTCTTTGGGACATCTGGAATATTGTTGATACTTGCTGGGATCTTTCACATCCACGTAGTGAAGTCACTAGAGCAGGGATGTCTGTATAAAAATATTCTGTGCCTCAAGCACTTTGTTCTCCTTCTTTTCTTTCAAAACAGAATTTTTACAAAATTTGGAATATTTTAAACTTTAATATTGTTTTTTATTGGAAAAAAAAGAGCAAATGATTGTGTTGAATTCTTTCCTGTTTACTTTTTAAGTCAAAATTTTCACTTCTTATCTGGTATCTACACCTTGATACTTTGAACAAGATGATGGTTGTCTGATCTCAGTTGGCTGTGGCAGAAGCGCAGCCTAAAACAGTGTTGATCTTTCATAGATGCTCTGAATTTCAAAAGCAGCATCATGACACTGGCAAATCAGCAGAGGCAAGAATCGTGGCTGTGTCTGTAATAGCACTGGAAGGGAGAGTTGTCACAACGTGTGGAAGGAGTTGAAATGGTACTTGTCCAAGTCAAATAGGAAATGACTGGTCATTACTGGTTTGACTGGCATAACATATAAGTCAAGAAGACTACTGCAATTCAGGATTCGACACCTAATCTTGTCTCCTTTGAACTGATATGAGCGATGGCTTCTTAGTTCCCTGTCATCAGCTTTCTCCTTAGGAACTGCAAGATGAAGTTAATGGCTTTCATCGTAACAGCAATGAAAATACCATTTACCTATTTAAAATGCTCAGCAGGGAAATGCTCAAGAATGATGCCTTGTGCTCCAGACTATTTATGCAGTTTGAAATCTCAATTTTTCCTTATTGCTACATGTATACAGACATGCCACGAAGCGTTGAGGTCTCTATCCATTTTTAAGTATGATTAATTTGTGTCCACACCGCTGCTCGTGCATTGGTTCCTGCCAGCTGATGGATAATTTTTCTCACATTTAAACCAATTTATGGTCTAGCTGACGTGCTCATTGTTTCACTAAACCTGGCAAGTCAGCGCCATCTCTGCCGCAGAGCAGGAAATTAATCTTTGCAGCTATTTGACTCCATCAGCTTTCCTACCTGCTGCATGCAATTGTGCAGGAATTTGGCAAGCTTCCTGTAAGATCTAGTCCTCAAATTGTGTTCACAATAGCTCCCAGTAATCCTGCCCACTCTTTCCTGGACAACATCCCCTAGGGCATCATATCTTCTCCCACCCAACTGGGTGGAACCAGAACACACAAAGCCCCGGGGGGGCAGGGGTTTGGCTGTTTCGTTTGTGCAGCCCAGGAAGGAGTATTTGAGGTTGCTGAGACTCATCTCATGAGTTGATAGTTAATACATGACTGGGGTGATGTGAAGGCTCATCTTAAATCTTGTGTTGTTTGCTTTGATAGCTTGGGGTTATTGAAGATATGAAAGACTTGAAAGGTACCAGTTCAGCTCCTTATTTATGTCCGTGGGTTAAGATAGGGGCATGGATGAAACTAGGCTTAAACTACAGAGTGGAAATTGTAAAGGACGCATTAGCCAAAATGTGTACTTTTACCAACTTTTTAATACGGATGCTTTATAAAAAGACAAACCCGGAGCTCATAGCTCATGTGTTTATTGTGCTGTGCTGTTGTAACTAGAGATGCAAAGCAAATAGGAATAGAACGTAAATTCAGTTCAAATTTCCCTTAATAAAGAGGGCACAGTAAGACTTAATACAACATCAGTTCTGTTTAGGTATGGCCCCTGATTTGCATCATGAAGGTGAAACCAAGGCTTGCGTGCAGCCCGGAGGGGTGAGGATGTTTTGATGTTCCCCATATCTACCTGTATCCTTGCGGTAGCAGGAGTTCACCTTGAATCTCTGACACGCAGGCAGAGCTAGTGTTAGTTGTATGCCCACCCTTTGCTGAAAAGGAAAGCTTGTAAATTCAAGTTATTTGGCTTATAACTTGAGTGACTAGGAAAAGGCAGTTCAGTTTTGGGTTTTTTGAATTTTCAAGGATTGTCGAAACAGAACCATCATGTGGAAATTCACAGAGGATAATGGGATGCATCAAAAAGATGCGAGGAGATAAATTTCAAGCAATCTGAAATTAATTCGTTGCTTCCAAGGAGATCCCACTAAGTGACCAATGTTTTGCTGAAATGCCAGCATCTTTTTTCTTTCCAATTTTGTTTTTCTTTCTGAGCCATATCTATTGCCTTTGAAGTAGCTACATCTGAGGCCAAAATTTGTGAATGCTGGGAAACCAGCAGTTCTTCTGAACAAGGAAAAAAACCTTTGTGGTCCGTTCAGACAGAAGAACAGAGTAGGCAAAGAGGTTTTTTTATTTTTTTTTTTAATTAATATTTTATTTCCAAGCCTCCGGCATTTGGCCCTCAGCTTCAGCCTGGTTGCATTAAAATGTGTGGTGCAATCTTAAAGGTCAGTTGGCCCCTGAGTGATGAGCTTCCTGGTCAAGGAGATCTGACGGGGAGAGCATTTCTCGCTATACCCCTGTATTGCCAAATGGTTAAGGATAAGTCATGGACTGAAACTTGCCTGGCTTTGAGACGCAATATATTGCTGCTTCTGGGCAGCTACATTGGTTATTCAGGACTTTGGTCAATGTCTGGAAATCTAGCCTTGGTTTAAATGTCAGCAGTGCTTCCATTGACTTGGAGCTAAAAAATTAGGAATAGCGAGCATTAAGTCTGAGCAACAAAACCCATCCTCTTTGTGATTGCTGTTTGTGTGCTGTGGCTTGTTTGCATTTGAGTTCTCAACCTCATGTCCACAATGGCTAAACTGGAAATATCTTTGGATAGCATCTGATTTCCACTCCATGGAACCAGCTGGTATTATGAGACATTTTGAAAAACAAAGATGAAACCAGTATTGAATGTTATGTTTAAGATGCTCACTACATTAAGCAGTAGAAGTTGGAATCTTATAGCATGGATCCTGACATGACAGTGCTGCTGTTGCAAGTGGAAACTGAGTGTGATGCTACTTCTTTCAGGGATTTAAAGATCTTTATGTATTTCTCATGATACTGTGTTCCTTTCTATTCATTTCAAAAGAGAAGACTACAAACATTCAAATACAAAACAATGTGGATGTCATCTGGAATTTATTTGACCTCTTACATTGGCTCTGAGAGAAATCATAAACAAACAAACAAATAAAATTTCTTTTCAAAGTTAAAAAAGACACTTCATTTAATAACTAGATTAAAAAACAATTTGAAACTTAGTGGGGGAGTTGCGTGTGGCACAAGAAAGAAAGGAGTACATTTCATTTTCATGGTGAGTACAGATGCTGCCAGTTCATTTGATATGAACTCCATATCAGAGGTATGTAGAAATTCCTGTTGTGCTGAGCACCCCACAACTGCAGCGAGCTGTGCTCCCTCGAGTTAGTGAAGTTGAGATTTTATTTTGGAGGATTTAGGTGTTTGAGAAAAGGACAGTTATTTTCTTTTGGAGGGAGTGAAATTTTAAGCCTGCCATTTGGAAAGGGCATCTTTCTTCATTAGGCAGCCCCAGTACTCACCGATTCCTTGAAATCTGCATGAGGATCACCAGCCTCTTCTTGGAAAATGAATAGACTATTTTCTCCACCATTAAAGACCTAACTTTTATTTTGGCCAAAATGCACAATTTGGAGTGTAGAGAGGTCCGTGCTTTTTTTAGTAGAACATGGTCTCAGCTCTCTCAACACCACCCCTCCCTCCCATGAGGCGCCACTGTAGATCTCTTGGATAAAATGTATTGCTAGACATAAAACAAGAAAAATATTTGTTTATTCTGCTGCAGACAGCTGTTTAGGATGCTGTGGAAGTTGAAGTCTTATGGTAGTTTTGCAGATGTTGTTTATATGTGACTTTTTCTTGGAAACCATTCTTGTTAGGAGGGATGGAGGGTTTCTGTGCAACCCTCAGCAAAAAGAGTTGGGCTCTTTTCCTTCAGCATCTTTGTCCAAGGAGTCTGAAGAAGGAAGGACAGAGGAGAGTTGCCAACGTTTGGTCAGAATGAGGGTCCATTTGGACTTGAGCTACCAAAAAGTTATTTTCTGAGCATGAACTGGGACCTTCAGTGTGTGTGAAGTCCAACTGGACTGAAAAAAATCCTTCCCTACCTGCTAGAAAAACGTAGAGCAAACTTAAAGTGACCTGTATGGGCGGTGGAGCATGTGTAGTAATCAGTCTTTGCTTTTATGAAGGAAAATTGCTTTGAATTGTGTGTGCTTGTAGTCCAGTTCAGCGGGCTTAATCCGTGAATCTCCAATGCTTGGTGAGGATGAGGGGCTCCCAAGGTGATGGCTGTAGAGCAGAGCAGGTTTCTCTCTGGAGAAGGGGGATACAGACACTCACATTCCAATACTTACATATTGCTATTATATCAAGATAATTCAGCCAACAAAACACATAGCCAAGGGTGATAGAAATTGAGGAATGTGGACTCTTTCTTGGCAGCTCAAATCTGGCTTGGAAATGTTTCAGGAGAGGATTAAATCTCATTGCTTGATGGGTCAGGGTCGGGGTAATCGGCAGAGGCAGAGGTTGGGGGTGACTGAACCGGGAATTAGAGTGGCACTGCAGAGAGTCTGGGGCTGCTGTAAATGAGGATGCAAATGAAAATATGTCAAGCGTCTTTCATCCTAGGCATTTCCAAATAGACTGTGGTAATTTCAGGAGCTTTGAGGCCGTGGAGTGGGGAGAAATGCATGGCAAATCTGCCATCTGTGCTCAACACGGGTTTCGGTCTGGGATTAGGTAGGAAGGCAAGAGCGCTGTAGGCTTGTTTGGTCCTGTTGTTTTTTTTTTGCTTTGAGGGAACTCAAACACCTGAAATCCCACGATAAAAAACTGACTTTTGTTCCCTGATAATGTTTGCTTTGTGAAATTATCCATTTTTTTTCATTAGTTTGCCTGGTTTTGTGCAATATGTGCATTGTATGCAAATTAATACGGTTAAACCAATGTCAGACAGGCTTACACTTGAGAAAAGTTAATATTTCTCTTGGCAGTTCCGATATCCTTTGTTCTTCGTGTGCTGAATTAATTTCTTCTGCCTGCTCTTGCTCTGTGCACGTGGCTAGAGTGTGAATGGCTGAAAGAGCTCTGCTTTTTCACTGAACAAGGTGGAAATTCGTCTGTTTTGTAAAGTGTGTTCCAGAACGAGACAGCAGATCAGAAAAAGTAAAAGTAAAATTAAACAGTTCGTGGTTTGAAGCTACCACAAGTGAAACAGAGCTTGCCTTGGCCTCGTGTTTGGGTTTCTCTAGTTTGCTGGGCAGGCTGTGCCAGGAGGTTCGGTGCTGGGATGTGAGATGGATCCAGAGTGGTGGCTCAGTGCTCGTGTCCTTCTTCCCTTGCAGCCATATGTACCCATAACAGGGTTTAATCCTAAATGCAGAATGCAATCACCCAAGCTCCAAATGCAAACTACAATCAAAATTTTAGGATGCATAGCTACAAATTTAGATTTCAGCCACTGTCAGCAAGAGCTGAAACAAGAGATGGTGCTGCTCTTCAATGCACTCAGTGTGGGTGTTAATTGCCCTTTCTAAGGGCTGGGCAGGATCCGCTGCCAGCAGTGCAGCAGCACTTCAAGAAAAAGCATTTCTCAGCCATTTCTCAGGTTATCACAGTGGTTCTGCTTAGACATCCATTAAAACAGACTCAGGGTTTTTTGTCAGATGTAAATGAATCCCTCAGGTTTTGTGCAGGTTGAGTCAGTGATGGTGATGTGGCTGCATCTGCTGAGGGCCAGTGGGGTCATGAAAGACACAATTTCACCGGTGCCGTTGGTGCAGCCGTGTGGAAACAGCAAAGCGCTGCTGCTTTTGCACTTGCTCAAAACTGAGAGTTCTGTGGAATGAGAAATGCTTATGGTTCCTATGGTGTTGTCCTGGAAAGCAAACCTCCCAGTATCCCCATGATTTGGACTTGATGATCCGGTGGGTCTCTTCCAACCTGGTTATTCTATGATTCTATGATTATTCTATGATCTCCTGCTCCTGGGCTCCATCATCACTTGCTTTAACCAGTAGAAGAACAATCAAATTATTTAGACTTCATTTTCAGTGGCTTAAATGAAGGCACTGACTTATGTCCCAGGCTACGTCTGTGGTGAAGCCTGTCAGGCAGGACCAGGGAGGTGGTGATGCAGGAACCGTACTGGAAGAGAGAGGGGACTGCTTGATATACATGCACAAAGATTTTGGGCTGAACCCATCCATTATTCTTGTGTTTATTTCTCATTCCATCAACTTAAGTTGTGTTTCTGGCAACTGTTTGTTTGCTTTGGGCAGTTTTAGTTATATTAGTGTAAATATTGTCTAGTGATTGTCAAGTGTCCGGTTTACTTTAGTTTCTTGCAATTTCCTGCTGTAGTTTAAAAAAAATATATGTACAAAAAGGCAGAAAATCACCCTTCACATAAGCATCAAACTGTGCTTTTTCAGGCAAAACTCACCTCTGAAATGTCAAAGGTCCTTTTTTGTGATTTGAGAACTGAAAAAAAAGGTGATATGTACATGATTGCAGAGAATTCTCCTCCTCTGTGGTTGTAAAAAGGTACAATAAAACCCAAATGAGTCACTGCTGCTGGAGTTAAGTGACCATGAGAAATTTATGGTCATACCCTAGTTCTTGTTTATCCTCTTCTTTATCTCATCCGTTTCTTACTCAAACTAATTTTTGTTGTCATGTATGTATATCAAATGACAGTATATTTGGAACTGGAGTCTTGTGTGTGTGTGCATCTTGCAACACAAAAATCTCCTGGTTGCTATAACAGAAATAACACAATAAATGTTCAGAGTCAAATCATGCTGAATGTCTGTAATTTGGGACTTTATTTTGGGTTCATGGGGTGGGGTTTTTTTGTTTTTGATTTTTTTTTTCCATTGTAAAGGTTCCCTATATCCTAAATATTTTCTCCAGTTTCCCATTCAGATCCTGGGTAAGTGGGCATAGACATCATGAGAGCCGGATCGTGTGCCTCGATGGCTCTGGGATGCCCTACTCTTAGAAAATTAATTTTTCTTGCAGCAATGTAATCAAGGGCTGAATCTTATTTATTTTACTAAAGTAATTTTTTCAATATGAGAACAATTAATAAATGATTACAGAAAAGAAGTTCAACATTCGTTCCCCATCCCCTATTAATAAGATAATTGCCTTTCCAGAGGGAATGGAATTGGCAGAAGTTTCACAGGGAACTGTTGAACTGTAGTATTTGTTTGACATATTCTAAATGGTTTCCCAATCAAAATCAGACACAAAAAGAGAGAGGCTTGTCAGTCAGCTGGCTTGTGTTGGGTTGTTAATGTCCCCCTATCAATCAGAGCAATAGCGACTTTCCTAGGTGGCTGTAGAGTTGCTGGAGGAGGGGAAGGAGCAGCTGAAATAATTTGAGTCGTTTTAGACTTTCTCATTTTATACAAGTGACACACAGTTTCTTAGATGATCTGATTTATTATTATATGGATTCAGGCAGAGTGTTTGCAAGATTTACTCTGCTTTATGGTATTACAGCAAATGTAAACATGTATAATTCAACAGTGCCAGAAGAAAATGAAGGTGGAAAATGGCCTTTGTCAGCAGCAAGAGGAGTTTAGAGAGCTGTGAAAAGAAGACAGTTGTGACCAACACTAAGATCTTTCTTATCTCTGAGAGAAAGATTATGGGTCACTTTTGAGAAAAATAGAAGTGAAGTGATGCTGAGGGTTAGGGAAGAGTCATCCCACATGGGATGGTGCACGGAACTCTCCCTGGGGAAGATATTGTGGTGGGTTTCCCTGCCTGGAACCCTGGATGCAGGGGGCTTGTCGGGTCCCCCCATGGCAGCTGGCTCCTTCGCTCAGCTGGAACTTGTTTTAGCTCCTAATGCAAGCAAAAAGATAAGAAACAGAAACATCAGCAAGAGAGACGTTTGACAGCCAAGTGGTGCAGAAACCAGATGGCATTCTTCATAGTTTTCTTTTGCCTGGGTAACATGGGTTATTCCACCTCTCTTCCTCTGGGTAAGGGAATGAATCCCTCCTAAACAAAAGTCTGGATTAAGACATTTTTAGCTGTGGTTGCAGCAGGCTTCCTGGTCACAGGTCTGTACAACTATTCATGGGTACGCGGCAGTAACGTACAAATGTGACTGGAGACTCCCCTGAGGCTCTTCTGTGGGAGGAGATTAATTTAGGGTTGTTTTTTTTTTTCAAAGGCAGAGAACTGTGTGGTGTGAAATATCTACTATCAGCCACATAACAGCATTGCCTTTGCTCGAGACACAGGCAACGGTGCATTTTGAAGTGGATGCACAGCTGGCCGAGTGTAGCTTTGAGATAATATGGAGACAATGTGGTTGGAAAGCAAAACATAATTTGGGGATTTACTCTGGCTTTGTGGTCTTTCTAATTATCTGGAAAATCCCAAACCAGAAGTGATCTTTACTGATTTCTGAGACTCTAGAAAAATTTAGAGGGGAGGAGAAAATACCATTTTTCATTAATTTGCATGAGTTCTTAGTCTAGTGCTACAGGGCGATGTTAATTTTGATATACCCAGCTGGACTTAGAGGTATTTCTGCTCTTCGGCAAGATTTTTCACATGTTTTCAAATGCTTACAACAAGTGGAAAAGTTGGGGGAGTTTGGTTTGCTTTCAGAGCAGGTTTCATTGCTTGGGACCACTTAAATCCCTCCAAGTCCCACCCTGTAACACAGAAAATGGCTGTGGACACAGTAAATTCTGGAAGGCTGGTTATGAATACTTATTAATCGTCAAATGACACCAACTCAGTTCTTGGTGAAATGAGTCAGATGTGCTAGAAATTTTCATCTGCGTGGAGAAAAGTACCAGCTGAATCAGTGGGTTAAAAATCTTATGGTCCTGTAGCCACTTACCAGCATGCAGGGCTTCCAGGATATAGAGGGAATTCCCTAAAGACATTGTGAATTCAGCTAATGAATCCCAGACCAGCTCATGGCTCTTCACTGTGACCTCTCAGGTCACAGTTTGGATAGCGGTGGCCCAGACAAGGAAAGTGGAATATCGATACAGTTGGGTTTTTCCTCCTTTGAGTGTTAATTTCCAGCTGTTACGCTTCTAGACGTGGTTAACTGCCCTTCCAAAGCCTTCCAAAGGCTTCACTTATCTCCATCTCAGAATTCAGTGGCAATATATCTATATTCCTAGACTCTCAAGGTTTCTACTTGAAGCACACTCAGATCCTCAGGTGAAATTACATCCAGTATATCACTACTTTAAAAGCTTATCCTGGAATCCAGAAAGCAAAATTGAAAGCAGGATTCGGCTTATTGTGTTGTGTCTTAAATCCAGGTCTGATTTTAGTTAAAAACTTGGCAAGATGCGGCAATAGACATTGTATACTAATCAATGAAAGATGAAGGCCAACCCCACTGCCTTCCTTTGGGGAAAGGCCTGCCTTTTTTTACTGTCTTTGAAGAACAAGACGGAATTGGAAAGTTAGCAAAAGTCTTCCTGCAGTACCTGGAGCATATGATTGGAAGAAGTGATCAGCGGACAAAATGCTTATGAAATGGTCAAAAAAGTTCAATCGAGCCTCAAATTGACGTATTTGGGAAATGAAATCTTATGCTTTGGTTCTGTTCAGCAAATCTTTTCTCCCTTACTGTAGCAAAAGGATGCACCATCTCTCCCATGCTCAGTGATCTGCAGCGTCACTCCAAGTGATGTCCACTGCTACGCTTGGCCATAACACCAAACCAAAAGAAAGTCAGATGCTTTTTGTGTTTCCCTTTTATATTCCTATGGCCTTGTTTCCTGCTTTCATCGTATTTTGCACCATTTTCCTCGGACTTGGATGCTTTAAAATGCAAGTGGAAACCAATGTTAGTATCCAAACTCAGTAACATATTGGATAGCTTTTCTCAGAATAATTGCCTCTTTCTTTTCATCTCATCTCAATGTTTAAAGAACAACAATACCTCATCTCCGCTAAACCTTTGAACCTTTCCTGGATATCATTTGATAAGTTAAACAGCATTTATGTAGCTGATCTCTAAAATGCACAGATGATAGGAACTCCAAGTATCCGGAGGTAAAAAGTTGCACCTTTGGGCTTGTCAGAAATAATTTAAATTTCCTGTTTGATATGTTAGATGCTTTTTGCTATTAAAAAAGAAAGCAAAACACTGTGTATCTTCCACACTGCCGCCTTCCTACCTTTTTCAATATTTTAAAATGGGGAAAGAATGTGTTTAGTTGTCATGTCAAAAGATTTATAGACCTGTTGCTTTATAGACTAGCAAAACTTGAGAGCTGAAAATGCTCAAGTACCTCCAAAAGATGTGTTTGGTTGTTTGGTAATGAATTAAGCATCTGGAGGAAGCAGCTGTCAGTCACTTCACTATGGCTTTTTGAGCTGTTTGCAAGACTAGTGATCCTGAAGCAGCCAAATACAACAAACTATTCATTCAATAAATTGTGTGGAGTAAGCAAATGAATGTGGTTAAACAAATCTCAGTGGTAATTTGGTAATTCATAAATTTAACGTGTACTTGCAGAGTTGTGCAGTGTACCTTGCGTCTTGGAAAGGGCTGCGTACATGGAAGCGGTTCGGTGCAATGCGTTGACCCAGTAGAAGACTTGGGTATGAAATTAAGTTGCTACCAAAACATTCCACAGATGTGTGAGCAATTTATCACCCCTCCTTTGCACCTGAATAGAAACAACCATCGCCACCGAATTCTGGGCCAGAGCAGGCCCAAAATATGCTAAAAAGTGGTGATAACAGAGTTTGCCTTTGCAGCTCTTGGGAGTATTGGCTGGTGCCATTTCAATAATTGTGCTTGTTCCCCAACTTGTGCCAACTGCCCCCAAGGTGTGGTATGTGCTGAAGAAACGTTAGCAAGCTTTCTGGTATCTCAACAATGTTTTTATACATGGGAATATACTTTCCCCTGACAATTGTCCTACAGCTTTTTTTATCGTCTACCTCATTGCTAACCATATACTGGGCATCCACGTTCCCAGCCTGGAGTGAGATCTCCTTCACCCCAGCTCTGATCTCTGCAGCTTGATCACCTAAGGCTGAGCACAGCCAAAAGGTGGTTTCATATCTCTGTGGCCAGGTATCTTAGAACTGAGTTCTTTTGTCTTCTGATGGCAGTTGTAATTAATCTCTGTAATTAATCTTTTCTCTTCCGTGGAGCTGCACAAGCGCACTTGTTTAACTGTTGCCTGTGTCCAGCCTGAAGGTGCTGGTGCCATTTAATTTTATTTTTTTTTTATCAATGCTTCTGTGTTAGCCACCACGCTTCTGCTTGTTAATTGGATTCAGAATTAACATGGATTAACATTAAGACTGGAAGCCTAATTCTTTAAATGAAGAAACAAATGCTGTTCAGGAGTTAGTCATTAATTGCTTTTGTTTATCAGAGCTCCTAAGTGTGACCATTTAGACCACAGCTAACAATTCTAACTGTGACTATTTCAGCATGTTTCTGCTGGATGCTGTGCTATGCAGGTCAGATACACAGCAGTAAAAAGGTTTATATTGTTTTGATCACTCACATGTGCAATGGGAAACACCTTTTTTTTTTTTCTGCAGAGAGAATATGATTGTAGCACATGGTGTTCTGTCTATAATGGAAACTATATTTTCCATAAATGTTCGTGTTCATATATTCCTTTGATGGAAGGATCTCGGATGGGTGGGAAGGCAAACTGTTTATACACGGCAAATCTGGTGTTTGCCCAGGGTTATCAGGGAGGGAAAACAGTTGTACATTTAATTATAAGCTCAGTTAAAATGAGGAGAAGCTTGGCGAGTAAATCTTCAGCATGGTGAAAACTCGAGGTCCAAATATTGCATTTCAACACACAACAAAACCCAAGTCTTTAAAGAAGTAATACTTTCATTTTTCCTCTGCATCTCTTCTGTGAAAATTTTTCATCACTGATTTCATTGCATTATCAGGACTAAAATGAGAAACACTGCTTACGAGCAAATATAGCGTTTGAATACGGGCCAGGAATTCCTTTTACAGTATAAGCTTTTGTGTGAAATAGAAGCCAAACAGCTGCTCACAACTTAAGTCTGAGTAAGTGATCTAATGCTCTTGCTCTGGTCTCAAATTTGAGGCTAAATTGTTTCTTTGCCAAAGACCATGTGCCAACCTACCTGGTCCCAATTTGTGAGAACAAACTACATTGTTTCTGTTGCTCTGGGGGTGAAATCATTTTATTTGACTTTTTTTCCATTAAAATTTATGTGGGAAGCCTCTGCAAGCTGTAGACTCTACTTCTCACCTTCAGTTCTCCAGGATATATCTCAAGTGGGAAAATACCTCATTGCAAGACTAGTCGGGCATGATGTATGAGTATATTTTATTATACCTGAAGACTCTTTTGGGCCATTAGCGTAATTGGCTTTTGATTTATTTTGCTCTTTATTCCTCAGATCATCTATTCTTGTTCTTTTTCTCCTACTTCTGCTGTACTCTTCAGCTGCTCTCCAGGCTTTTCCCAGGATGCCCTCTTGCCATGTGAGACCACCAAGGCCTGAACTGGAGACGCCCCCCTACCTCCAGAGCTGAAATCTAGTGGAACATCAGCCTTGATTAAGCCTTTTGGAATAAAATCTTCCCTAGTTTTCAGGGAAGAAGTTAATTTGGGGCAAGGCAGAGATCCCCTAATGACTTAAGTAGAAGTTTCTAAGGACTTTGGATGCTCCTAAATACAGGAGATAACCAGAAGCTATTAAATGTAGGGCAGTTGAATTGTCCAGTTGTCCAGTTCATCCTCCATACAACCACACTTACGCATTATTGGGAGGGTGGAGGAAATTTTTAAAATAACTAAAAAACTTTGTGGCCCAGTGGTGTCTAAATTTAGACCGCTGATTTTTCATACTCTAGGGGAAAAAAAACCGAAACAACAAAGTACCAAGAAGGGATTTTCCTGGCTATGGAAAAGGCAGAATAGTTCCTACAGCCCTGTTAGACATGGGCTATATCTCTCAAATACACTGTTGTACACTTGCCCTCTCACGAAAGGTTTTAATTTCCAATTAATTTGATTTTACTTACGTTTCTTCTTCCTGCATCCCAACAATGGCCAGTTAGAAGACATTTTCCTGGCAGTGAATATTTTGCATCTGTTGCCACTGTCCTCAGACAAATCCCAATCTCTGTAAGGTCACGATAATGTTAATAATAGCCCTTTCCTGTGTGCTGAATGGCATTTGAACAGCACTGCTTGGAGTACGTCTCTCGGCATTGTTCCACGGACATATTTACAGGGATTGTGGAGTTCCTGATGGCTGAATCATGTCTCCTTAAAATTACATTCTCAAAAAGTTCATTTATCTTGTTTGTGTTGTGACTGGCACAAACAGTAAATTGAATAATAGGCAGTCAGTAATCATCTGCCATACTAGTATATGCTGCATCATAGTTCATCTTGCGAAGTCCTCTCCTGAAACCATTAGCTTAATTACCTGGCTTCAGAGATAACTACACATGTTCATGCTTCTAGCTCCCATGTGGTGCTTGGGGAGATACAGTGTCCTGAAGCCATATGCCCCATCCCTGCCCAAGAAGTCCCTTAAACAGCTGTGCTAAGAGAAGAGTCGCTCCGTATGCAAGAGAGGACTTCATTTTCTCTTTTTGCTTTGTGTCAGCAACTGGCTGTGGGCAGATGGTCTGCTTTCGTAGATGGACGACTTGTTGGATAATTAAGAGCAGTATGAATTCACACATCTATTTTATTTGGGGTGTTTGGGAAGAGGATCACCTATGCCGTCTTCCACCACTTCACTCCGTTAAAAGCGTATTTTTAATGCTGAAATTGGCCAGGAGCACATAAACACCAAATGGCTGCTGTAGCCTGTTCAGAGAAAAACTTAAATCCCCAGTGTCGTATTCTTCAGTTTCCCTTGATCCGCAGCATCTGCTGGGATGTATGTGTGCTCGTGGTAGCTTGCTGGTACCATTGCAGAAGAAAATATCCTTAGCTATGGTGTTTTTCTCCCCAGATATATCCTAAGCGGAAGCGGTTTTACTGTGTAAGTTTTGTTTCAAAGATGTGCTTTTGCTCCATCTCTTGAAGCATATTGTGTCAGGAAGTCCTGGTCCAGAGTTAATGCAGATAATGGAAATACAAAGTCAGCTCCTGGAGCTGTTTCTATTTGTTTGATGGGCTATTCCTGATATTTTCTCTTTTTAAAGATGCTGTTGGTTGTGGGCAATGTGTGGAAAAGAAGTAGTTTTTAAAAAGGTGGAAGAAATGCCTTCTGCGTGCAGAAACCTTGAGGGGAGGAGAGAGGATTAAACAGAAGAAAAATATTCCTTTTGAACACCACAGGAGGAAGAATTTAACAGCTTTTTTAAAGATGCTGAAATTGTGACGTGTAGTAGTGCAGTGTTGGATGGGTTTCGAAACAGGAAAAATTTGATTTTCTTATGTTAAACTTGATTTGTAACATGGAAATGAAATCTGTTGGTGATATTAGTATGACCACTGTGGACTGGCTCTTAGGATGGGCTTGGCCCCATCCCTCCGATGCGTTATGGCTTGCACATGGCAGCTTGCACTCTCCTTTTTAGGAAGCTGAGAAACAAAGAGGGTGGAAAATCCTGCCAAAATGGGCATTAACCATAGACTGTGTCTGGAAATGTGTTCGTGCAAGAATAACATTTAAATACAAAGTATGTGATTGTTTGCTTAAAGTCTCTTATGTATATACTTCTCTATACTTACTGGGATCTTTTCTGGATATGTGAGAAAACACATTATTCAGCTGCTCTCAAAGTCTTGACTTGCTTCTCTTCTCTTGCAGTTTCTGAATATTGAATAATATTGGAAGCAACAAAGCTTATTTATTTTTTGCTGTGGGATCCTGGCTCTGGAATGGCTGATTCTGATTGTATAATAGATAATACGCATTGCTTTGAGACTTTCCTGCTCCAAAAATGCAGTTCATCAAAACCCAAGTACTTTGTGTCAGATCTAAATGTTTCACAAGAGATTTTGTAATCCAGCATGTCAAGCTTGTTTAAATGTAAGATTGTAACTGAAAACCAAAGGAAGCAATAAGTGCTTCATTAAATTGCTTACCTTATAGAAGTGTCTTGCAGTTCTTGGAAAAAAAAAAAAGTTATCTTATTTCAGCAAGGAATACCCAGCTATCTTATGTTATAGAAGTGTTCCCAGTATGAGCATGTGCTCCTTGTGTTTGTAAACAGGCTGGTGTTTCTTAGGGGCAAATTTAGTGACTCAAGCAGAGCAATGCTCCTCTCCATCTGCTGAATAACCCCGTGCAACTTGGTCATTGGTGACTTCTTGCTTCTTCCTGGAGGCGGCTTTGTGTTAGCAATTATTTGAGCAGGACAAAACCTAATTTACAAATGGTTTCTGAGAAAGCAGACCTTGAGAGTATCTGCTCATCAGTTCTAGGCAGTGGTGCTTTAAGTTACCTAGTGCTGAAGATACGATGAAGGTGATGGATTTCAGTCAAATGCTACCGGAGGACTCTAGTGTGAGTTTGCCATCGCTTCTGTTCCACAGCTCTATCAGTACATGGTTTTCCATCTTGCATTCATAGCAGCAAATGGAGTCTGTGTTATTTTTCCACATTTGTGTTGATGAAATTGTGCCTGACTTGGCTAATCAGTAAGTCTCTGAAAAAAAGAGACCTTGACTTTCTTATGTCTTCTAACCTTTTTAGGTGTTTTGAGTGTGTAGGAGCATATGGGTCCGATGCACAAAGATGGTCACTGTTCTCATAAAGAAACATGAGAACAAATACGTGTTTGTGTTTGTGCCTAGACACTTACTTTCTGAGATTTTCGAGGTTACTATCTCCGGCCAGGACTCTTACTGAAGCAGATGTCTCGGTGCAGATGTGGGAAATTGAAATCTGCCATGAAAACTTTTCTATTATACCTTGCCCATAGCAGCCCCCACAGCTGCCAAAATATGCACCCTCTTGTTTTAAAAATAGAGGGGGTTATACTGCTTTACATCTGCTGCTGCCCTGCGCTGCGCCGCAGCTGTGCCAGCGCATTATCTGGGAACGGCCTGAGTAAGACCAGCCATAACAAGAGGGAAAAATCCCATGTTTGATGTAAGTGCAATTGTGGCTTTATTCCAGTCACTTCTTAATTTATATCTCAAATTCAGTTTATCTTCATGCCCTGGTGGCTAAACAAAAGAGCTGTATGCACTTGACTGTTTGAAGAAACTGTCTATGGGTGTGGGGGAAAAAGGAAAAATGATTTAAGGGTTGCGGGGAATCCAGAGCACTGAGCAAGAAGCACTATCTCCGTTGTTTTAAATGGAGCGTAATCAGTGCTTTGGTTTCAGCATGCATGTATATATAATTTCAGTCTTTGAATGAGCTGGAATATTTTTTTTTCCTTTTGCAATGAGCATCCATCCAGGGGAAGAAGGGCCTCAGTTGGATGCAATTAAGAAAAAACCCTTAAACACCCTAAATTTGCTTTTGGCCTTGAAAAGCTGTACCCCTCAAGCTAATATACTTTGTGCAGGCCGTTTATCGGTGGTGGTGAATGTTAGATTTGAGACTTGGATTTGCTCGTCTGCATTGTATTAGGTGAGTTAAGACTGTGCCCCTCCCCAGCTGTGCACCCCGTCCCATTCTTCTCACTGGGAACCCCTCGTTTTAGCGCAGCTGTAGATGAGTTTGAGGCTGTAAACCTTTAGTGCTGAGGTCCTGAGGTGCTTTAGCCTAAACATACCTGAAATGTTGCCCCTTTATCATTCCAGTATTAAGATCAATGTTCCAGGATGGTTCATGGAGCAGGAGCTTCCTTCCCTGAGTTTGAGCACAGCTCCCCAACAAGGAGGATGCTTGTGTGCATCCACGCTCAGAAAG
The DNA here is from genome assembly GCF_032191515.1 of Phaenicophaeus curvirostris. NCBI lineage: Eukaryota > Metazoa > Chordata > Aves > Cuculiformes > Cuculidae > Phaenicophaeus > Phaenicophaeus curvirostris. The sequence continues at coordinate 4,721,582 of NC_091406.1, read as the reverse complement.
GCTGCGTAGAGCTATAAGAAGGAAAATAATTTGTTGCTTGTTCTGTATCTTGAAAGCAACTGGATCATTTATTGAGCTGCAAAAAGCTTTCCTCAGCTGGCAACTAGATGTTTCACTCTGGGTGTTTTTTTTACCAGCATAAATATAGCCCAGGATTTCAGAGAGCTTTTGGGGCTCTTGGGCCAAATTTGAGAAGAATCTAGCTATTTTTTGTTTTGTTTGGGAAAATTCTGTAGATTGTAGATGCTGCATGTTTCTAATCTGCATCTGCTATTTGCTTGGAATCTTTGGGTCCATTGGAATCCAAAGCCAAAAAGGTTCACACAGTGTTGTGACCCAAAACTGTTTAATCTTAGATCTGTGGTTTCGGAGCCCACAGCCCGACTTGAATACCTGATGAGTATCAGCTGAGCAAGCATCACAGAATCTGACTTCTGCCCATGAACCATAAACCTTTTCCCTAGGGAATAAGAAAGTAAATTGGCCTTTGTGCACGAGCAGCCAGCTAGACCAGTGCCGTGGTTTCCTCGTGCTCAATACCAGACCCTGTGGTATGCTGCTGCGAAGTTCTCCTTCATTCTAAGTAAAGCCATATGAAAAGAAAAAAAAAATCTGCTTTTCTATGAGTGGCTGAACCAACCAATTTGTTCAAGCTATTCTTCCGATTGACTCATTTTTAACTGAAAAAACACTGATAAATTGAAGGCAACCTGAAAAATGCTGAAAGGGAGGAAAGGGAAAACAGGGTCTAAACCATTTCAAGCTCACAAAAAATCCCAAGCAGATAGACCCTCTAAAATGGTGTAAAACTTGATCCCATGTTAGCACGATGAGTAAGGTATGAATTCATCTAGAAAATAAAGCCCTAAGAGTAACCTCAACATTTATAATTACAAGGTCGCAACGTGATCAGCTCACTGTGTCTTACTTGTGATGGCAAAAAGTCCTCGGACTTAAAGATACCATTTCACTTCTCTTCGTTTCACTTGTCCTAGGTTTTTACTTGAATGTTGTTCCCAACCACTTTTTTGTATCACTGTACCTGCCGTGAAAGTCCCCAGAGCCTCAGCTGCACGTGGCTAAGAAAGAGATGGGCATAGATTTATGGTTAATATTTCTGCGTATATGTTCTCAGTGGAAAAGAGTGATATGTAGGAGAAATTTGAGTGAAAAGATAGTGTAAGCCTGGTGCCACCAAGACTTTTACCCACGTTCTTGGGTAAAAATGTGCTTCACTGGCTTAACATTTAAAAAGCATCAGCTGTCTTCACTTCAGTGAGCTTTTGCTGGGCTCTTTTTTCTTGCTGGCATTTTAAACTCACTTCACCCCTGATGAGCACTGATTTACCTTGTTATGCCCAACAGTAAGGCAGGGAGGAATTTGCTCACCGAGCTGAAGGGACAGGAGGCAGTGATATAGACTCCCAGTTGTGGTAATATCGGTCAAAGCCAGATTTGGTTTGATTAGAAGGGTAAAAAGACATTAAGCACGCAATGCCATAGACCTTTTTTCCTGGTATTGAGGAATTACGGAGTTCATTAAGCAGACTGATTTGCAGTTACCCAATTTGCAATAGGTGAATTAGCTCAAACAGAGGCAGTTTACTGCACTATGAAAAGGTACATGGTTTTTGGATCTGAACGATATCTTATGGGAACCATAAAGTGGTTTTTATTTTTAATATTCCACTTACTTGCCCACAGTAGATGACGAAAGTGGCTGCTACTCAGCAGAACTGCTAAGTCAAGTGAGTCTACTTACTATAAGCTTTTTACCTTGTTTCTGAGTAGGTATGCTTTAGATGCACCCATCTGTTCTTCCTCACAGTGCTTCCAAATAGCAATATATCCATTCTCTTCCTTTGTCTTTGGGTTACTGAATCTCTCATCTCACTGGAAAGCTTATGGTGGTGTCAGAAATTGCATATTATGTCCTAGATTAAGACTGTTTAGCTTGAACGTGACAAGTTGTTTAAAAATAGACTGGTTTACGCTTTGTATTCACTCTCCTTTCCAAAACTGTCTTTCATAATAATGTAAATAAAGAACTTCCAGAACTGATACAGCAGAGCTGGCAAGGTTAGAAGAAAAGGCTCAGCTATTACCCAACTGACATTAATGCAACATAAATCTTAATTATATTGAGCAAGCATCAGACTGCACGGCCTTAGGAGATGGAGTCATTAGGTAACAGTTTACAGTGAACATTTATCTTCAAATGAATTCCCAGGCCTCCTTAATTTCCATCAAAGTCTTTTTTAAAGGGTTGGAAATGAGAGGTGGAATACGGATTCACTTTAAGCTCAGGTCTTTTTTGCAGTATCCAAAGCTGACCCCCCAACATAGGCTTGGAATTGCTAAAACAATCTTTCCCAATCATGCAGACCATGGACTTCACATCTGCACAGGGCAAGGTTGCAGACGGTGTTGATGCCAGTTACTGACTTGCATGCTCTCCTCCTGCTGTGGGGAGCAGGGAGGTTTCTGTCCTTTTGCTCACCTGCATCTGCATCACAGGATTGCAACTTAGAATTCTTGCCCAAAGTCAGCACTGGGTGTAATGTTCTTCCTTTTTATCATCACTAAAATTTTCCTCTCCTTTGAGATGTTTCCATATTCAGCTATGGAACGGCAGCAGGATTCTAGATGTTGTTACCAAAGTAGTCTTTTTTTGACCAAATTGCTTTCAGATAAAAACAACAAGTAAAACAGATGAGAATGGACATTTTTTTTTTTTTCATCTCTTAACTTTGCTTTATCTCATGGTTGCCATAAGCACACTATTCTTGTAAATCTATGTGCTGCACCCAGAGGAGTGTGTGGTGCGTGGAGCTCCTGCTGTATCTCCCCTGCGAGGACTGGGGTGTCTGCTGAGATGTGCAATTGGAGCAAGAAGAGGGAGTGCTGTACAGTTTATCCTGACTTTAAGGAGAAGAATTCTAGACCGTGGCTGGAGGTGCAATTTTACACATTTGGGCATAGAAATGTTTATGCAGAAGGAAATCTTGAGAGGAGTGCAGAAATACTTAATAATGATCTTTGTTTATTGTCCTTTTCAAGCTAAAAAAAAACCCCAAAAAGCAGCCGTAAGGAGAAGGGAACAGTGTAGTTTCACAGATAAAAAGTGAGCTCTTGCTTTTTGTTAACATTGCTGTCACCCAGCAAATGCTCCCCCGCAGCCGGCTGAGCTGCTGCTACGAAGGCTACAAAAAGTGGCTTTTTGTACTCATCTGGCAACACGCGTGTTGCAGGAGTGTGGATGCTGCCAGCTCCAAGTCAGGGAAGCCTTGCTCGAGCCAAGCGGCTGCAACACGTTAGCTCACAGCACAAAGGACATGATGGTCCAGCTTCACTGGAGACCTCGGTGCTCAATGTGTGCTGCAGCACTTTTCTCCATCTTTGTTGTTTAAGTGCTTTTTTGTTGTTGATTAAGAGTATTTTGTTATTTGTGTTATTTTATCCATCACTTACCTATCCAGACAGGAATGACTGAGAGTACAAGTGTTTTATATTTGAAACCTCAGCCTGAAATCATAGGTACATGATCAGATCTAGGCTGGTTTTCCAGTCCATGCTGGCACTTCTTCTGGCTCAGATAATGATTAGTAGCAAAAGGTTTCTATTCCTCATTTTAATGCTTTAAATATTGTGATTTGCAAGACTGTTATCAGCCATGCAAAGCATGCATGGAGTGTGAAGGTCTGCCAGCTACTCTGCAAAGTCTTTTCCAGAGCTCTGGAGCATTTAAACCTGTTTTGTTCTAATTTATGGGCAACACCTGTAACTTCAAAACCTGCTTTGCAGCTTTCCAAGGAGCCTGGCCTCAGATTTGTCACCAAAATTCTGTGAAAAAAAAGTGGTATTTAGTATGTGCAGCCTACTATTTTCTTGGTAGTGGGGAAACGGGGGGAAGACATGAGATGGTCTAGATCTGAAGGGAAGGACATGTGGCAGGTCCCTTCCCAAACCCACTGCCTGTCGAGCATCACTAACCCTCTGCTTTCTGCTTTTCACAGGCCCTCCTGGGAGACGGGGGAAGCCTGGCCGGCGTGGAGAACCTGGTAAGCGTTGCCTTTCCCTCGTGACATCACCAGAAAGCCCACGGGTGTCATTGGGCTGGGTGGGAACATTTCAATAATGATGCTGGTGACCTTCATTAGATGGGCTGGGGAATGGGGGCTTCCCGCACCCCTGCATGCTGGATATGAAGATTTCTATTAAAAAAAAAACAAACGAAAAAGAACAACTAAAAGAAAACAACTAAACCCAAACAAGCAAAAATCAATCTCAAAACACCCCCTGATGTTGTATGTTGTGTCAGTCTTTCTATTTCTCCCCTGTAGCATTAAGACCCGTTATTATCCCATCCAACAGTGAAGTGGGACTGTAAATTAGCACAAAAATATAGAAACCCCGAAGGCATGCTCAATGGGACATGTGCGGTGGCTTGTTCCCTGCATGTGGTTGTCCGTACGTTGCCTGCTGATCCCACACATGTGATGGATGGTGTCTGCGTTTCGGAGTTGGGGATAACCAAACCTCAGCTGCCAGCCCGAGGCAACATTCGCTGAGCGCTCAGTGCACCCTTGGCCCAGGTGAAACCACAGACTGGCCTCACTGGGAATTTATATTTGAACTGTTTGCTTTAATTATATGCCTCTGTCATTTTGGTATCTGGCAGGGTTGTTTTTTTTTTCTATCTTGTGAAACGAGAAAGCACCGATTCCGTTTCAGCTGGGAAGAAGCGCTGTTTACATCCCACTGTTAGGTTTGAAGTGCGGTTCAGGAGGGAGGGATGCAGTGGGCATTGCTCTTTCTAAGGAAAACAGTCAGACAGGAAAGTACCTAAAAAGCAGGACGCAGTTTGCTTTGTGTGTCAGAAAGCAGCAGCTGAAATTTTACGCACCTCAGCTCTGAGGTTCTTGAGCACTGAGAGAATGAATGGGGCCCGGGTAGATTTTTACTTAGAGAGGAGGCTGTTCGCTGCTGCCTGTTGTTATGGCAAATACACGGCTGGGTTTTCAAAACAGGCAGCATAACTTTCTAATCACCGGTATTTTAAACAATTTTTTAACTCTGGGGAAAGGAAAACAGGGGGTTTGTGCTGCAGACCATGGACCAGTCTCCATGGAAAGCAGGCAGGCATTTCCTTTCTCTCTTCCCTTGATGGCATTTCACAGTGCATCATGGTTTAGTGTTTGATAGGAATGGTTGGACTCGATGATCCGGTGGGTCTCTTCCAACCTGGTTGTTCTATGTTCTATGATTCTATGTTGTCTGAGATATTTTTGCCCCTGAAGCTTCAGGGATTACTCATGGCTAAGGGGGGTGAGTACTGCACTCATGGGGTCAGGGGTGGATCCTTTCCAGCTTCATTAAACCTCATTTTCCTAGCAGCTGGGCTGTAGGAATAGCCACCAGGTAGCTTTGATTCTTTTTTTTTTGTTGTGGTTGTTTTTAAAATATCACTGTACTCCTTAAAGCCCTTAGTGGAGTACAGCATCCAACCTATCGAACCAAGGTCAGCCAATGAGTATGATTTTTGTATGCAGGCATTTATGTACACATTGTCCAAAGTGTGTCTCTAGCCCATACAAAAATTTGGGAGGTAGTACTGAGCTCAAGCACGTCCTTGCCCTTCACTCCCTTCTCTCTGTTTCACTCAAGAGCTTCTGAAATGCAATGTTTGCCCTCGTGCTGTGGCTCGTCCACAAGTGCCATTTGAGCATCCCTCTGATGACCCGGAAAGTTGCCAGGGAATCAATGCAGAACCAGCAGGAAAACAAGCATTATAAAATTAAAAAATAAAATAAGATAAAATAAATCAGTAATTAATAACAACTGGGTTTGGGATTTTTATGTTTCTGGAGTTGTGGAGGAAAATCAAGGAAAGTGCAGCAGAAAACCACATGCACCCTATCACATGCAAAGATGCATTCAATAGAGCTCAGCAGTTAAGTCCATCTGATGCAATGCAGCATGGATTGCTCCTCTGCTCTGCACATAGAAATGCAGAGAGCAGACGTCCCTCTGTATATTGGTTTTGGCAGAGCTGCCAGGTGTTTGTTTTCATAGATAGCTTGAATACGTGTTTCTATGTTTGTTTGAGAACCTGACCACACATAAACCAGGTCCTCCTTCCTCCACTAGAGCTGATAAATGTGGAAAAAGCTTTGTCTGCGTAGTATGACAGTGTCCGCCCCGAGGACCCTGTGTGGTTATAGCTTTACAGCCTCCAGAAAAATGCTGTCGTAGAGCCAGAGGCTCAGGGCTCAGCCCTGCCAAGGGGAGATTTTTTCTGGCAATTGTTGGAATGATCACGTTGAAAAACTTTTTCTGATTCATATTGAAACGTTCAGCATCCATCTCTTAGAAACAAACAAAGACACTTTTAAGAGATCATTCTGTCCCTTTTCAATCACACCTTCCTGTTCATTTCAGCCAAAACTGAATTTTACTTTTTTCTTTTGCTGTGATGGATTCATATAATTTAAACAGAAATAAATAAATCAACAGCTCTGTTTCTCTAAACTATGAATTCATCATCCTGAAAGCACACCAAGACAACTGCTCTCTACCATAGAAAGGCACCATACCATAAAAGATTCATTTTAAACCATTCTAGGGGAAAAAAATAGCTATTTAGACACTTTGGAAGCAGGATGAGCCTGGCTGCATGTGCTTCAAAAAGCATTTAGAAAATTGTGAGGCCAAACCCCCCTTGCTGCCTTCCTGTTTCTCCTCTGCGGAGCTGCTGAGGGCAGGTGATGGATCCTTCTGGAGCCCTGCCTCTGTGCTTGGCTTAGTTTATTTTGTTGTAGAGAACCACAAACACAACTTTCCCCCCTGGGGATCCTGTGGGCAGCGGAGGCTGCACTAAACCCCTGCCCTCACTTGTGCTTTGCCTCTCTGGTGGTAGCTCAAGCTTCCCGTGGTGGCACGGTCATCCATGCTGTCACCTCTTCCCTGACCTCAAACATGATGACCAGGTACCTGGGGAGCATCTCTGTCACTGCCAGCTCAGCTAAACAAACCAAAGAGTAGTTGAGTCAAGTGGCTCCATCCAACTCATTCTATTTACTCCAGCTGCCATCTGGCTGCATGGGAAGAGCCTCTGTGGCTGTGGAAGGGGATGAGAGGATGGAGTCACTGCACTGACATTCACTTGAGTGCTACCAGTGAGGAAAATGTTATTTTTAGAAACCAATTTATTCTGCTGTTGCTACCAGAAAGCCAGGAAATTCACAGCAGAAACCTCTTGGGAGGCGTCCTTCACAGCATGGTCCTTCATCTGTCCCCTGGGATGGCCATGCCTGCACCCTCCTCCACTCTAGCATCTCCCAAGCTGCATCCCATCCAACCAGGACCAACACAGAGGTCACATCATCCTTATTCCTGCGCACAAGCATCAACAGTTTCTTGTGCAACTAGAAAGCAAGCACAGCTTTGAGGATTCACACGCTCCCACCTGTGGAAATGGTATATAAAATGAAAACCACATTTTAACACAGTCTTAAATGGCATCTGCGGCCTTCTCTAAGCATGAGGTGGAAGGAAGGTTTTGCAGCACTAGCTGTTGTGGTTGGTCCTGACAGCCAGCCTGCGTGTCTCAGATGCAGCTCTCTTTCCATGCCAAAGGCAAAATCATGTTTAATGTCATGTTAGCTTATTTTTTCAACATGATACGTCCCAGTGAGGACACAGTTCAAGTGTTGTAGTGAGCGTTTGTGAAATAGCATGGATTTTAGCAGAGGACCTGGGTGGTTTTTCTTCCCGTCTTGCTGCCAGCTGGTGCTACATGAGTGGGATTGGGTACAGCCTCACAGCTCTCCTGGGGCTTTATGTTTATTTTTTTAAAGATCAATCCATACCAGGGTGTTCTTGAAGGATGGATGAATCAGAACCAGGATTTGGGAATTTATTTAAAGTGTTCATTTGAAGTCTTTTCACAACTAGATGGTGGGAGGTGATGCTCGTAATGACATGCTGCTTTCTTCCTCTGGCTTGAGGATTCATCCAAAAACTGATCTGAACCTCAAAATCCTTCAAGGGAGGAAATAACAGGAGAAAATACCCCTGAAATGCTAAGTCTGCGGAATCTCTGAGTGTGGCTTTGTTCTCCTCACATGGTGCAAGCACTGATTCTGGGTATAAACACACAAAGCTGATCGCTGCGGTGTTGGGTAGCACCTGTTTGAATCAACCCAGCTCAGCTTCAGCAGAAGGGAATAAACGTTGGCCTTTTGAGGCACGAAAGCTCCCTTACAGGTAATCCTGGAAAGGCACTTTCTGCTGAAATGCTATTCCGTTGGAAAATGCTGACCTGGCAAAATTGCTGTTTCTGGCAGTAAAAGTTTTGTTTACAGAATTTTTCCATTTCAAAAAACACTTGTAGGGGAAATGTTTTGAAATTGTTGAAATGGGATAAAAGTCTTCTGCCCCACTCCTTGTGACTCTTGGTTTCTAAATTTACATTATGCTACAACTGTTTCTTTAATTTGAACTTCTAACAACTTTTTGATCCAAAGTATTTTTTTTTTTCTTATAGCTATTCTGATTACAAAATTATCCTGATTAGGAACAGGGAAGAATCTAAAGCTCTTTTTAAGGAACGAAACCAAAGCAATTTCTATGCAGGGAAATGTTATTTTTTTCTCAGCCCAACACATACTTAAACCCCATATTTTATATATTAAGGCCACTTCACACTCCCTGGCCATGTGATTCTGTGGACAGGGGTAAATATATGGTGACTGTTATTCAGAAAGCACATGTGCATGTGGGTAAATCATGCAGAACTTTGCACTGATTTGGGGATTTTCATTCCTTCTCTCTGTTTCTCATGATGGTATATGGCAAACACACACCCTCATACCCAAGGGCTGCTTCGGCTTTTACTGAAGTTTAGGAAAAATCTAACCTGTCCCACATTTGCTCTCAATAACTACCCTCTGTGCTAGGAGAGTGTATTCTCTACGTGCACCAGTGCTGAGGCACAAATACCAAGGTCAACAGGCAGTGACAAATACTCTTTTTCAGACTGATGCAGAGCCAATCTGCAATTTCTTATGACTATAGGACTTGTTGTCCTTCTTTGTTGCCCATAACTTAGGTACTCCTGTTATAGCATCCTGGATTAATAATTCTGTGTATGTATACACATATTTTGTGTGTGTAAATACTCACACATATGTTTTAATATAGCTGTTTTATACATTTTTTTTAATTATGGGGGTTTACATCTTCAAGTGTCCACAGATGCGTGTGTGTTACCTTGGGGAGGGTCATTTGCCCATCAAGGGCAGCAGCAAAGTCCACTCTGACTCTTCCTGAGGTGTTGGAAAGGACTGGCTAGTTTTGTTTCTGCCACCTGACAGTGCTATCTCCTGTTACGGCAGGCAAACTTGTGTGACAAATGATTTTCAGATTAAACAGAAATGGTAGCTTATCCCAAAATTCACAAGTTGCAAAGATACTTGGAAATAAATGATTGTGTCCAGTCACTTCCCATATGTTTTTGTACTGCTGAGGATGATGCCACTGTAATCTGCTGGGTCCTTGGATATACAAAATAACATCAATCTTAGTCATTCAAGAAATTTGGGTCATTTATTTTTAATGAGTTTCTGGTTTCACCTCCCACTAGCACAATTGTTCATGTTATTAAGGAATCTCTTAGTGTTTTCAAGTATCTCCATGCCCTTGCAGGCTCCGGTACTAGGTTCTCGCTCCCAGCAGTGTAGCAGTAACTTATGCTGCAGATCATAGAAAAGCATGGACACGTTTCCCTTATTTACAACAAATCAATTGTAGACCAAAACCTATGCCTTTGCAGGTTATTTTGTCTTTCTCCATTCTGAAATAAGCCCCTGAGTTAAATTGTTGTGGAATTTTAAATACACAAAGGCTGTTTCCAACCCTTATTAGTTATAGTAAGAGTTTCCAAGAGCTTTCATTCTTCCTTTCAGGTTCTCACACTGATTCTCACTAGTCAAAATTATTAGCGGTAAATTCTGGTATAATTCTCTGAAAAGAGGGTGTCTTGTGCAACGTGCCTGCCTCGAGGAGATGGCTGGGCGGGGGCCAGCCCCTGGGTATACGATTAACTTCTTTATTTATTGTTGGCTTGCAAAATATTTTACTTTCTTCCATAGGAAACAAGTGTTTTGTGGCCAGGCTTTTGAAAAAACGTGTTGAGCAAGCCAGAAAGTTATGTTGTACTTAGGAGGAGAAAAGATCGGTTTAATAGGTTTAACTTTGTGCCTCAATGAAGATTTATCTAGCCCAGTTCGGCCAACAGCATAGCTAAAGATTAATGTAACTGCACTGATGTGGATGGAGAACATCCCACGCCGCATCCACAAAACCCCCATCCAACTTTGACTCCTGTGTTTGAAAGGAAAGCATTTTAAAAGAGCGCTTGTGTGCACATGCTGGGAGAAAACAGTAGCTGAGAAAAGGAAAAAGGCAACGAATTCCAAGGAGATTATAATTGGTACATGATTTAAATCCCATATTAAAATAATTTCCTGACCGCTTCTTATTTGAGGCTTAGTTTTGACTTTTCTACAAAGGGGCTTTTGTGGGTAGCTTGGCGTAAGCGAGTTAATAAATCAGGTTTATGATTCCCAGTTAATAAATTGGCTCAGAGCCATCGACTTCTGTATTCATAAGAAATTAAACCAAAGAAAGAGAGCCTAAGAGCCTGTCACTTTTAGCGCTAAAGAAAATAGGCTTCTGGGCATGGAGGGAGGTTTGGAGATTGTCTCCTTCCCTCCACACCAGCCAGACGCTTCGGTTGTGTGTGGAGCTGAAGCTGACAAACCCAGGTTATCAGGGTAATTCTCAGCAGCAGGCACTGCCCATTGTTACATGCTTTCTGTCCTTGTTCTTAATCTTCTTTTGGGTTTTGTTATTCAACTTTTCAATGCTCTAATTTTTAGAACAATTTTTAAATACCTTGGAAAGGTGTTGACTTGTAATATGCTGCTTGTTTTATGTTCTTGAATAATATAGATGAAACATGCTGATTTTTTTTTTCCTCTGCGTTTTAGTTTTTCCCACATTTTTTCTTTTTTAATTGTGATGAGTTTCTGGTTTTAATCAGATAGGAAATAGAGCATGAAGAAGCCCCAAACAGAGAGCTATAGGCTGCCTCACAAACAGGAGTGCAATGTGGATTGAGTTAGGGTCAGGGGTTCACCATCACCTCCACATAGCATCAACCTGGGCAAGGGGTGGGAAAGCTGCAGAAACTGGTGCAGCAGGCAGCAAAGACTCTTACCCCGCAGAGGAACACAGGAGGGTATTTTTTCTATGGGCCAGCATCAGACTGTGGCACCGGTGCTCAAAGCCTGTTGTAGATGATGGATTTTTCCCCTGGATCTAAGGCGCTGCGCATCAGCCCACCATCTGCCTCTGAGCACAGCAAAGCCCTTGAGCAGGGGCCACATAGAGGTGATGCAGGACCGCGGGGTTGAGTGATGAGTTTTGAGGTCAAGGAGGGATGGGGGGCACCAAATGACCATAATATTTGGGATCTGTCGCAGCTGTAGCAACGTCTCTGCCAGGTGCCCCCAGCCCTGCACTGCTCCTTTGGCTTTTGCAAGTACATCTTCAGCTCTTCTTGCACAACGTGAAGGAAAATAAGCTGCATGGTGAAACCTCAGTTTTTGATTATTAGATTCCACCCGTATCTGTCTGCTTGCTCCTGGTAGCAGTTACAAGTGATGCCCTGGGCCCTGAACACAGGTGATGCATTGCAATGTGCCCTGGTGCTTTGGATCTCACAAAGGGGTGAAGGAACAGAGTCCCACTGGGGAAAAGCTGGGACAAGGGTGGTTTTACACACCCTGTAAGTAGTGCCGTGCCAGCACCATGGGTGAGATGGCCTTATGAGGAACGGCTGAGAGAGCTGGGGGTGTTTAGCCTTGAGAAGAGGAGGCTGAGGGGAGACCTCATTGCTCTCTCCAACTACCTGAAAGGAGGTTGTGGAGAGGAGGGAGCTGGGCTCTTCTCCCAAGTGACAGGGGACAGGACGAGAGGGAATGGCCTCAGGCTCCGCCAGGGGAGGTTTAGGCTGAACATTAGGAAAAAAAATTTCACAGAAAGGGTTATTGGTCCCTGGCAGAGGCTGCCCAGGGAGGTGGTTGAGTCACCTTCCCTGGAGGTGTTTAAGGCACGGGTGGACGAGGTGCTGAGGGACATGGGTTAGTGTTTGATAGGAATGGTTGGACTCGATGATCCGGTGGGTCTCTTCCAACCTGATTATTCTATGATTCCAAGAGGATGCAGATGGTATTAAGTGTATCTGGAAAGTCATCTCGTTGGAACTGAACTGAAAAATATGAATTGTTCAATTTTGGTTCCTGATATGTTGCTGTTTTATCGGGTTATATTTCTTTGTAATTAAATGGCTTCTTTTCTTTCTTTTTTCTTTTGTTTTCCAGGACCTGCAGTAAGTATCGTGGATTTTACTGTTGGATCAACAAAGTTAAGGTTTCCCCTACTCCCTCCCCTGCCTTTCAGTGTCGTTGCTAAAGCACAGCATTTTTTGGTAGAGGTGTGTCTGGAGCATAATTGGTACCAGATGCTGCTGATTTGGGGTTGGGGTTTTTTCCGCCTTTGTAGACAAATAGAGTAGGGGGGAAGTTTTAAAATGTTTAATTTTTACCCTGAGGGACTTCCAGGAATTTTAAACCCAGAAAAGGTTCAGTAAAAAAGTTTTCCCTTTAAAGAGTTCTATAGTTTACTTGCATTTAGCAGAAAGAGTGCTGTACTAATATTTTAATATTTTAGTGGGGTTTTTTTAGTTCTAAAACTCTGTCTTGCTTTTCTTATCTGTTGTGTTTCCATCATTTAATATGGGTTTGGTAGCCTCACAAGCGGGGCTAGAGGGAAGGCTGCAGCTTGTTTGCTTTTCTCTTTGAAGTCTTGGGGAGAATAACGAGCATTCCTACCAACACAACCAGAAAATTTATGGGGAATTTGTTGTTTGAAGGGGTAATAGTTGAAAATGTGTCAACTCCTCCTTCCAAATGTTCAGACGTGCTTTTGGCTGTGCCACCACCACGTCCAAATCTGATGTTCTCCTGCTGGTTTTGGAGTGAGAAAACTCTTTTTTTTGTGCCCTCCAAGTTGATGAGGGATTGTAAAAAAAAGAAATTAATGGCATTAGGTGCTTCTGGTTTTCTACCTTTCTTCCCTCAAATAAGAAGGAGGTGGAGGGGCTCTTTGCAGCCACGTGTTTCCTTCTCCATCACTGCACTAACAGAGATGTTTCTTCATGACATTCTCTTCCTCTAGGGTCTCACTGGGTTGAAAGGGATCATTTCAGGAAAAATAAATTTGCTAACTCTTCCTGGGCTAATTAATTTCCAGTTCTGTACATCTGTTTAAAAGCTAAAAAGTGAAAAGGAAAATGCGTGTGGAGCTTGGGGGCTGTCACAGTGCCTTTGGTTCTCCTGGGTTCAACAGTGCTGCCTATGGGTTTAGTTAGAGGTTTTCATCCGGGTTTAGTCAGAGGTTTTCATCCTTTTGAATTTGTGCTTCTATTTCATGTTCATTTTTTTAGCGTAAAGGCTTCAGAAGGGTTTGAGAAAATTATTGTTTGGCCAGGTTTTGAATGAGCAACGAGGAAAATTTAAGACTTAACAACTTTGGCTTTGTCATTCTTAGAGGAAATCTGTTTGCTTTTGCTCTAAAAGCTGTGCCCAGCATTAGCAATAAATCCAAGGTTCTGGCTAGAGAAATGCAAACAATGAATTTCTCTTGTTAGTTTGCATCCAGAAACGTAGTCTGTCAGTAAATTCATTTTCCTGTAGATATTCTGTAGCTAAAAACTGCAGCACAGCCTCTCCAACCCACACAATAAAAGTGACTTTGTGGGTTTTTGAGATATTGGTGAGTAGGGCACGGACCACAGGAGCACCATTGGGAAGTGGATCCTTACGTCCCTGGACCTGAGCTCAGCGCTGCTCCCCAGCAGCACAGGTGTCCACCTGCTCCACCAAATCCTGCATCACAGTCGATTCATCAGGCAAGATCCTGAGGTCATGGAGAGCATCCACTGAGGTTGAGCACAGGCACGTGTGGCTGAGGAGCCCTTTGGGGTATTAGAACCAGTCCCCACAGGACTTCTACCTGTGATAATTATTTTTTTCCTCTCTCCAATTCATGCAATTTAGCTTAATTATTTTAAAAAAATCGAATATCTCCATGGCAGATTACAAATTATGAGGATACTGCCTGTTTGAAACTCCATGCATACATCCATTATGGGACATTTTCCTCTTGATTAAATTGTTTTGGCTTATTAAAAATGCATTTGTGTAACTGTTTCGGCTCTGCTCGTGCTCAGGGGCTGTTATCAGCCCACACGCAGCCGGCTGGGTTATGCTTCCTCACGTGTGTTGTCTGTTCACTTTTATTGTATGCGATTCAACGTAGGCAGCATATGGTGCACTATTAATTTTTCTTTGTCTCTGGTTGGTTTCATTTCCTGGTTCCCACGGCACTATTGAATTGCAAACGGAGCACAGGGGAGATTTAACACAAACAAGACTCCCCCCCACCCCCATCTCCCCTTGCCCTTCTTTAAAAGACAACTCCTGGTTGAGTTCATTTAAAAGAAAAAAAAAAAAACCTGCATTTTTAGCATAAGTAGCATTTGCCAGAGACTTCTTAAAACATAATATATAATAAAAGTCCTAGAACCACAGAACCACAATATTATTTTATTTCAACAATACTGTATTTAACTCTATTAGTTTCTTCTGTTTCTTGATTTTGGACATAAGGAATTGATTAGTGCTTACATGTACAGCATCGCACTCTGCTAAAACCGTATCCTCAATTCTGTTGTTCCCTAGTAGCAGTTGTTCTGGTATTTTGTTTTCTGGCTGTCATAAGCTAGTTGTGTATATGAAATTATTAGAATTTGTGGTACAGGATTTGCGCCTGTTGGATGATTGATCATCCCGTCTGTGAGTAAGGGGTATTCTGCTGAGATGTGCTATAAAACCTCTGTTTTGGAGGGTATTAAAATCACATGCTGGGTAAGAAATTTCTACAATTGAAAGATAGACTTACCACAGACTGTAATTACACATTTATGGTCCCAGATATTAACAAACACTTTATGTATTAGCATGCTGGCCGGGGAAATCACCAGTGAGCAAGGGCTGGGAGTTACAAGCGTTTCCTATTTATCTGTGTGTGCTCCAGTACCATATATCTCCATAAAAATCTCACTGCACAGTTTATCTGAAGACTGTCACTTGTTAAATAGGTAGTTGCTGAAGCCAGTGTTGTTTCTGGATGAATCAGTACTGGTGTAGGAGGCACTGAAACCTTCAAGGGCACTTAGCAAGAAGGGAGAACCCCTGTACGTGGTATCAAGGGGGCTGCAAGAGCTGTTTCATGCCACAAGTGCATGAATCTGACTTTATATCCACTGCATGCTGACATAACCTATGGTTTTGGTAGCAGATGACATTGCTGAACCAGATACTTGCTTTACTGCCTACTTGTGTACCAGCTAATACTTAACAGCTCCTTCCCAGGAATCTGCCTTACGTCTGGCTTGCAGCAGGCTCCTCTACTCTAGCTCATGTTTAACGGCAGGTCGAGCTGTAAATGCCTTTGGGAAGCTGCCGAGGAGAGCAGAAAAGGTGAAATATCCCCAATGGCTTGTGTTTTATTCTACTGATTTTGCAGGTGTTACTAGCAACTTAAGTAAGGTCTTTCCCCGTAGCATCAGCTTTTCTTTCTCCTTGATTGCAAACTTAAGTGAATCTTAGAGGTGAGTTGGGAGAGCTGCATCCCGTGAGGAAATGAATAGATCTAAGAGTGGGAAACCCTAATTGAATCAAGTGCTGGGATGGAGTTTGAAGCTCAGAGGTTGCTCCTGGGCAGATGAGCTGGCTCAGCAGCACCACAACATCCACAGCCTCTCCCCAGCACCTGGGGACCTCCCCATACCTCTCAGTTCATGCATCCTGGGTCAAGCATACAGCCAGGATCTAGCGTGCATCATGCACATCTGTGGCTTCGCGGCAGCAGGGACTGAGCACAGGCAGCAGGGATGGCCATGAGCTGGCAAAAGCCTTGGTAAGTAGCTAAAGCAAAGCAGAAGGTCAAAATTTGGGGAAACTATGCCATAAGTGTGACCTCTCTGACAGGAAAATTGCCCCTAGAGGTTTCTCTGGAGAGAGATCAGTCTTGGGATTGGCTGGGGAGCCTGCAGCCCCACACTTCTCCCTGCTGCTGTGTGTTGTCGTGCTGCTGCGGGTGCATTGACTGACCTGTTATCTCACTTGTTCACCCACCACAGGGGCAGTCAGGACGCGATGGTTACCCGGTAACTCTGCTATTCTTTTTATTTTTATTCTCTTCTAATCTACACTCCACGGTCCTCTGTCTTTTACATGAGACTTGATTTTCTTTGCCTGTGTTTTTTCCTCTTTTTTTTCCTTCGCTGTTCATTAGTGATAGTTTTTGAGGGATTTAGCCCTAAAGCTCAGGAGTCTGTGCAATAATTCTCCCATAAATATTTATAGAGGTGAAATACTTGAGCCCTTTCATGGTATTACTAATGCTATTGCCTGAGAGTTTGCTGGACTGCAAAGTCAGTGAAGGCTTTGGCGTTTGTCCCACTCACTTTGGCTGTAGGTGGCCAAATTTAGGGATGGTGGTGAAAGAACTTGAGGTGTTGAGATAGGTCTTCGTTCACCCATCTCCAAAAATTTTTCCCTGGCAGCAGAGGTGCCCTGCAGATCCTGTCAGCAAGGAGAGATTTTGCAGTGGCTCAGAAGGGCAATTCAGCATGTGCTGCCCTTCCCACGCCAGCGGGCACCACTGAAATAGCTCTGTATTAGAGGGAGGTGTCTTCTGGGGGAGGGCTAATGCTGGTAATCTGAGGCTGCTGATGGTTCTGAGCTGCTTTCTGCAGGAGGGTGACCTTGTTCTGGCCAGATCCCAAATTGCAGCCTGCTGGCTGGCTCCCTCAGCCCACAATAATGCACTTGGGTGGCTCCAAGGGGCTTAATGGCTTATCAAGAAGTGACTCCCATGCGTGCAGTCAGTATAACGGGTTGGTAAAAGTCGCTGTGGAGATCCTCCACGTTCACAGCACATTTCCAGCTTTGCTCCTGCTTTTTGAATGGGTGCAGTGAGTCCTGCACTGCTTGATGTCCTGGAAGGAGCTTCTTGGCTCTTTGTCCTGCTGTTCCATTTATACGGTAAAGAAAAATAGTTAGCCTTCTCCTTCCTGTGGTTGATACCCTTTCTTCGATTTTTTTTTTTTTACCCTAAAGGAGAGTGTATTAGAAAAACTCTCCTCTGTCTCTGCCATCTCATACCCTGGCCCAGTTCCCCCGAATTCCCATAAACCACAGAAACAGCAGTTGAGTTTTCTGTGTGTGATGGACTTGGGAGCTCAAGGGAGGAGGATTGGAAGGGAAATACAGAGCTGTTTTCAGTTTTTGTTTTCCCTGGACCCCTGTGAGCCTCTCTGGGGAAGACAGCAGCGTTTCCCCAGCAGCTCTAGCCCTGGAAGAAGAGAGATGCCAGGTTGGGATAATTTTACAGAACAAGCCTGTGCTGCCATAGCACCCGTAACACAAAAGCATCCACCGCTCCACCGATTGATTTTAATAAATTCAGTTTAGGATGAAGGAGCAGTGGGGAAGGCTGTGAGCAAAGAGGACTCCTGGTTTCCAGGGAAGGATTCCTGGGGTGGGCACAGAGCGGTGGTTTGTCTCCCTCAGGCGGTACCTGCCCGCAGCAGGACCCCCCTCCACCCCAGCAGAGCAATGGGAGCAAGACAGTTCATACAAATGCACGAATGGCTTCTTGGAAATGAAGCATTTAATTTATTAGATATTAAAGTGGGAGACTTCGCTCTAATCAGACAGTTTAAAGGCAGTTTTAGGGTGGCTTTCTGCTCTTGTGGGATGTGGCTGACCACTTCTGGATTATCAGGTTTGTCCCCTTCTCTGTGTTGGTCTTTCCTGGTGAAGCTTGTGCCTGTGGTTTAGTTGCAGAGCTCTGAAAACCAGAAGCGCTGGGAGGAAATAGTGACTTTCCCCTAGGATGGAGCATCACCCCCAGCCTATCCCCGTGGGCAGCCCCGGCACCGTGCCAGTCCCAGCTCCCAGTGAGGGATTTTGATGCAGCTCTGGCTCTCCTGGATGGTATCAGGGACTGGCAGTGACCTCCAGCTTTGCTGCCACATCTGCACCGGGAAAATGATGTTAATGTTGCCCAAAGTTTTATCTTCCTCTCTTCTCCCCTCTAACTAGATTGATTACAGGGCTCCGTTGATTTATTAGAGATGCAGTGCTCTTCTGAAGAGAGGGCAGCAGTCTTTACATGAGATTAATGAGGAAAATTTGGATGATACCTTCAGCCTTTGCTAAAAGACCATCCGGCCCATCCCCAAACTGAAGCACAGCCCCGAAGTTTGAGCTCAGTTCTGCGTAAGGGCACACTACAGCAGAGGAAAAGCAGATGTGTGGCCGCTGCGATAATAGAAATGTGTTCCTTGTTGGGTAGGACCAGCCAGAGGGACTGGGATCCCCTGGGACTCATCTCTGCGGCAAGGAGCATCTGTGCTGCTGAGCGGTTCCCCTCGACTTGATGTTCTGTCAGTGCGTCAGCGTGTCGGGGGGCATTTGCCCTCGTAAAGCTGGGAGGGGAGCAGGGAGATTGGCTGTGCCGAGGGCTGATGCAGCGGGGCTTTTGGCTGCTTACGTTAGCAGGACGGGCAGCTGCATCTGGGCTAGAGGAAAAAAGAGAAAAATGAGGAGCAGATGGAAGAGCTGAACTGGAGTAGGTTTTGCAGCTGACCTTTCAGTGCAGACGGCTCTTTGCATTATGAAGCTGTTTAATGGAGACAGATAATGTACAGCAGGGAGAACCAATGGCTGGGTGACGCTTTTAGCAGCCTCGCCCTATCCCTTCCCCTGCTCCATGCGGAGCTGGTTTCTTACTTGCCTTCAAACTCCTCAGCTGTCCTCCTACATGATAATTCTCCTTTCCAATGAAATGCTGCATTTGCGGTTCACTAGAACCCATTCCCTTCCCTCTTCCCATCTACTGGAGGTGCCTTTTGAAGCCGAAATCTATGTTCATTGAGAGTTTCATGCCCTTCTGCTAGTCATCCATCCCTAGAATCAGTCTCTGCTGCACCGCTACGTGACATCCCGAATAGAGGGTTGTCACTTCAAGTGGTAAGAAACCAAAAAAATGAAGTCGATTAATGAGGGGAATTAGTTCATGTGCACGTCTTCATTAATAAAAAGCAGAGCAGGGAAGAGGCTGTGCAGAAAAAAGTGTGATATGAAACAGAGTTGTCTCCTATTTTATACATTCTTTGGCATATTAACATCTATTTTTAGTTGAGCAGAGTGTTATTCATTTCATTGCTCTG
Organism: Phaenicophaeus curvirostris; assembly: GCF_032191515.1. Lineage (NCBI taxonomy): Eukaryota > Metazoa > Chordata > Aves > Cuculiformes > Cuculidae > Phaenicophaeus > Phaenicophaeus curvirostris. Next base: position 4,702,150 of record NC_091406.1, on the reverse strand, counting down.
GCGTATAGTGTTTTGCTTTCTGAATTTTGTAAGATGCTCATGTTGTCTGAAGGAACCCAGGCATCATCCTTCTGATAGGAACTCTTTGGGAAATTAGGAGAAAAGGCTTCAAGTGCTGCCTGCTTAGAAGCAGCGTAGCTTGTTGCTCAAAATAATTCAATATTGAGTAGTAGCATCCTTCCCTAATAACTGCACCAATATAATCAATTAATGGACTTAAGGTAAAGCAGAGGCACAACACAGGCATTGCTCAACACCTTTCAGGGAGTAACTGCTCAGTTGAAAATGAAATACTCTTGCATAGGCCATTCTCATTTATTTAAAGTTCACCTTACGCTGAAGAGCTGTTGGAGCGAAGCAGCTCAGTATCTTCAGAAACTTTTATTTTGGGAGCCCTGCACAGTGAGCTAATGTCTTCCTTTGGCCTCAGTGTTGTAAATCCAGAGTTACCCACTGAAGTCAGCTGTAAGGCCTGTAGCCGGAAATCAGCTTGTAAGGATGATAAATTCTGGTTTTAATTAATTTTCAAGACATAAAGTGAAGCCAAATGTTTGGGGTTTTTTTTCTGAGCTGATGTCTGGGAGAGGGGTTGGAAGAGCACATGGAGAAGGGATGCTGGTTCCTTGACTTGCACGACCCCAGAGCAGTGGAGCAGTGTAACAGTGGCTTTGGTGGCAATTCTAGACCTTGGCTCTAACCAACAGTGTTTCAGGTTTTCTCCCCTCAGCAATTAAGAGTTTTAATTAGTGTAGATGACTTAGCAAGGGGATGTCTGTGCAGGCAGTTTGTGTGTGACCCATAAAGGTATGACAGGTTGATGTGTTGGACTCGATGATCTGGTGGGTCTCTTCCAACCTGGTTATTCTATGATTCTATGAAATGAGAAACACGTACCCAATCCCACTCCTGGAGGCAGTTCCTCCATCCCATTGTGGTCCCTCGGCTCCAAAACATGCACTTCACCAGGCATTTTGGAAATGGCAACACCAGAAAACCAGATGTGACATTAAATAATGAACTGCTTTTACAGGAGAACTGTAGAAGTAACTTGGAATTGGGCTGCCTGATGACTTGATGAGTTGCCTTCATCTATGAGATGATCTCTGAGTTCTGCTTGGGCACGCTCATGGTGCAGCCCAGCAGAGTCGCAGAAGGAGCTGTGCGTAACTCAGAATTGCTCGATGCCTAAACCAGAGCAACAGGCAGTAGCTTAACTCTTTCTGCCAGAAATCCTGTGTGAGATATGGGAGAAATGGGAGACTGCACTACGTGGTCGGACCTCATGGGTTGCATGGAAGAGCGTGTGGATCTCAGACTTTTCCATTCTTTTCACAGTAGGCGGATGCTTTCTAGACCCTGGGTGGTAGCTCATGCACAGACATGAAGCGCCTCTACATTACTTGGGTATTTTGATTGGTCGTGAACGCACAGAATTAAAAAAAAAAAATCATGTTTAACATCTGGCATTGCTAGGCTCAGAAATTTTCAAATACTGTGTCGTGTGATTGGTATCCATCCCCAAAATGAAGATTTGTGTTGGTAAGCTGCCTATTTAGTTTTCTTAACTAGGTTCATCAAGTTCATAACTAATTTAGGATTTGGTCCTGTGTTTGTTCTCTTCAGTATCTTTACTCATAAATATTCTGACTTTAAGGAGCATTTGCACACATACTTCTACCAGTAGGAGCCTAAGAGACAGAAGTAACAAATATTCATTTTACAAGGCAAACTTTGTAGTTCTAGTCTTCTTCATTTGATTTTCATATCATTTTTTGAGCCAATTCACATATTTATTTGCCCAGAGGGGAAAACCTCTTACGGCAGATCCAGCGTATTTTCCTGCTATGTCCATTTACTGGTGTTCTGATGTGGAGACAATGATTTAGTAAAGACCAGCTCTTCATGACAGCTGTTTATTTTTCTTTTGATTTAGAGGTAATTCTGCCACAGGCACAATAAAAAGTTGCCTTATATCCCACCCAGCAGAGAAATTGCAGATGCATTTGTTTATCTTCTGTGCTTCCAGAAGAGGAAACCTTCTGGGAGAAGAGGAAACCCTGGTGAAGGTACTGACAAAAATGGCAAGGAGAACACTTCTGCACAGCAGATTTCTAATGCAGGACATGCACTGCTTTTTGGGTGATGGCTTGGACCCAGCTGGCTGCCTTATCCCGAGCCGGCTCACTCAGGGAAAGGCTTGGCAATGAGGATAGTTGCAAGGATGGATGGTGGAAAACATCACCCAATACCTAGCTCAAGCAGGGCTTTGGTTTCTGGCTTCTCCTGCTGGTCTTCTTCTGGTTCCCTGCTTCGAGAGCGAGTGCAGCTGGTGGATCTGCACCTTTGTTTCCAGTGCATTTGGGCTGCGTGGTACCAAGTCTTAGCTTGTAGGCAGAGGGAAAATGAGAACAAAACCAAGAAATTTGCTCGTTAACCACAGAAGAGAGGTAATCCAAACAACAGCTGTTGACCAGGGATGGCACTGGTGGGGCAAGAATATAAAGGCAGGCAGTAAGAGGCTGAAGTGTTTGCTTGAAATGTCAATACTCTTATAAAACAACTGCTTACTGCTTTCAAAATCGCATTCCCACCACAGAGGCCATCTCCTCTCTCATAGCTGGACACTAAAAAAAACATCCAAAACCCAATTGGGCACCAAATGCTTGAAAGAAGCAGTTGCACGGAACACATGGAGCTCATTTAAGCCTCAGAAATTTGGAGGAAGTCAGGGACTCTTTCTTCCATAAAAGCACTTTGTTGTTTTGGAAGAAAACTGGTGCAATGTGATGCACAGATGAGTGAGCTCTTGCTTCTGAAATGATGCTGAGCAGCAGATAAGCTGACCTGGCGTGCTGAGGTGCTCCTCGCGGAGCTCTGCTGGCCTGGGAATCGAGGCAGTTGGCTGTGGCTGCTCCTTCCCTTCCCTCTGCACTGGGTGGAGAAAACGAACAGGCTCTGTCACGGTAGTTGTTTGGATTTTATCTGAGCAACCTTGTGTACAAACCCAAGCAGTGTCCCACACGGCTCCAGCATGACGCTTCCTTCCCACCCCTTTGGATCAGTGTTAGATTTACTTCCAGACATTTTTTTTAAGCGTCTTTGAGAAGACGTTCAGCAAAACAAGGTGGAAGCTCTGCAAACAGTTGGAAGGAGGCACATCTTGTCGTTAAGGGAGAGGAGAAAATCTGTCTTATCTCCACGACAAAGCCCTGATGCACATGATTGGTACATCTGAAGCCCACGCTGGTGATGCAAAGGAGGGCTGTGCAATAGGCAGGGGCTGGCACTGCCCCAAAAACATACTTAGGAGAGGGTTTGGGGTTCTGCTTTGATTTGGGTTTGTTTCCTAAGGATTTTAGGAAACCCTTGCAATTATTCGTGCCCTGTGCTGGGCTCTGGTTGCAGCGTGAGGCTGCCAGATGCCGGGCATGGACCAGCCCAGCTCTGAGGTGGCTGCTCCCTTGCAGAGCCCCACAGTCTGGTTTGCATTATGGGTGAAGTTTTTAGCAAATTACTGCTCCTTTCTGCTACGTTTCCATCAAAGAATGGGCAGAGGCCGCCCAGCAGTCTGAGGGCAGATCTTTTTTTTTTTTTTTTTGAACAGAGCACAGATTTGTGTAGTTTTCGTTGGTTTGTTAACACATGGTTGGCCCCTATCAGGCTACTGCACTGCATCATTTGCCTGACACCCCTGATGGAGAATTTATTGCTGTCCGTGTGGGCTGTGGGACCCTAGGAAAGGTTTCGGAGGAAATTTTTGAGGGCTTAGTCATGCTGAGCCCTACCAGGTGCTGTGGGCAATGGCTGAGGTGAGCTCAGGTAGCGCTTTTTTGGAAAGAAATTTGGGAGAGGGGTGAGAACCACTGCAGCCAGGAGGGGCAATGTGGGCAGGGGAGGCTCAGCGCCCTCCACCACCCAAAGCAAGCCCCATCAAGGATCTTCCCCCTAAGACTAAGGTCAGATGTTGCATATATGGTTGCACTTTGCAGGGAGATGGATTTTGGGGGTACCCCTTAATTGCTGTCCTCTGTAAAATTAAATAGGGATTTGTGGCTGAACAAGGAGAGTCTGGCTCCAAGGCCACGCAGGACCGTGGCAGAAAGTGGAATAAAGGAGAGAAAGAACCAAACCAGAAGATGGTTTCCTATTAAACCCTCAACAACTCAGGGCAGTGAATTCTCCCTCAAAAATTTGTATACATAGCTCTCTTCAGGCTTGGGGTAAGGCACATGTGCCGGCAGCAGTGGCCGTGCTCAGGTTCCAGAGTTGTCTCGCTTCTTGTGCTACACCAAGTGCAGGGCTTGGTCTTTATAGGGAAGCCAAATCAAAACACTGTGAGACGTCTTCCATCGCACAAGCACCTCCAGTTATGCTTTTAAATCCAGAACTGACTGCCCTCCTGATAAACGTGCTAGTGAAGCCTGACATTTAAAGTAGTTCTTGATCCAGGAATACAACTTAATGGTTAGATAAATACCCATATCTGGCTTATCTTTTACTTCTATGACTTCTTGCCTTCCTCTTGGAGAAGGCTATACATCAGCTGATACTTGTGTGCAGAAAGCTGTGGTCTCAGTGCCTCGCTGCCTGACTCAGTTAGGATGCAGGTGCCCTAAAGGCTGATTTGGGGGTGACAGCAGCCCTGGGGAGGTTTGGACACCCCCCTCGCCATCATTTCTTTGTCAAATCTAGCAACAGGGTATTTATCTGTACTCACTTTGGTGTTTTGCTCTTTCTAGTGATTTTGAAAATAAGAAAAAAAAAAGATATTTTACTGATTTACCCAGAAAATATGTTTAAAATATTTATATTTAAAATATCCGTTATGGGGCAGCCAAGCTGATAAGGGTCTCTCTTTTCAATTATTCTTTGCTTCTGTTTTTAAGAAAATACACTGATGCATGGACTAGTATAAATTTTTTTCAAAGATAAAGCAATTAATCTTCCTAACATTAGAAAATAATCATCTGTCAGCAACATAGCGGTTCTGTGCTTGGAAGAGAATGGTAAAAGCTATTTGATTAAAAAAAAAAGAAAAATTAAGAAAAAAGTATTACCTAGTAATGAAAAAGCAGTTTTCAGGTTTGCATGCAGTCATGGGAATTTGTGTTGAACATCACTTATGTAGCTTTTTTCAAACTAAGAAACAGAGAAACAGAAAATTATTAGTAAAGGATTGTTATAGTCGTGTTGATGTCAAATTCTATTTCTTTAGGTGTGGGGCTGTTCCCCTGTGCACCAATCCCATCCCATTCCAGTGAGGCCGTCTGTGCTTATGCACAGTTAAACATGAAGCTATCATGATTTTAATGATCTTCATGCTTAAATACAGCAGCTCCTGGTAGGAAGGTTTCCAATGCTATTTCATGTCACAGGCTGACATGATTTCATGGTCTCACACCGGGAACCCCTCAAGGATAAGGCAGGTGCAAGAGGAACCTCCCACCAAGGACTTGTCCAGGCTCACAGCCGTTGCAGTCGTTGTGTGCACAGGATAATTCCTAATATGAAAGGTTTTATACATGTAGTCTTTCTTCACAGATATTTAAATGCAGGCGAATGATTATTGTAGCAGAGATGGAACTGGATGGGGTAGAAACTTGCTCTTTTATAAGGGCGTCTGGTCCTTCTGCACTGAGGACTTTGGGGAGGAGGAGAGAGTAGCAGTAATTGGGGATGAGCTGACATCCCAGAGCATGTCTCTTGTACTTGATTCATTTGCAGTCAGCGCCAGTGGTTCTCAGCTGCTACTTAGAGGACTCGCATTTCATTTCTCTGTCCCTTTTCTCCCCTTGTCTTCCAGCTGGGAAGCTTGGAGAAGCCACAGCAACCTGGCTGCCTTTCCCCACTTTCCTTGTGACGGGTCTGGCAGGGTGTGCTTGGCCACAGCTTTTGCCAGAGCTTTCTTCTCCTACAAAAATGTGCTGAGGAACCGCATCCCCAGCAGTCCTGCTTGCAAAGATTTAGAGCGTAGCCTATAGGAAGGGATGAGCCCTGCTCCCTGGCTGCTCTGCAAACCGCGCTGCCCAATGACCCAGGGCCCTTCGCGGGGATACTTAAATATTGTTGTGCTCTTTTCTTCTGACACTTTCCTCCTTTTCAAATGTAAGATCTTACCATTTTTCGAAACCACAGGGACAGAGATTGAAGGCAGCCCTTTGAATTTGCGGGGTTCCTTCTGACCTCTGTGCTAATTTTTAGCAGAGCAGGAAACATTAAAAATAACCACAAGAGAAGATTTCTCAACTCAGAAGGGTTGTCCTCTTAATAATCTCTGGCTTTGTTTTCACTGATATTTTCCCCCATTAAAATTCTTGTAATGCTGCTTGAGCACATACATCCCTGCCAGCAGCAGTTACGGCGCTGCAGGAGGAAGGCAGGGAGCCAGGTAGCCAGGCTGCCACCTAGGTTTGCTTTGAATGAGTTTAAGGGACGTACAGGGGAGATGCTTGTTATTTATTGGAAGAGCTTCTGCATGTGAGTCAGAGCTCGCAAGCTCCACGCCTTCCCTTTTTGGCAAACTCAAAGCTGTTCCCAAGCCTTCAGCTGCTCTCAGCGTCAAATAACTCTCACTTTTGCAATGAGAGGTGATATTTTGGTGCTACATCACAAGGCTTCTGAACCTCCATTGTGAAACAAAATGAAAAGAAAATCAGACTTTTTTTAAAAAGATAAGTGAATATAGTCCCTCTGCAGTTGAAATATTGCATGGCCAAACCAGAGCACACAGCAAGAGCACATGATGTAGTAACAACAGCTGCTCGAATCCCAACATCCTCTCTGACCTGTGTCTGCATGCTGAGCATCGCTGCATCAATATGTTACTAAGTAATATAGTAGTATATTATTATGTAAATAATATAGTATTAATAATGTAGTTAAAGTATACTATAAAATTTATATCATTATATAAATAATGCGCTCACCTAGGTGATGGCATTGGTGATGCACTGTGGTTTAGGTAATTTCACCTACAGGAACACCATCTGCTTCCGTTACTGTTTGCGAGGTGAATAATTGCAATTACTGCACATCCCTGCTCCTTGTCACCATCTCTCCTCACTAACCTAGTTCCTCCTGCCTTGACTCTCTGAGGGCTTCAGCCAGACGTTGCAGATAAGTTTTCTTTATCGAGGTGACTGCAATGTTTCTTCTTTCCTCTTCAAACGTGGAAGATGTCCTGCAGAGCTGTGTTGGCCTCAGATTTGTCCTAGACAGAGAGTTCATCTCCTCTTCATGACATTTAATGATGTCAAGTGAGATCACCGTGTGTGTGATTTGGAGCAAAAGGCTTATAATTGAGAGTGGATAAAAGTATGAGTGAAATTTATCCCTGGGCAAAAAGCACAGCGTGAAGCCACCGCGATGCTTTTTCTTACTTGGGCCTCGTAATGGTGTGTCCAGAAAACTCACTTTTTATCTTATACTTTGTGCTGATCATTTACATGGAAACGATTTTTGTCCTCCCCAAATGAAAACTTCTACAGAGCTGTTTTTTCACTGGTGGAATAGAGGCTTACTTGTTTTTTATCCAGTTCTTTAGCTGTCAAATAAACTAAAGATTCCTTCATTGTTAATTAAAATGACACGGAGCAGAATCCAAATAAAAGAAAACAATGATTTGTTGAAAGTTGCAGGCAATCAAGTAAGCAAGCACAGATTTCAGATGCTCTATCCTAATTTACAGATGCAATCCTTTGTCTGCTCTCGGAAACCCTGCCCCTGCTCTCGCTGGTCTTTGGCTGAGCAGGTAGAACAGAGTCAATTCAATAGCTAACCCAGAATAAGAAAATACTTCAAGTATTTAGTCTGAGTGAGTCTTGTCCATTCATCAGCACAGCTGGCTGAGAGCCCCTTTGCAAGCCCAATGGATATTGTTTCTCTCAAGTATTAAGTGCTTTCCCTCAAACAAACATCCTTTGAATAGGCCATTGTTTTTCCCTTTTGGATGTCCCTTTGTGGACTTATACAAGAATAGCTAAAAGCTAATGAATTGGTATTGTAAATTTAAAAAACAAAAAGTCTCTGGGACTTCTACTCCTTTGAGAAGTTGAATGTGCTGCAAGTTCTCTGCTCAGGTCCCACATCTTGTCCTCTGAAGGTCTGGGAGTTGCATTAGAAGCTTCAGGTGAACCATCTCAAAGTATCATAGTTTCAGGACAGATATTCTGTTGACCTGATACCCTTCCCAGGTGTTATGATGTAAGGAATTGAGGTGAAATAAAATATTGGGAGAAGGTGTTAGGGGAAGAAGTAGTAGTCCCGTTGTGACCTGCAAGCCTTTACATAAACAGACACAAATGCATTCATTTATATTTTTCATTTCTGCTACAAAGCAGTTGTGTACTGGTAGTTCCTTATGGGAAACAATACACATCACATGAAGAGCATAACCTGTGTTTGATCGTATCAGAAATGTCATGTGTAAAGAAATCCCCATTTATTTTCAAGTGAACTCTTGTGCGGGTTCCCCCTTCTTTGGGTTTAAATGAGGAAAGGCTTTAAGTTCCCAGGCATCAGGTCATGGACGGGTGGAAATGCAGCTCTTCTGGGATTTACTGTAACTGTTGAGTTTTGAACTCTTCATCCCCAAGTGCCTGTGTACCAGCTCTGTCTCGACAGCAGGGGTGGCTTTGGCTTTGTCCATGGGTCTTAGAGCATCTGTGCTTCCTCTCCCCACGTGCATCTTTTCTCAAAAGCCAAGTTGCCTATTGGCTGGTGTGTTGAGTGGGTTCATGTATTAACATACATTAACAATAAGAGTCCATGACAGAAACAGTGGGGAAATAAGTGTGTATCTTGTTGATTTGCTGTGCACTCCTGCAGCAGCACTGGGTAGGGGAGACCTGGGGAAGAACTGGGGTGACCAAGTGCTTGGTCCTGCAAATACAAGTGCATTTCCAGTTTGCATCACTACGGATGGGTGAATCATCTAGGTGCCTGCCTGCAGGGCAGGTGCACCTCTCTTACTCCCTCCAAGGCGACCCTTCCCATCAATGAGATTTACCATTATGGACTGAGGGTGGTGCCTGATCCCCACATCTTGGATAAAACAGTAGACTTCCAGCAAGTCCTTTTGCAAAAAACAAATGGTTCAGATCCAAGGCTGAAGTGAATGACTGGGATCTGCTCAGTTTACCCAGATCAGGCATGTTTTACTGCTGCTCCTTTAGTCTTCAGAAAGCTCAAGGGGTCCCGAGTGCTGTGCCAGAGCAATGTCACCTTGTTCTCTCACTAATCCTGTTGCTTCCTCTCCTTCATACTTTGCAAATTGTTTCATGCTTTTCACTGTACTTCTGTGAAACCTTCCTGCTGGACTGCATGGATGAAGGATTAGGTGTACAAGTAACATAGCCAAAGATTGTACTTCTCCTAAGTAGAGCCTCTTTCAGAGCATGACTGATATTGCTATGTTTGTCAATGTTTTTTAAAATCATTTCTTTTTAATAATGTTGTCTTTTCCTTCCCTTTTCAGGGGCCTCTTGGTTTGGATGGCAAACCAGTAAGTAACACTGAGTGCCAAATGTAACATGTCTTCATTCATGCTGCTCTTCAATGGATAGGCAGAATCTCAACTGTTACTGATTATTACCGCATATACAACTGCTTAGAAGAAAAAAATGTATTTATGAAAATTATTCTGTGGTCTGTAACATGCACAAGTTTAAATTCTGAGCCAGGGCTGGCCAGCACACCTAGAGGTGAGCTTTTTCTTTACTTGTCAGCTCATCTCAGCTGTTTCTCCCTCTTCTGCTGGTAGCGGCTTCAGGAGGTTGCAGCTGCCCTTGTGCCCAAATCCCTCTCTTTTCCACCATTTGAAATCTTTGGTCCTGAATCAACTGATTTTCAAAGTGGGGAGAAGTCATTCAGCCTTTGGAATCAAAAAGTTATTCCAGATACTTATTTTTAGTAAGTCAGAGAGTGTTTGGATATAACTTTATATTATGCTGATTTATTTGTATTGCACTCCTGAAGATGACAAATGTAAATGAAAAGAAATTTGGAAATAAAGTATTGGAAAAGAAAAAAATCCAAGAAACTGGAAGGCCACCTCACACCACTGTGCTTACAGCTTGGCTTTGAGTTAGCAAAATGACGTGGTGGAAAAGCAAGGTGAAACCCAGGAGCACATTCCTGCACCCACTGCCCTTGGCATAAACACGGATCCAAATGGCTGCGAGTTGTGCATGTTCCTGAGGCAGGAGTGAGACCTCTAGGTGAGAGGCAGAGAAAATCTCAGTGAAAAAAACAGTCGTATCAAATGGACAAACTCAAAACAGACCGTTCGTGATCTTTTCCAGGAGAGTAGGTGGCCAACGGCCATGCTTAGAGCCAAAATAACTGCAGGAGGGATGCTGGGTAGGGATGCAGTCAACCTTTGTGCTGACCTTCCCCCAGTGGGTCCCACTTCAGCAAAACACTGTGAATGGGGCTGAAGCCCAAGATTCAGTTTTTTTCAGTGTTGGAAGGAGGATGCAGAGCTGGCACACCAAAGTGATTCTCTGTGGCTTCTCTTGGGAGCTGCACGTTTCGACCTGCCTGTCTTACCAAGAGCTGCTTAGAGGGAAGATGCCTTATGTCTTCAGCAGATAGACCAAAGCAAGCAGCCTATCCTCCTTGTTTATTTCTAACAGATGTATAATTGTTGTAATGATATGCTGAGCATGTGTTTTTCTAGGAGTGATTTAATACTTCAAGAAATCTCTTGCATTTATTTCAAGTCATGTGTTTGCAAGCGGCTGTCACGCTGCTTACCCTGCCCTGGCCCTTCTCTGATCCTCTGTCACTGCTGCTTTTTGGTAGCCTGCTGCTTGTATGAAGCGCTGTGTAACTTAAAATAATAGCAGTTGTAACTTAAAATAATAGCAAACATGACTCAACTTTGTGAATTGATGAGTACAATCTCCTTGGGTTTGACCGTGTGTGCACTGCTGTTTCTGAACTTGAATCTTTGTTATATATTTCCAGGGACCTCCAGGACCAAAAGGGGAAAAGGTAAGGACTAAATCAATATGTGGGTTTTTGGGGAAGCAGCTGTCTGTCCTCCATCTGGTGTAATTCTCTCAGTTCAGGTCACCCCGGTATGCCAGCATGGCATTGCGACTGGGTTTTATTGGGATGTGAAGCCATGACAGCAGGTTCTTGGGTTGCTTTTGGATAAGCCCTGGAAGGGGGAGAGCAGAAAGAATTTGCAAAGGTTTAGGAGGAAGAAGCATGACCTTAAAGCTCATCCATGCTGTAAGGGTCCTAGTAACCCCTTCAGGGTTAGAAGAGCAGCGTACAACTCTCTTCTTGCTTTCCTCCAAGAGCAAGGCTGTGGGCTCCATCACTCTCTGTTTGCATGACATCCTCCCACAAAATGAGAGCAGCCAAAGAAGATCATTACTGTGCTGAAAGTGATGTTGCTCCTCGCATGTGTAGAACATAAGCAATCGCTGGAGGAGCATTAGAATTGGAAACAATCCGCTATTTCTGATTTATTATCTGTTTTATCATCTGCCAGGGCAAAATCTTTCCCTATTGTGCTGTCTCGAGCCCATCTCCTCCCTGGTTTTGAATACATTAAGCAATAGGACTCTTGTGACTTTGTCACTTCCCTTGCGTGCTCTTCCCGTGTCCAGCTGACCCTGCTCTTGGTCCTTTGTGGTGGAGATTTAAATTCTGATAACTGACCCTTACTGTTTTGCCCAACATGCAGGGTGAAGCAGGGGACATCGGCCCAAGGGTAAGTAGTGACGGGGCATGTTGAATCATTCTAAAAACTAATTGGGTTTGGTCACCACACAAAACAAGGCTTTGTGCAGCTTTCTCGCAGCAAACTGAGGTATGGTAACAGTTCTGGAAATGTTTAATTTTGCCATTGGAGCTCTTTATGGTGGTGGTTTTCCTAACTTTGAACACGGAGAAACAAGGGTTGAAGACCTTGAGCTACCTTATGAAGGGTTTTGCTTTTCCAGGGTTTTTCTGTTCCCAATTCCTTCTTCTAGTATCACAGACAGACTCCGTGTTTCTCTTGATGGAGAGAACACGTTTGTTGATGTTAGAGCACCAGTACACAATGGTAAGAGCTGGTGTCCCAAGGAAAGACCTGGCAGCATGTTACGCAGGATGGAAGATTCCTTCTGTCTTGCTGAGTTTCCTCCACGGGAGAATGGAAACATAGCCAGGACCTCGAGTGGTTAATGTTGAGCAGAGATGCCTCAAAGCCATTTTTCTTTTTTCCTTTAGAAGCTGTTAAGTCACTTCTTTGAAGTTGATGCCATTTTTGAAGCAGCTCCCAACCACCTTGGGTGCCTTTGGAAACATTGCCTTTGGGATCAGAGAGCCCCGTAAAGTTTCTCCAATAGGTTTATGCCCTACATGGCTGAGGAGGGGCTCAGCATAAGGCTTCAACCTTCTCTAAGTGCCCACACACATACTTCAAAAAGGCACGTGATTCAGTGGCACATGGACCTGAGTTTTCACGCCTTGCCCACGGCTGTGGATGATTTTGGGGCTGGTGGCTCAGGCGATGCAGGAGATGCCATGGCCACAAGTAGTTTTAACAACCGCTGCCTGGCTTTGCAAATAGCTTCTTTAAGAGTCCAGACACGCAAGGTTGTGGATTGGTTATCAAACTCCTTAATACCACCTGGCCCAGATTATTTTTTATTTCTTAATTTAATCTGTCTTCTTCCTTAAGTTTCAGTGGCAGCTTTGTTTAGTTGATTTTTGAAAGATGTGTCTCGGCAAGTCATTGCATCAGCAGGAGGATAAATAATTAGGGATGTATCTAGTGCTGCCACCCTCATAAATGTGCTTGTCTATGGGTGATGAAGTGGGGATAGTGTGTGTCAGTGAACACAAAAATATTGTCATTAGGAATGATAGATGAGTATAGAATAATGCTTGGGGCAGCTTTGGAGGGACAATCTGCAGTGGAAGTGAGATGAAAGCAATTAGGGATTTGTTACTGAATTCATGTCTGCACTGCTTCTCTTTCTGTCTCTCTAATAAGCACCTGCCACCAGCGGGGACAGAAAAAAGAGATTCGTGCACGTGTGAGTGTGTCGAAGGCAGATGTTGGAGGGTGATTTTGGAGATCGTGTCAAGTTGCCTTTAGATACTGAACACTGCTTGCAAATGGCATCAGGGAGGCTGTTGCACAGCCTCAACTAACCAGGATGGGGAATAAAACATCCTCAAATATACTGAGAAATACATACAGGGAGAAACCGAGAGCAGATGTTCTCTCTGCTCTGGAGAAGAAAGAGGGAGTTGAAGCAGGATGCTGCTGTGTCCTGATACTCATGCTTCTATTTATCTCTTAAAATCAAACATAATATACCTCCGAAAAGGACAGTTTTGATGAGCACGGCTCGTTCCCTGAGCCAGCACTGGGCTGACTGCTCTGCATTTATTTCCTTAGCCTGGGTGATCTCGTTCTTACTGACAGTTCAGACATTTAGACAAACGATGGGATTGATGGATCTTTGCCCATCTGGGCTAGCGGATGAGCAGGGCGTGTGGCAGCAGCGCAGGGTTTACTTTCAAGAGGGAGAAAAGAGACTTCAACTCGTGGGAGAGATGCTCTTGTCCTCAATGGTCCATGCATCATGCTCCTGCTCGATGGCCAGCGCTGATGGAGACGGCACCAGTACCATCAGCACCCGTATCCTGAGCCCTGGGGGATGCAGGGCTGGCTCTATAGCAACAGGTTTAGGCTGCAGATAGAAAAGTAGCTTTTTCTCTCTTACTTTCTGCTAAAAGTTCTTGCTGAGCTCACGTTGCAGATAAAAGCTCAGCATGGGAAGTGTCCTGCAGAGCTCACAGTAAACAGATGTATGCATATTTGTTTTATTTCATTTATTTTATTTTATATGAGATGGCAAAGTCCAGTCCTCTAAAGCTGGAAACTGCCAGCATTCAAGGTTTCTGTGCTCCAAGGCTCCACAGACACACAGGGTCAGACCCAAAGGCCAGTTAGCCCAGTGTCCCATGACCAGACTCATCAGGGAAAGTGTCAATCTGAAGCAGGAATGTGTAACTCCAACACAATAAACTGGTGCCCAATGTCCCTTGGGTCAGAGATGGTGTCTCTATTTAATAGCCCTCGGGGCTGTTCACCATTCATGGCCCCATCTGTAACAGAGATTGTTTAAAATTAAATGTGCAGTGGTTGGATTTTGTAGGATACGGTGTGTTTGGCCTCTAAGCAAATGCAAATTGTCATTTCACATGGAAACAGATAGGGCTGCGCTTGGGAGGTGTTAAACTGGATGGTGCTCAGCAATCTAAGGGATAAAAAAAAAAAGTTTCAGTTTCTGCCTTGCATTGGACTTTTCGGAAAGTCCCAATTAATGGTCTTGTGTATCTTCATGCACAGAAGAAGACATAAAACTAGGTCCTTTGGGTCTACTTACAAAAACCTTTGCACCCAATAGAGCCTTTCTGGTGAGTTCTGTAGCATTTGGATGGCCTGGCTGGGTGCAAGAGCACTTCATGCCCCTTAATGTTGATGTGACATCATCTTGGTTTTCAAAAATCTTAGGATTTCAGCATTCTTCCTCTCCAAAATGGCTGTATCTAAGTGAGGGCTGAGCTGAAGCCTCTTTCTAGAGCTTGAAAATAATTATTGGGAGGGGTTTATTTTCCAGGGTTGGTGATTTTTTATTTTTTTTTTAATCTGACTTTTGCTTTTTCCCTCCCTTTCTGAGATGATGGTGTTAAAACATCTGTGCTCGATGTACCTGTGCATGCCTGCTGCTAAGCCTGTCCTGGGAGGCTGGGCAGGAGACGGGTTTACCCATGCAATATTTACTCCTAAAAATTGAGTTTTGGGGTTATCTGTTATTTGTGTGAAAGGTTTAAAAGCTCCCTGGGCAATTTGGTGAAGAGGCTTGTTCCTTAGAAACCTTCCAGAATCCTCCTGGAGGATGTGCTGTGTGTTCCCAAGGGGCTTCTTGTGGCTTCGCTCCATCCTTTTGGTCCCTCCTACGGATGTGTGCAGGGATGGACGGGGGAAAGGGATAGGCAAGTGGTGTCCTAAGAAAGGAAATGTCTTACTGCTTGTCCCTAGATAGAAAGGCTGAAAGACAATAGGAATGACTACTGACATGGTCTGAATACATTGTTTTTGCATCAAATAAATCTGAGAGATTTATCTGCATTTTTCAGGCTGGGGAACACATCAGTATTCATTTTAGTCTTGGAAAAAAATTATAATATTTGGTCCCGGGAGAAATGCTGGGATATATCCCCTGCGGGGTTTACTGGAATAATGCTCTTTATTCTGCAGAAAGCCCTGCAGTAGGGGAATCCTGTGTACCCCAGCTGCTTTGAATATCCTATTGTGCAGTAAACTAATGAAAAGATACTTGTTTCCCTATGTCTGTTTACTGCTTACCAAGCTCCAGTGTTTCCAGAACATTAAAACAGCCCCTGTTGTCTACCTAGATTGTTTCCTCCTCATGCATCAAATAATTATCAAAGGAAAAAACGTTATATATTGTTAAAGCCTATAAAACTCACTCTCCTGCTGTGTTTTCATCCTCAATTCTTGCTCTTTCCTCTTCTGCCTCCGGCTTTACCTGACTAGATGGTTTTTCCCCGCCTCAATCATGGATTTCTGGCTAATGATCAGCTTGTCTTTAGCCGCCGAGTGCTCAAGGTAGACATCACATCTGTTGCTGCTGGTTTGCTGTAATGCTTTGAGTTGCTTTTGTTCCTTCTTTGGGGCTGACAATGAGCTATTGCTGTTTTATAATTAATTGTCACTACTGTGGCTACGTTCCGAGGGGCTCGTTGGGTGTGAAACCTCACTGGAATTTAGGGGGAATTTTGTCAAAGTAGAGGGACATAAAAGTGATGGGGTTTAACGTTTGGTCCATTTCCCATTGTGAATCAAGCAGCAAAGTCCTATAAAAGTTGATATGAACAGTGCTGGTGTTGTAAAATAAAATGCATTAAACTAGAGTCTTCTAAATCCTCATACTCTAACCGTGACATTTTAATTCAGTGCGAGACTCTTGACTTGACATAATTGGATGCAGTGTTCAGCATTTCCAAAAGGATATTTTTTTAAAAAAAGGATTATTTATTTTTTTTTTAAAGCTATGCAGTGATTTAGGAGCACGGATCTTGTTGAAAGGCCGTGGGATTTGTGCTGCTAAGTCACTTAAGGACTTCTGAAAATCCCACACTTGTCCCTGATTTGAGGGTGGACCACATATTAAATACAGCCCTTTTACTGCCTCAGTGGTAACCCTTCCAGATGTTGCTAAAAGATTTATGAGGCGGCTTTTCCGTGAGGTTTTCCATTGTGCAGCCACATGGATGTGCCCGGACGCAGCCCCAGGGCGGCGGGGTTGGGAGCCGATAACCGGGCAGCGGAGCCTCGTGGGGGGCTCCCCTCGGAGCAGGCACCTAGAAAATCTTCACAACCACGCAGGGACCCAGCTGCTGCTTTTTGATTTGCATCCAAGCGATGCAGGGCGTGAGCCATGCTGGATGTTAATATATGAGTTAATATATGACTTTGGCTAGGGTGTGAGCTGTGTTGGGTGTTAATATATGACTGTGGCTGGATTTAAAGGATACTGCTAAGCACTGCTCTCTTTTTTTGGTGTGGTCCACTAAGCCATGGAAGTGTGTGCATGCTCCACGCCAGCATGTTGTTGGGTCTGGGCTATTTCTGGGTGCTCTCAGATTGGTGGTTTCCACGCAGAGAGTCGCTGGGCAATGAGATAAAACTTCTTTGTAAGGCATTGAGCCAAAGCCTGGTTAAGAAACCAGACCCAAAGGGCATAAAGCAGCCATGAGCTCCCAGCTTTCCCAATTGGCAGCTGTAATTAAGCTCGTCTGGGACAGCGGAGGGCAGGGTGCTGATGGCTC
Organism: Phaenicophaeus curvirostris; assembly: GCF_032191515.1. Lineage (NCBI taxonomy): Eukaryota > Metazoa > Chordata > Aves > Cuculiformes > Cuculidae > Phaenicophaeus > Phaenicophaeus curvirostris. Next base: position 4,685,278 of record NC_091406.1, on the reverse strand, counting down.
GAGGATGCAGTGCATGTCACAGGCACCCCGCGGCCACTGCTTGCCGACACCGCTTCGTCTCACCATGTCTGTGTGACCTTCTTCCAGGGCGATCAAGGTCGAGACGGAGCCACTGGTCCCCCAGGTCCACCAGGACCCCCAGGTGCCCGCGGGCCTCCTGGTGACACAGGAAAAGATGGCCCGAGAGGACCTTCAGGCCCCCCTGTAAGGACGGGAGATGCACAGCGAGCACGTGCCAGGCAGTTCCCATCCCAGCAAAGGAGAAGAGGGGGAAGGGTGTCCCCTTCCTCGGTGCTGCCACCCCAGCCCCTGGGTCCCCAGCCTGAGCCAGAACTTGGGCTCTGCTGGCTGCTCATACAGCAAAGCTTCGGGCATGGGGCCACCTTCAGTTTTGAAGCAAAGAGCAGGACCTGGAAATATATTTGTGGGTGTTGGTTGTAACTCGAAGAGCCTGGAGGAGATGTCTTCAGATGACCTGTTGCAAACCTCCAGATCTTTGACAGTTTATTTAATAAAAAAATGCACTGCAATGCTGCTGAACATCCTAATTTTGCTGAGTGTTTTGGAAAATGAGGAATAATAGTTTCAATGTTGACCTTTTTATTTTTGCAGGGTCCCAAAGGTGAGCCGGGAGAGGATGGCCTCATGGTTAGTATTGCCCAGCAGCATCCGTGTGTGCATGCTCCTCACTTTACATCACCCTTTAACTCTCTGCAGCAAATGGGCTTGTGTCAATGCTTTTGGGAAAAGCCACTGGAAATTATAGATGCCCTAAAATGGATGTTTGTCCAGGGGTAACAGGACCAGCAAGGAGAAAAGAAGCCAATATTTGTCCCCTTGGTTCCTCCAGAGGGATGTGCGGCTCCTGTATCACCACTGCTGCTCCTCTGAACCCTCCTGTCATTGTAACTCCAATTCACTAAGGTCTTGGTTGGATAAAAAGATGCTTATCATACATAAAATACACAAGCCGTAAAAGAATATTTATTTTTTACTGGGAGCACAGAGATCTTACAGCTGTATTTGTAAGGGAAGTTGAGAAGTTGGCATGTGTCCTTTTTTCATGGGAATTAAAGTACTTTTGGAAATGTTTTTATCCTGTTATACTCTATTGTCAAACAAATATACCAACTACTCTTACATTCAACAGGGTGCCAGGGGCCCTCCAGGACCAAAGGTAGGTGGCAAGTAATTTGTCTGTCTCGTTTTAACACAAATACTTGAGATATTGCTGTGTAAGAGGGGGTGGAGATGAGTAGATGCATCTTGCACTGGGCTTACACTCATCTGTATTTATCAGATACCAAAATTACAGGGTATTGCATTAGCCATCACCCTGGAACTGCAAATGTCTGAACGTGTCACCTACTCAATACGACAACCACTGCCCGTGTCAAAATCTTGATGTCGGGGTGGAGGGAGCCACATGGGGCTGGAAGGGGGTGCTGTGGGAATGTGCTTTCTTGGATTTTGGTGGAAAAAAAATGATCAACACAAGCCAAGTATTTTATTTTTACAATTAGTTTTGACTATCTGTACAATTGGTTTTATTTTCTGTTATGTCCCTACACTTCTTTCTCTTCTGTTTGTTGCTGTTGAAGGGGGAGCCCGGCATCCAAGGGAAAAAGGTAAAACGGTGATTCTTGGTTGGTTGGTTTGGTTTGGTTTGGTTTCTATCTCTTTGCTTTGCTTGGTGCTCAACAAGGGAAACCATTGCCAGAGGCTGATGGAGAGTCGTGCCCATGTCTGTCCATCCCGAGCCCTTCCACGTGCCCCCCCCAGATTTATTGCACATGCGACCCTGAAGCACGGGCACAGCTGTGCCTTCAGCCTGGTTTTCATTACCACAAGCAAACCAAAAGCTGCAATCGTATCTGCCCAACAGACAAAGAATAAAACAGACAAATGCCAAACAAAGCAGTAGGTCTTGAGCCCTTTCACTCCAGTAGTTCAAGCTGAACGAGGGAGTGCCTGGAGGCTGTTGTCTGCCTCAGGACTCCCAGGATGGGTTTTGATTCCTGGGGTGGGCATTGCTGCACGGCACCTCGGTCTCACAGGGGTTTCTCACTCTATTACGGACAGGCACGCTGCTTGGTTTGGGCATTGAAGACTGCGGGAGGTTCATGTGTCCAAGTTCTCCACATTTTCTTCTGGTAGTGCCACCAGACAGTAGATAAATCACTGCCTTTCACTGAAGCCAAAGTGCTGACAGAGCCCTGCGTTTCTCTCTCACTGTTTTGCCCCCAAACAGACTTGGCCATGGGTGTTTTCCAGGCCAGAACTTAGCTTTAAAAATTTCACAGCTGGCCAATAAAATTAACCTTTTTGACACCTACAAAGTGATTTTGCTCCAGGAGAACAATGAAACGAGAAAATCTCCTCCTGGCAGATGGGTGTGCTGGTGACTTGTGGAGTCCATGAGGATGGGTGGCAGCTTGCAGGAGACCTTTGGGACCTAAAAAGACTAAATGGATTTATCTAATTTCTATTAAACATGGGAGAGCAACTTCCGCAGGGCCTGCTGTAAGCAAGCACTGGGAAATGCCCATCCACCTCCCTGGGAGAGCGGGGAAGGCAGAGGAAGAACTGGAACTGGATGGGAGCAGGGGACTATGCTGGACCCTCCTGGGCTCTTTGCTGCAGCTTTCTCCTGGCCTCCAGCAAACCTGAGTTGGCCTCAGGTCTTTTCAACACTCGGTGGGGTCAAGTGATGTGTTTGATGTTAATGATAAGCATGTACAAGCTCTTTGTATATCACTTTTTATATTCCATTTCACCAGGGTGATGATGGGATCCCTGGGGAACCGGGACTCATGGGCCCTAAGGTACGTTCTGTTTTGTGGCCACCTAAAGTATGTGCTGCTTGGCAGCATCTTTTGCTCTCTGGTTTCTTACGACACTATCACAATTAGAGCAGGCAGAGAAGCACAATTCTACCCTGACATGAAAGAAGAACAAAAATAGGAGGAAGAGAAGCGTAACCCACTCCTCTGCCACAGTAGCTCTGCCCAGACGTTTACAAAGGCAGCTTGTTGACTATGGCAGAGAATTAGAATCATAGAATCATAGAATAACCAGGTTGGAAGAGACCCACCGGATCATTGAGTCCAACCATTCCCATCAAACACTAAACCATGTCCCTCAGCACCTCATCCACCCATCCCTTAAACCCCTCCAGGGAAGGTGACTCAAACCCCTCCCTGGGCAGCCTGTTCCAGTGCCCAATGACCCTTTCTGTGAAGAATTTTTTCCTAATGTCCAGCCTAAACCTCCCCTGGTGGAGCTTGAGGCCATAATTGTCCTTTAGAGGCTCTTCTTGCAGAAGTAAATTGGGGAGCGTTGCTGGAGGTGGCCTGGAGTTGGGGTTCAGGATGTGTGTTTGCACTGCCCAGATCAGGGCTTCTCCACGTGGTGTGGTTCTGGGGCTAACTTTATGGCTGAGCACACCGCCCGCAGCCCAACTGTTAAGCCTGAAAGCTTCATTTTTATCTCAAAACCTCCCCTTTTGCACCTAGGCAACGTGATGTATTTCAGGCTAAAAGCAGAGCTTTGCTCACTCATGTATGTAAAAGTAAAGATAAAGCGTTAGAATTATAACCTGAAGAGATCTGCTTTCCATCCTACTCATACAGCAATGGTCGCAATTGTCTTGTTTTCAGGGAGAACAAGGAAGCGTGGGTCCCAAGGGGGAGAACGGCACAGATGGCTCACCAGGACCCAAGGTAAATAAAAGTCCATTAGATGGGAGGCTGGGCACAGCACCACTGAGGCAGGGGGTTCGGTTGAGTAGGTGTTTAAAGGCTTTGCCTTCTAAAAGGCTCATAAAATGCCCAGACTGAAGCAAAGCAGGGGGGATGTTAAATACTTTACGTTTTGCTGGTGATTTCATGAAAGCTGGATTTAGGCAGAGATCAGTGTAAGAGTTTTTAAATTGTCTCCTTGCGTGTTTTCCATCAAATTGCCTCTCCTTCCCCAAAAAAGCTAAACTTCTGATCACATTTTTATCCAATACATTGATGGCTGTGGTATCGCTTCAAAGCCCAGAGCACTTGCGTGCCGTCCTGTTCTGCTGACCTTTATCGCTGCCAAGAAATGCAATGAGACAGTCTTGATACCTTAAGTGGTGATGATGAGACCCGGACAGCATTCACGGGCCTTTATTTCCCACCTCAGCTGCTTCTTATTTAGTAGGATCTGTACCCAGTCGTGTTTTCTATATCAAACAGCCGTGCCTCCTTGTTGGGCAGGAAACTGTATGTGATGAAGGAACATGGGGTTGGGTGACCCTTAGCCTTTTTTCTTTTCCTAAAACCATGGTAGAAATGCTGGTTTGGTCCACCTGGGATTGCTGAGTTGAGTTTTCCTGTGTGTTTATACCATTTCTTTTTTGGAGGGGCTTTAATTTGGCCAGAAAATATATTTTCATGGGTATGGCAAAAGGTGTATTTTCTGAGTCTGGAACTGAGTTTCAGGTCTGCTGTGGGAAAATCTGCTGCTTTCCAAAACTTCCTTAACATTAAAAACAAAATAGAGGGAGTGGGGAGGAAGAAAAGGAAGGGGGGAAAAGAATTTAAAAAAAAAAACTTTGGCACAGCCGTTTTCCTCAAATTCATCCTCAAAAATGATTTAAATGTGTCGGCTGAAACTTCCCACACGCAAAATTCAGCCTAAAGCAAAGAGAGAGCCATGTGAAACTTCAGCACAAAGAGCTGGAGCTTGGCACGCTCGGAGCTGAGAGCGGAGCCGGAGAGCGGCACGGACATCGCTGCTACGGGGAGCTCAGCCCCAAGCAGGCCACCCTGCCCCCTCTGCAATCGGAAGGTTTCTTACCATCCACTAGCTCACATTATTTTTTGCAAAACGTATTTGCTCTGAAGTCAAATCTATCTTTTTACTCAGAGCAGCAATTCCTTGTTGGTGCCATAAATTGTCTTAACCTAAACCACATCTTGGCATCTCATGTAGTTTCAGCGTTTTGAAGGTAAAAATCCTATATTTTCCTTGGTCTCTTTGAACCAAAAATGTGATTTTGATTTTCAGGGTGAAGCTGGTGAGAAGGGAGGAATCGGCTCCATCGGACCCCGGGTACGGATGTTTAGGGCTTTTCTTTTTCAGTTTGGAGTCTTGTATTTTCCTCGACCTGAGCTGTTCCCCACCACCTCTTTTTAATATGTGGCTGGATCAGTTCAGTGCTAAAAAACAGAGATGTTGCATATTAAACCAAACCATTACATAGGTACTAGATGCTGCCACAGGACATAGCTCTGGAAAATGCGCTCAAGTCCAATTTTCTTACTAACGTGACCATCCTGTGACCTTTCTTTTTTTGCAACTGTTGAACTGGGGTTGTCAAGTGAGGATTTTAATGCACTTCTGAGTTGTGGAAATATATGTTCTTTTCAGGATGCTGGATGACAGTTACAGCTGTAGACTAGGAACTGATTAAATTGATGGTGTTGGTAAGGTGATAGGTGTCAGGTCTTTGCTTTCATACCACCTGCTTCTCAGATGCTGCAAAAACTCAACAGGATTTGTCGCTGATCTACAGGGTCCCCCCGGCCTGAAAGGGGAACAGGGCGACACCGTAGTGATTGACTACGATGGCCGAATCCTGGATGCACTCAAGGTAAGTCCCGCACCAAGGCCGTGTCGATTCCTGTGGGTTAACAGATTAAAGGGGCTGAAAAACTGCTGAGCTCTGAGTCTGTGCCTATTCTACTTCTCCTTCACAAGATCTTGGTTTCGACACAGAGCAGGCTGGGAAGGAAGAGCTTATTGCATCTAGAGGCTGGGGGTATTTATGATATAATGGCTGTGAATTGGAGAGGGGTAGATTTAAACTCGACATAAGGAGGAATTTCTTCACAATGAGGGTGGGGAGGCACTGGCACAGGTTGCCCAGGGAAGCTGTGGCTGCCCCATCCCTGGAGGTGTTCAAGGCCAGGTTGGATGGGGCTTTGAGCAGCCTGATCCAGTGGGAGGTGTCCCTGCCCATGGCAGGAGGGTTGGAACTGGATGATCTTTAAGGTCCCTTCCAACCCAAATTATTCTATGATTCTATCATATACCAGCAAAAATGGTGGCAAAACTCGAGGCTGCGCACTCAGGCTGGGTTACAGGCTCATGGAATCCAGCTGTGGGATGTGAGTTAATGTTCTGCAGGTAAAAAGCAACCTAGTGCAGCCCGTGACATGAAAACAGCTGATGCAAGGAGTGCGATCAGCCAAATTGCAGCTTAATTGCTGCTGGCTGCAGGGTGCTATTCCCACAGCACAGCGTGAGCCATGGTTTTCATTGAGCATCCTCTGGAGCAGTTTTCTCTGCAAGGAGCAGTTGGGATGCAGAAGAAAGGTAAATGGTGCCTGAGTCCCAACCTGCCTGACCGAGCAGCGCCCTGCCATTTTCGTTAAGATGAAAGAAGCCGAATAGAATAAATACTCAATTACCAACGCATTTAAGAACCATCCTAATTGTTTTATAACAGGCTGCAGGGATACACAAAGTTATGGTAATTACTGTTTGCCAGATGTCTGCGCGGCATGCGGCGGTGTGAGTGGAGTTTGTGGAGTGCAGTGGTTGGAGAGGTTCCATCAAAGCCTGGAGACTTCATCTGCTGGGCCCTCTCCCGTGTGCTGCATGCGGAGATGGTCAAGGGGCATCATTGAACCTCACTAACTTTGCCCTTTTCCAGCTTATCAGCTGTTTTCAGTGTTTGCTCACTGACCTGTCTCATGGGCAGAGCTTTGGAAGGGGTGGCTTTACACAGCTTCGAGTGTGATGAAATCTAACAGTATTTGAGCGTGCGGTCATGGAAAAAAATGGTGCTTGGGAACGTGGTACGGTTTTGGTTTTCAGCTGAGCAAAACCATGAGTTTTATTGTTTGAGATAATTCACGAGTCGCAAAATATTTGTTCATCTCAAGGCAAGTCGTGGTCTCTGCACCCAGCAATGCTCAGGAAAAAGAGCTTATTTAAGTATGCAAGGTTTTCCTGCTGTTAGTGCCCACACAAACGCCTTCGTGTCCCCTCTTTATTTGCATCTCACTGGCTGGTTTCAGGAGGACGCTCCTCCCCAGCCCAGCTGGCTGGAGAAAGGAGAATGCAAAAAGAGGAGACCAGGCTCAGGGACACACCTCTGGCTTAAGAGCATTTTGCATCTGCTGCACGTGTACCCCAGGCTAGTGTTGGTTGTGTTTGCTTTTGCATGAATATCCCCTGTGCCAGAGGGGCCCTTGGGTCACTTCATGTCGGCAGAGCTCATCACGGCATTTGGAGACCCACGGGTCACACGGGTGTCTCTGGTGGATCAGAGTCAGGAGCTGCTCCCAGCTCATCCGCAGCAGCGTGAGGACACCGTGCCGTATTCATATTAGTCATGCTTGTGCCTGGTTTGTTTGCTGTGTTTCAGGGTTCACCGGGTCCCCCAGGGCCACCGGGCCCCCAAGGCGCCCCAGGTCCCAAGGTGAGTCCAACCTCTGCCATGCAGATGGCATCTCCTAGAGAATAATGTGGTTCTTGGTAGCTCTCCATGCAGTGAGTGTTTCTCAAGCCAAAATACAGCAGGGGATAATGCCTGTGGGGCTTCAGGCTCTGCATGGTAAAGGCAATGGTATTCAACACTTCCTTAGGCTGAAAGAGGAGGCTTACACAAAAAAACACAAAGCTTTGTTGACCCATCTCTGCTCCCCAGCCTCTTCCAGAGGATGCTGTCCCAGAAACAAATCCACTTCCAATCCTGGAAGTGAAATCCTGGCCCCTCTAAGGTTTCCTCACTGCAAACACTGGGAGGCAGAAGTAAATGGGAGAAGCAGTTGTGAGGAGCAGCTGGTGCTCCCAAAGGCTGTGCCAAGCTGCCCTCCTTGCCACCTTCCCCGTAAGCTTCTTGCTGCCCCAGCACCATGTCCAAGCAGGACCACACTGTCCTCCCACTTCACAAGTCAGATGGAGTTTCTTTAAAAGAAGAATTTAACTTGCAGAATTTAACTTGTGTGGGCTGGGATTTTGGTGCCTGTCATGGTCCCAGTCTTACCCAAATTCAGATGCGCTGGTAACGCTGGCACAACCACTGAAACCTCCTCAGCCTGGCAATGCCAAACCCTCAGCGTTTGATAGACACCAATAACTCATTTCCTTGCAAAATGCTTTCCCGAGATGATTTATTGACTTAATTTACCGTGTGCTCACCTTTCTTTGTGTTGCTTCAGGGGGAGCTGGGCTTGCCGGGTCCACCTGGACTGGATGGTGAAAAGGTGCGTGGGCACGGCTGGGCAAGACTTTACAAAAGCCGAATTAAAAAAGGAGTTTACTGTGTCCGTGGGAGCTGCTGCTGCTGCTGTGAAAAGCAAATCGCAGCCTGCCAGGAGCAAGCTCTGCCCCATAATGTTCAGCTGCATCTCCTTGAATTAATCACCCTTCACCTATGGCCCTGCGCTCAGAGAGTGCGCAGATGCTGCTCTTGATGTCTGCTGAATTAAAGGGGCTTCATTTATGAGTGTTTCATCAGATATTGTCTCAAATTTTAAGGTAAACCCTCCTAACCCTAAACAGCAGTGATCCCTGCTATGGCCCAGCCAAGTTCTGCTGTGCCCTCCAAATCTGCGCATCTAAGTTTTAACCTTAAGACACATCTGGGTGAGCTCGTGCTGTGATATGGAGAGAAACAGCAGAAAGGCAGAAAAGGCTGGTTTTTAACACATTTCTCCTAAGCAAGTTGTTTTCTATAAACTTCCAGGGTCCCAAAGGAGCGAAGGGTGACCAGGGCAGCGCGGGGATCACAGGACAGAAAGGAGAGACAGGAGAAATGGGTTTATCAGGTCCACCGGTACGTCCCTCTTTCTCTCCCTGGGTATCTGCTGCTTGGTTCTTTGATGCATCGACTTCTCCAAATGCTTGGAATGAGGCTGGATTTGCTGATCTAAGCAACAGCCAATCCACACCGCGTTACTGCAGAGCTGGAGGGTGCAGGAACTTTGCATTTTCTTTGCTAATAACGATGATAACAGCTTATTCAGAAGGAGATCTAAGCCGGTAGCAAGGAAGAGAAAATCTTTTCTGAGCCCCCTGGGGATGAACATGAGCTTTGCTTGAGCCAAGGCTGGAGTTCAGGGGAAGACAAATGTATTTTTCTCTCTTAATTTTGCCTTTCTGGAAGATGCTCCACATCAGCATTACATTTTTATGTTTTTAGGGAGCAGAAGGGCCAAAAGGAGACAAAGGAGAAAAAGGAGACACTGGGTCACCGTGTTTGCAGAATAATCATGTAAGAACCCAGCAACTTTTCCATACACAGAGTCAGGTGAAATCGAGGTGTACAGGTGGAGCTACTGGTTCCACACCCACCAGCATAGTGGACAGGAGCAAAACCCAACCAGAACTTTCAGATGTGTCTAAATGGGGATTTATGCATTAGGGAAGAACACTGCACGCTCAGCACTGCGAAGTTACTTTGGATTTTGCATCGATGGCTGATATATCAGATGCTGCTGTTATAATTACTTCGTGTTCTAAACATATCAGACACCTTTATAGGATGTCTGCATCCTTTTTTCTTTATTTATGCCTTCTACTTAAAAGAAAAAAAATAGTGGGTTTTAATAGTTTGGGGGTTTTTTTACTAGTGACGTGAGAGATCTAACTTTATTCTAGTTTAGGGGTTTTTTTTGGTTGTTTTTTTTTAACCAAAAAGGCTGGTTTCCTCTGATCCGTGCAGAAAATTGCATCATTTTCCATTATATCCAGTTTACAGCTGGCAAACTCCGTAGCACGGGTCACACCTCTCATTTCGGAGGCCAGCTTGATTCGTGTGCTTATTAAGATTTGTTTATTTATAAATCCTATGAGCAGCTCTTTGATTAGCGGATATTTTGACTAGAGCCATTGAATCAGAAGGCATTTAATCACGATTCTGGGCCATGTGAGGTATCTGACTGTCTTCTCTCTGTGCCGACGCTGTGCCTGGCCCCATTAACACACCATTTAATTCCCTTTACAGATCATACCTGAGCCCGGACCCCCCGGATTACCCGGCCCTATGGTAGGACTCTGGAAATCACCTCATGCCATTGAGCATGACTGCAGACTGGTTATTGCTTGTGATTAATTAAGGATGAGGGTGGTTTGCTCGATGTAATCGCTGTGGGGACTGCTGTGAATCAGGGAAGAGCTACAGCCTCGTGTGCTGTGTTTGGAGAGGTGGAAGCACCCGATTTAGGCAGGTACATCAGCATTTCAGTCACAAATTGCAAATAACCAAGGTGTTCCTTGAGATGGGGAACTTATTAAACCTTGTGGGACGGGAAAACCTATTCCCCACCATGGTGGTGTCTGTATTCCCATATATTTCCCCAAGTAATTTTTTTTACCATCAACTGCAGTGGGAAAGGCTGCGGGTGGTGATGAACAGGCAGAGCATTTTTGATGCAGGCGTCTAAGGTGTTTGGTACCTGCGTTGCTCTAAAAGGCTGAGGAGCCGTTGAGGGCATCAGGAAGGTCAGGATGCCTCTGACGTATCCAAGATGCACCTCGAGAGACCACACTATAAAACAGGTGGCTTTCCAGGCAGCGTTTATAACCCGGGAAGCATTCCCAGCATCGGGGCTTGGAGAGCCATCGTGGCAGGGTGCTGCCCTCCCGAGCTTGCTCTCAGCTGCTTCAGCAAAGCTCTTGCAGCGCTTACTCCCCAAACCTCAGAGCTTTATTGTTGCATGTTACACAAAACAGTCCTTTTCAGTTCCTTTTCCCTGATTTGACATCGGAGAACCAAATAAGCTGCCACCTGTCTTGAAAAGAAATATTTGACCATTGTCAGCCCATAATTAAAGCAAGAAATGGTTTGGGAAGCAAACGTCAGGGTTTGGTTTTAAATTCTGGTTTTCAAATGCACCATTGTCTTTCCCACAGGGTCCTCCAGGAATCCAGGGGCCTAAAGTAAGTCAATAAATCAAATGTCACCCGCTGTTTCCAGGCTGCCAGTGCATTATTTACAGGCTCACAAAGCCCTGTCACATCTGGGGACTGGGTTTTTTTTGTCACTGTTTGTGACAACACATCCCTTGCTTATGCTGTTCAGCAGTTGGCGTTTCAGAAAACAAGCTAATTTTCCTTCCAAGCACGTTTACAACCTTAAGCCCTCCTCCAGCACAGAGTCCTGAGGGCTGGTGGCCCACGAGAGTGAGGGCTTCCAAACCCACATGCTTAAACCTGTATTTTAAACTGTTTTGTTATATGGTCTGGTCAAGAGGAAAGTGTTAATGGGAGCATGGGCATAAGCATCCCAGGAATGTGGTAGGATACGGCACTGGATTTATGGGGTGGCTGTTCTGGGCGAGGCTGCCAGGTCTTCTCGGTTGATGCCGTTCCATTCATGCAGGGCTTGGATGGCGCAAAGGGAGAAAAAGGTGACAGCGGTGAGAAGGGGGACCAGGGTGACGCCGGACCTGCTGTGAGTTATTTTCCCTTATCTCATTTCTAACCATCAACAGAAACCTGCCTTACAGCACCTCTCCCAATGCCTTGTTTCTTTTTTTTTTTTCTTTAAGGGGCTCCCGGGTGCTCCAGGGCTCATCGGCTTACCCGGTACCAAAGGAGAGAAGGTAATCGCTGATGTTGTGGTGTAATCCTAAAAGAGGGGCTGTAAAATCCTGCCGCGGTGGGTCCAGCCAGCCCTGCAAAGCTGGGCATTATCCAAATATGTGGTGAGGAGCTCCCCTCCGACCTCGGGGATGCTGGGCGAGCCCCTGCTCTTGCTACCGTAGCATTTTGCCAAGCGGATATAACATTGCCTGCCACACAAACCCAATATTGGCATGTCTTAATTTTTTATTTTTACAACTGCAGGGAAAGCCAGGCGAGCCAGGATTGGATGTGAGTATGGAGAACATCAATTGATACAGTGAAGTGTGAACAACATGCACGTAAAGGCCATCAAATTGCTTGAGATTGTTAGAAAAATATGTAGGCAATTGTATAAACTCCTGTCCCTTAAAGACAGTGCCCACAGAACAATGTCTGTAGGAAAGGTCTTAATTCCAGCCAGTTGCCAGGATACTTCTACTGCAGAGCAGTAACTGCTCAGCTAAAGATGCTGCGGGGTTACCTTTCTAATTGAGAATATTCGCATTGGATTCACTGGAACAAAAATCTCCAATAGATGTAATATTCCTGGGATAGGTATAGCACTAGTTTTCCCAAGAAAAAGCTGAGATACCTAGTCGACAGGAAGAAAATATCATCCTGTGGGAGGGATGGGTTGATTGCTGGAGGTTGCTTATGTTAAACTGAGGTATCAAGAAGTTACACTGAACTTACAGACTTCTCTTTTTTTTTTTCCCCTACCCAAAACTTGTTGTTACAGGGTTTCCCAGGTCTCAGAGGAGAGAAAGGAGAAAGAGGAGAAAGAGGGGAGAAGGTGAGTGGGTTGTGGCTGTCAAGGTGCTCGTGGGGCTGAGTCGGGCAGGGGCAGGACTTGCCTGCGCACGGGTGCCCTCTCCAGCCTGGCACCATTTCTCAGGTTGTTGCTGCAAGGTCTTTTCTGTGACACAGGTATTTGCATGGCTTCTGTGTGGGGCAGGTATGGAATTAACTCCTACCCGCTTGGAAGAAGTGCTTTCTGCAAGCCTGTCCTTCGCCCAGCAGGAACATTGTAGGGACCTGGAGCAGCATGACAGCTCCCGGTTGCAAAGAATTGTTAGTTTTGGTTTATAGACCTTGAAAATGGATACGATTCAAAGGTTTTATTAACAGGAATCCTTAAAGAAAAGGGTGCTCAGCTGGAAGCAGGAGCCCAGCTGAGCACAGGGCAGTGACTGCAAGCTTGTGCGCCCACTGTCAGATACCAGCCTGGTTTCTAGCAGAAACTGCTCATTTAGTTATTCTGTTATAAACTTATCTATTAAAATATCTCCACCTAGCTTTAATTGAAGATTTTCGCAGTGATTTAATTACTCGGTTGAGGTTACAGCAATGCAGATGTCCCTGCTCCGGGGGTTGTGGGACTCGGCAAGTGCTGTGCAAGTTAAAGCCGAGGTGATTCCCCTCCTGTTCCTGATATTTTTCCTGTTGCACCAACAGGGCGAGCGAGGAATACCGGGGAGAAAAGGAGCCAAAGGGCTGAAGGGGGAACCAGGTCCTCCAGGACTGGATCAGCCTTGTCCCGTGGTATGTCTTTCTTTTCACTCATCCTAAGCACTGGTTGGCAGGACTGAAGGGGGATGCAGCTTTGCAGCCAGAGAAAGGGAGGGAGGACTCGGTAGTTCTTTATTTTGCAGTAAATCAGAGCAGATGGTTATTGTTTTCTCACTTTTCTTAATGATTTGTTTTATCTGCACTGCTGGAAGTTCACTGCTTGCTGTAAAGGCTCCTCTCTGGCCAGACAAGAGCAAGCCACAGCAGTAAAAATAAAGAATCTTTGTGTAACGACCTTCTTATTGTAGTCAGGAACAATGGGCTTCAGTAATGCACTTCAGGAGATAGCATGGCCTGGTGAAGCTGTCGGCCTGGCTTTTGCGTATGTTTGAAATCGGGGAGTAACTCAACGCTGTGGATCGGAGGCGATTTGAAAACAAGGTCAGCTCCAGCCCTTCAACTCCCCACACTGAGCGAGGGATGAGCCCAGCTCTAGCTCTCCTGCGTGGGGAAGTGGGTCGGAGTATTCCCAAAGAAAAGTGATGTAAGAGCTGGAGCTCCCCGGGCTGCCAAGAAGTGCCTCTGGGAGAAGAGACCTCCTTGTGTTTCTCCACCTGAGACAGCAGCTCGCGGCTCAGATCTGTCACTTCCCAGATGCATCCTGGGCTGCTGCCACGCAGTGTGTACACAGTCTGTCCAGGACCCCTCCTGCTTCTTTGGGTGTGAGGATTCCTATCAACTATTGAACTAAAACTACTTAAATGTAGCTGTTAGCTCCTAGTTCAGTTGCACCAAACTAATAGTGCCAAGTAGCTCCAACATGCTCAAAAAAACCCCATTTCTTTTCTAAATGTGTGACTTTTCTTGCCCTGCCAGCAAAACCATGGCAATCAAAGCAGCTGTATATCTCCACTACGTCAGCAAAAACCTCCTTCTATCAGTGTACTTTATTTTGCTTAAGAGTTTGACTATGAACTACAATTGATTTTTTCTTTCTGATGAATCACCTTTTCTCCCTTGATGAGCTGGATGGTTTAACCCTCATCTTTTTCACGGTGCTGCTAAAAACATGAACATCTGGGTTTTGTATAGATCTTTCCCAGATGACAGACTCTACGTGTCTGTGAATCCCCTCCCGTAAAACAACTCTGCTGACTCGCTGTGTCATCAGAAATGGAGGTGTAAAGTTCTGGACTCGTCTTCCTTTGCTGAAAGATGGATATCTGCTTAACTCCCAGGTCCTTCATCATTCTCAACAAGCAGTTATTTTTTCAAACAGGGAGATCGTAGCATTGCAGGCATCAAAGGGGACTCAGGTTTACCAGGCCTGGAGGGGGTGAGCATGCCCTGCCCTTTGGTACAGTATCTGCTCTCTTCCTTTCTTGCATGGCTTGTGTGTGTGTTTCTGCTGTGGCCAAGTCCTGTCCCGAGGAGCGAATCCCTCCAGGGAAAGGAAGGACACGAGGCAGCAGAGCTAGAACACATTTTGCTTTGGTTTTGGCAGAAGGATGCCTTCTGCCTCCCAGTTAGATTATTTTAGATAAGGACCGTGAGCCATGAGGGATCACATACAAGATATTCACCCCTTTATGGTAACAGAGGCTAAAAATCAGTTGGTTTCTCTCAGCACCTATGGCCCAGTTTGGTTCCCCTCGTGTCTGTGCTCGGCAGCCCTGCGAGTCCCATTCGCAGCTGGGTTTTGAAAAGCTTTCCCCAGATGAACAGCCAGTGGTGCGGAGCGGTGGCTGGAGGGGTCGCTGCCACTCTGGGCGTTGGAAGGGCATTGGCTGTGTTAGCTCCTAGCTCTGCCCCGCAGAGCTCACATTAAAGTCCATCACCTATGCAGGAAGGTTTGTGCTCTGCTCCCCGACAAGGCTCTGCACAGCTAGCTAAAAAAGGGCATTGCTTTGTTTTCATTTTTTTAACTATAGAAAATGCTGCATGCTGGATGATTTGCAGTTGTTTCCAGAGAAACAAAAGGGCAGCAAGCTGTCTCTCTTTCAAAAAGTTAAACTACTTTCATATGTGTCAAAGAAACCAATTAATAACAGCAGACCCGCTTCAACCCTTCGTATTCACTCCCTAGGGAGGTTGTATTTACCAGCTATTTCCCATCTTAACTATGCAGAAAACACAAGACCTCTGTGTATTGAAGGCATTGTAACTGCAGTAGGTGATTTCTCCAGTACTAACAACTACATGACTAGTTAGTAAAGCATTAGCACATCTTCCCACTGATGTATGTGAGGGTTCATTGCAAGCTGGCTGGGAAGGTTGTCTTCTCTCCACCCCACCATGTGGTGGTGGTCTGCTAGGTTCTCAACTATGGTTTCAGGCCAAGAGCATGAGCCTTACATACATGTCACAAAGCTCTTTTTTAAGTTGACCGGTCATTTTGGAATGACCGTGAACGTTGTAGGAAGGCGTGGAATTTTGATAGGCAAAATATTTTTGAGTGCACGGGAAGGGAAAAAGCTCAGGGCAGGAATCAGCCCCATGACTGTCAGTGTTAGGATGCGCTTTTAGCAGCAGGTCACAGGCTTTGTAGGTCTAAGAACTGCTCTGCGCCTTGTCCCCCTTACCCTTCACTGCCAGACAACTCTGGAAAATGTAAATGTTGCACTTTTCTTTCTTTTATGAGTAGTTATGGACCAAAATACTGGTGTCAACAGAAACTGTCTAAGGTTTCTAACTGATGTTATAGGAAAGCATGTGAAAATAACTTGACCTGTTACACTACGAGTAGCTGGAGAGGGTAACCTTCACTGCATCTGTTTTATTGGACATAGGCTATTTTACATATAAAATCAATACAGAATACAAAAAATGTGATGACTGACATTTACAGTAAAAAAATGTAAAAATGCATTTTGACCTCTATTTGCACTAGCAGTTCTCTCCACTGCGTACGCATCCTCGTGGCTTCCCACCCCTAGTGAATTTGGAGGTGGCTCTGAGGGAAGGGTCAGTGCACGTGTGCTCTCTGTAGCTCTAAATGCAGAAATTTATACAGTTAAAGAGATCCACGAGCCTTAAAAAAAATCCAGCATCAGAAAAGGCAGCTGAAGTCGGCTATTTCTTCTAATGTATCTTGAAAGAGTTGGTCTTACATAGTCCGTTCCTCTTCTAAGGGGCTCCTTCCTTTTCAGAGTTTCCCTCCTGGTAAGTAAGCTCTTCTGGCTTTCTGATTTCTGAACGTTTCTTGTATCTCCATCAAAAAAAAGACAAATGTTTTCACTCCCTTTACACAGTCCAAAACTCATCCAATTTTAATCAGTTCAGCAACTCAGGATTTCTTAAAGAAACTAAGTACTGCAGGATTAAATTTAACACAATTTAGGGCATCATCCAGGGGAAAAAACCCCATATCACCGCCCCCAAACTGAAAAGCACATACTAACAAAAAATAAGTTTCCACATCATGCTTTCCACATATATGTCTGACTGCAAAAAACATTACCTCATAAAGCAGATTCTAAAGTTAACTCACTACAGTTCCAAATTTTTATGTTCGTTCACATTTTCTTTTTTGTTTCAACAAAAGTGTAAATATTTTTTTACCTAGGGTGCATTGATTTTGTGTTGTGTGCATTCAGTTTTGTGTTGTGTGTGACACATGGATTACATTACCTGCATATACATTTTTGTGCATATATAGTAAATGGGTTTTGCATCGTAATTAACGATGCTGCTAAACCTGTTGTTGTGAGGACCGAACACCAGGTTTTTGGGTCTGACAAGTCACTGTCAACAGAAATTACATCTGTGAATTCAATTTTGCAGGGACCAGACGGACTGCCAGTAGCAGGATGTTGGCATAAGGTACAGTAATAATAATAATTGTATAGCCTTGAGCAGTTCCTGAGTAATTTTGTCTGCCGCACGGTGATTATTTGTAGTGCACTTCCTTTAAGCAACAGGTTACACCCCTGGCAGACATAGTGCCATGGCTTGGAAGAGGAGGATTCCATCTAGCTTCAGGTCTTGTTTCCCACAGCTGTACACTGGTGCTAGGAACACCACTCCAAAATCTTGCTGCGTACGAAAAATCATGCTTAATAATATTGCCAGTAGCAACGCCTTTTTCCAGGCTCAATCTGACCAGGCTTCCATCCTGGTCCAGCTGGTTTTGGAACCACTCGTGCACTGACTGCACACTCCATAAAATGCGCTCAGGTGACTTAGACCGTACCCTCTAATGGAGACTTTTACAGAGGGTTCCCTCTTTGTCACCGAGTTACAAAATATTTATTTCCAAACAAAGACTTTTCTGCTATTGTAATTAAAATCCAAAGCCACGGTTCTTCTTCGGTGCTCGAATCAGGGTGCACATGGCCAGGTAATTTGTAGGGTCTCACGCACCCAGAACAGCCAGTGGGTTTAAGTGCTATAGGCAGCCTAGGAGAATGAGGAGTGATGTGTCCCTCCACAAACTGATCTCTCATCGAGACTTGTAGGAGGGTGCTTAACCTCATTCTCCAACAAGGGTGTGACACTGAAGCTGAGTGGAATCGCTAACCCAGTTTCAATCATGTAGTATGTGGACACAGTTGGAATTAACAGCAAGCATGTTACTAACTGGCTGCAAACCCTCCCTTAGAATGCAAGCACGCCCTTAGCATATAGAAGTGTTTAATTCTGTGGTAAGTCTTTTGGATGCACTCTTAACATTAAAAGAAATCTGAATGCCAGTCCTTAGAATATTAACAAGACTATTAGTAAGTGTAATGAATGGAACATTTCTCTTTTGATTAAAATGTTTGTCTGTGTGTTCTTTTTCAGTGATCTCTAAGCATGAAGCACAATATGTAAATACTGTGATATATTTTGATCTTTTTAATTTTTGTATAAAAAAAGGAAAAAAAACCTTTTGACAGTAATATATTGACCTTTTTTTATACTGGATTCTGTCATTTATGGACTTTGAAAATATTGTAAAGTTCCCAAACCCATACAATACGCATGATAACACCAGGATTTGATAAACGTATCAAAGATCGAGGCTGGGAATGAACAGTATTCACTGCTAATGTTGCTGTGTGAACTAACGGTACTGAGACAGCGTGTTGCCTGTGTGCCTTATCGCATGGAGGAGGGAGAAATCCCTATTCTAATTTGGCTCTCAACTCTGTGTTTGCATTGCACATACACGTTAAAAGGGTGAAAAAAACTGGCTGAAAACAAAGAATAAAAAAAGGATGCAGCCCTGAAATGGAAGAAGATGCTGTTTTACCATCGGGTCAAACGAGAGGATTTGCAACTTGCAGAGTAAACAAAGCCAAGCTCCATTCACTGCTACCTGCTGTTGACGTGATGGAAATGGCACTTTTTTGGCTAGGCAGAACAACCTTGGCTACCTGTGGATAGTTACACTGCTATCAAAAAAAGCTTTTTTTTTCTCAAGAAAAAAAAACACCCTCTGGGTCTGTGGCTGAAGATGTGCAAGCATTCTGTTGCTGTGGAACCCAAATGCCCCAACACACCTGCACTGCAAGATTTCAAAACACAAAACGTAGTAATACTTTTAGTGCAGAGCTGTAGGACAGGGAGGGCTCAGCTGAAGTCTTTTCTTGAACAACTGAGCACAGAATGTTGCTGTTGGGGTTCCCAAAACTTGGAAGTTTGGAATACTTAATTGTCTTGGTTTGTAGGGCTTACTTGTGTTTGATTTTTCTTGGTTTACATGGTTTTATTTGTAAACTCTAACTCTGCACACTCCTCTTGTCCTCCTCCCTCTCTCCCCTCTTCAGTCTCTCTCTAAATTCTCTCGTCTAGGGCACATCCCATGCAAAGCAGGATAATGAATAAAGGGAGGATTGCGATTTCGGTATCTGCATATCGCATTAAGTGAGATCAATTAAAAATTTGCAAACTATTCCACTGTTAATATTTTCAAATATGTTGAAAAAAAACAGAGATTGTGCAGTAAAAAGACATAAAAAATTACTTCAGGGAGGAAGAAAATGGTTTACAGACAAGCTTACAATGAAAATCAAGAGGCAATCAGATTCCTTTACAGGGAGGAGATGTTTATATTAACAAGTTTTTAAATTGAACAGAGAATGATGTACAAATATCCATCCAACGTGTGGAACTGAAACTACACAAAATCAAATAAAGTAAACCATGGATTTTAAAACGGTGAGACTGGTTAATCCTAACCAGACCAGTGATGTAAACCCCATCACTATAATGCCTTTTCAATTTAACAGATAATTTCTGGAGGTAATATTTTAACTCATAGTTGCTAGGCTCTGTGTAGGAGTCTTGGGTGAAATTAGGAGCCTGATCACAATATCAAACTGGATGATGTAAGGGCTCCTTGTGGCCTTGTTCCTAGAGAATACAGAAAGGAGTAATTTTTGGTGCATTGAGTAGATCTGAACTCTTTGTTAGATCCTTGTTCCACTGCATTTCTGACAGCAGCTATTGCCAGAGAGGACATGAAGAGGGCCAACTGCCCTGTACAAGCTGACTTAGCGCTAAGGTAGTTCTTGCTCCAATATTCTGCAGAACAGTAGGAACATGCTCAGTGCTCCACGCAGGTAGAGTGACATTTGATTGATGCCTGTGAGTTCTGTGACTTGGGTCCTAGTTTTCCTTGAGCTTATCCTTTTTTCAGCTGGGAGTATCTGTTATCTGCTGGTAAATGCTGAAATGGCCATCTAGCTTGGTAGATGTGGACACAAAAGACTTACAGCTGTAGGCAGTGAACTTTTGTTACCTGTCTTTGTTAGCTGCTTAGGGTCTACACCTTCACATTGCTTGCTATACTTTGTATCTTCACCAGTTAATGACCGTTTTCTTGGTCACCATACAGATTAAATCCATATAAATTCAGATCGACTAACAAATCAAGAAACAAGAATTATGTAACTCAAAACAGCAATGAAAATGCATTTTATTTACTTCCATTTCAGGTTGTTAGCTATCACTTTTGGTGTAGGGTTTTTTAAAGGCATATGGAGCAGCTGAACGTGCTCCCACTGGTTTTTAGTGCTTTTAAAAAACACCCTCTGCTGTCCCAAATTAAAGCTAAAAATCTTCTTCTGTGGAAGGTTGAAGGCAAATCTCTCATTGATGTCACTGGGAAGAAGATCTGTAATTGTTCCCTTAATGTACAGTTGCTCTTCCCATCTCCCCCAGTCATCTCTGAACTAAAAGCAATTCTCTACTCCAAACCACACTGTGGGCTTCTACGTTTAAATTCCTGCACGTGTCCTGTTCATGGAACTTCTATCAATATCAATGAGAGTTCAGTCCCCAGAATGACTGCAGAAAGCACAAGAATCTGGAAGTGTCCACAAACAATCTACAATGCAGATAGAAAAGTCTTGTTTTACATACGCTGGCAAAAACTAAACAGCTTTCTATCTAGCTCCTACTTGAAGAAGTTTGATATCACTGAAGCTACAAGACAAGCTAACCTCCGAAGCTTATGAAATTATATTAAAATTTATATTTTCTCTGAGGAAATACCCCGAAGTCTTATTATCTTCAGGTAAACAAGTCAGTATTCCGTCTTCAACTTGTGGAATATCCAGTGCTTGTAGGCATCAACTGTGACCACTGCCAGGCCTGCAAAACATTGATACAGAATACCAGAATAGTGCTTTACCTATTGCTCTAATCGCTCTGCACGGCAGCTGTCCCCCTCCCAACACAGAGCCTCTGCTGCCACAGAACCCGAGACATTTGTTTGTACCAGAGGAAGAGAGTTCATTTTGGTAAATCTCTTAACCACAGTTGTACTTCCCCGTCCACAAGGCACAGTCTGACCGCTCACAGTGTTTCCGTGGCAGTCAAGGAAGGAGGCTAGAATTATCTTCTTAGCACAGGACTGTGGCTGGTATCCATACTCATCAGCACTACCACCTCAGATGCCAAACCTTTTGGTGATCACCTTTGGAAATTCCCCTCTCTGCACTGGTTTATTCTGCATCCAAGTACAGCAAGTCCAGCACATACACAGGAGATCCATCCATGCACCCACAGCAAGGCTGGTACGCTCAGAACATCTGATTTACCGCACACGCAGAGGTTGGAGCTTGTGTGCAACAGCATCTCTGGATTTCTGCCACTGTCATTTCCATCAGGAATGGTAGCAGGTACAGATCCTGCTGTATACAGAGCCTAGTGCCACTTCAGCTACAAGGAACTAACCAGCCAGTAGAGGCCTGTGGAAAGCACAACTCCTGGTAACAGATCGAGGTACAGATCCCTGGGCAAGACTGAGATCAGTGCATTTGGCCTTTGCATTCTGAATTCAGTGCTCCTCATCAATAGTATCATATAAATCCACAGGCTGTGTTGGAGGAAATCTGTTCAGATTTCCATGTGCTTTCCACACACGCGTATTTAGAAGAGTAGGTTGGTCAATGATAAATTGTTTCAGAACAGTCGTGATCTTATTGGGAAGAGTGTAAAAGAAGATGTGCTTTGCTCAGCAAAGTCATGCCTAATCAGTTGATTATTTTCTTCCATATGAAAATGTTTATGTGGGTCTTTTTTGAATACTTTGAGTTTGCAAATAGCTCATGAAGATAAATTTTACCTCTAGGTAGTACTGGCAGTCTCATTCAAAATTCAGTAATCATCTCAGCCTTGCACAACGCATGATGCATTTTTTTCCTAAGGAAACCTCTCTTTTCTGTTTTCTGGTTTGAGGAATTCAGAAATGCAGCTAAATGTTTCCACTAGATGTCAGTAGCAATAAAGAGGATTGACAGGGAGGTTGCTGATGCTGTGGGTCAATCCAAGACTGAGCAATGGATTTATCTTGAATCGCTGAAGTATTTGGTATATTAGCTTCATGGATTCATCAATAAATATTTTGGGTAACACACTTCACTTAACTTGCTGATCTTAGGGGAATCTGAAGCACAGACAAATTTATGTTTTGTCTTTGTTTTCTAGTTTACAAAACAGAATTCCTTAGTCTAATCTAACCCACCATGAAAGCATGGCTATTTCCATTATGATAAAAGATAACCATGTCTGCCTGCTGCCCAGGAGCAGAGGACAAGCAGCTTTCTTTAAGGCTTGTTCTACTTAAAATTGTAGCTAAAGAACATCTTTCAAGTTACTACCAACGTCCTCTTCTCTAACATAGTGTAGCCTGAACAATTTTGGAAGAAAAATCCTCAAACTGAGTCCTAAGGGCACAAGAACTCACTCAAAACCCTTAGAAAGTGTTCCAGCTACCAAGCTCTGCAGGCAGGACCACCTTGCCACAAGACCTGGCACATGCATTACATGACTAACGCTGGAGCTGCTCTCGCTGTGGTGGTGTCAGCCCTGGTGCTCCAGGAGCGGTGATGCTGCACCCGACTGTGAGCACAGGGAGTTCTCCATAAAGCTTTCTGGGGGAATGCATTGAGGGGAAGGAAACGGGGCCAAATAACCCCGTGTATGTAACTCTAGTTCAGTGGTGAAAGCTTGCTGGCAGCTCAAGAGGCCCCTTGACAGAGCGTGACCCAATGGTTTGGCCTGTGCTGATGAGGGCACATGAGATTAATTAGGGTTGTACAGCTGGACTCAGGGCTTGGCCAGTGAGTTCAGGAGTATTTCTCTGGGTTATGAAACAAGTGGCAGAGGAAACCTGGTCTGACTCCAAACTGAAACCATTTCCAAGCGTTAATACATTAGGATTTTAGGTTTTCAAAAAAAAAAAATCCAAGACAATGGTACATGCTCTGCTTTATTCCCACAGGGGAGGCTGCCTTTCTTGTATACACTGCTCCTAACACTCGCTGTATATATAATGGTGATAAATTTGTTGCTATATGGATTTTTCTCCTGTGTGTTTAAAAATAAGACTGTTTCTTCTAATAATAAGAGACTTTCTGATTTGTTTTCTTTTTAAGAAACCAATAGATGAACTATTTAGGTGAGCTTTTGTCTTCTGCAATTTCATAAATTCAGCATTTGAAATCCTTGAGCCAACTGGCAAAACGTGATTGAGTTTTTAGCAGTTCAAGACATCCTACGAAATGATGAAAAATAATCCACGTAGAATGGCCCATGGTTTTAAGATTGTTCTGGTACGCCTCCCTTCGCAAAAAGCATGTTTGCGATGACCATGGCTTACGTGCCAGAAAGCCCACGTTGTAATTTGGCCACTTACTTTTCTTCCCCACACACGCAAGCTCAGTGTCCCCTTTCAGCTGCTCCCCACTGTGCTGAGATTTCAGTCTGCAGTGCCCACAGCTCAAAACTAATCTATGAATTCTTACACATAGTACATGGTTTTGCCATCAGCCAAACATAGTGGACTCTTGGGCCAGAACAAAAGAACTCACTCATTTGTAAAGCATACTAAGATGCCAGAAATGGTAAATAACCATCCTTGATCAATATAACTGTGCCTTATTAGCCAGTATAGTCAGTAGATATTATAAAGGAGTCTTAAAGTGTGATTTTCCTGGTCATGAAATACTAATTTAATGCTGCCCTCTAGAGGAGATCTTTTTTTAATAGAGAGAAACACATTTTCAGCAACTTCTATGCCAGGATGCTGTCCCTTAATTGACAGCACACATATGGATGGGTGCACATTTTGCATAACTATACACTTTGAATAGATATCTGTAAATCAGGAGCGAATAGATAGAAACTTCAACCATTTATTCTAAATCTGGTACTTCTTTCTTGGGAAATACCATTATATCCTCACTTCTTCCCACAGCAGGGGGGCTGGAACTAGATGATCCTTAAGGTCCCTTCCAACCCAAAATACTCTCATGATTCTCCCACACATCCCCCCACTGTTGCCCAGACAATTTAAAATTATTGTACAAATAAAATCTATCATCTAGTTGGTTACCATTCAAGTTTCCATTTTAAAATTTTAGAGAGGGGAAGCTTTGAATTATTTTCTTTACAGGCAACAGATTTATATTTAGGATATGCAAAAATATCATTATCAACAAATGATAAAATTGTAAAAATTTAAAAAGCATTCCTAAAACAATTGTCCTGGACAAATACTGTGCAATACTGGTCTAATTCAGATCAGTGGGTTTGGTTCGCTGGGAGCAGAGACGGTCCCAGCATCCTCAGTAGGTGCCCAAGGGTGGATGGAGGAAAACCTCAACACTGCTCTACCTTATTTGACACACCTAAGCTTTACCTGGTAAGTATCTGCTGACGTGTTAAAAGTACAGCAGCCTTTCAGTTGTTTAACCAGGAATATCTGCCACGTGAGGTGACGTATTTGATAGCTTTCAAGAGGCCAAAGGTACTTTAGCTTACCAAGACAATCATTGTGGTATATACCAACTGTGGCAACCTTGCAGGACAGCATATATGTAAGAATATTCCTGCGAGCCCTTTGCAATAGTGATTTCTTTATTTTTTTTTTTAAAAAAAAAGAGCAGGAGGAACATCTGGTCACTGTAGCTTAGTCTGGTCCCAGTGCCATTAGTACAGTTTGAAATACTTCACAGCTCCACTTCGGGCAATCTACTGCAGGCTGAAGCAAACCAGCAAGTAAAAGAAGTCCACTTCCTAAACTTTGTTTTCCTTGTTTATCATTTACATCTATAAGCTAAAAATTACTCCTAGGATTCTCACGTCCTCAGGTGAACTACTGCAACTTTTGCATGTGCTTGCGTGCCACAAGCTGGCACAACAACAGGGATGTCCAACTGTTGTGTAATCTCCAGCTCCACTGAGTGCCGAAAACCTGACACTTAGAAATGAATGGGAGAAGAACTTAACAGATCGGATCATTCTATATTACTGTAGAGAGCCTGGGGGAAAACCACAGGAAAGCTGGGAAACATGAGTTTTCAATGCATAAGAAGTGGCATTATTGACAACAGAGCAGAGTAAGAAATACATTATTAACATTCACGGTTTTCCTGTGTCTCAGGACAACAATCAATCCCTATTTGCTAAGTTCTCATAGTTGGGCACTTTCATGGAACGCTCGGCTCACTTTTGTGTCTGTGTGTGGTTTCTTATATAATGTAGATACTAATGAGAGAAAATAAAATGGAGATGTTGCAAGTATCTGCAATCCTTTTTGCTGTAAATGAAACTAATACCACTTGATGCTTTTTTATATGCTGTTAAACACTGTATTGTACGTTGAACTTTGAAAAGTTAACTTCATTTCATTAAGCAGGTGCATCTCGAACCTGCCTTCCTGCAATTACATAACAAAATTAGGACTAGGTTTTGCAAAGCAAAAGCACCCGTGTTACCCAGTGCATTTCCAAATTAAGCAGAAGAGGTAGTAAATTGCAATTAGCTGGAAGGCAAGTTGGATTCCTGTTGTATTTGCTGGCTAGTTTTATAGAGTGCAGTTATACAGATAATTTCATAACACAGTAACTTTTTGCACTACTATTTGGGATTCTTTCTTTTCGTATCTTAGAAAATAATCAAAAATACTCAATATGATGAATGTTCAGCACAGAATACCACAGTCAGCACTGAAAGCCACCTGTTCTGTTGCATTAAGTTACTTTGGACATAGAAATATTTTCAAACTGACGTGTACGCTAGCATTTCTGAAACAGCATCATTTGAGAAACTATACCTGTTGGTGTATTTCAGATCTAAATTAAAATCTCACTTATCTGTATTCACTTTAAGAAAACACATCCAACATGAGCTTTATCTGTCCGTATTTGTTTTGAAATTATGCTGAGAGCACTTAATCCTCTACCATGTTATACAACTGTCCCCTATTTATGTGAGTGGTTGCATCACTTTGGTAAGACTGGTCAGAGGAGAAAGGGCTGTTGGTGTGTCTGTGTGTGCATTTTGCACACCTTGAAAAAAAGTAGTTTTGTTTTGAATGTATTTACATGGTATTTTATACGAAGCTGATTGAAGCTCTGTAAAATGTATCACCTTTTATAAGAAATATGTATAGATATAAAAAATACAGAAAATGTACTTAACATCTCTATTTGCAAACTTTTTGTGATTTTTAATCATGTATGTGCCGTGAAAAGCATTCTATTTACTCATTTCTTTGGGGAACAACTGCTTTAAAAATGAAGGCATTAATAACAGTATTTCTTATCCATTGTTTTAACGTGTTAAGATGGTATTAATTAGTACTGCATCATGTATTTCTAGTTTAAAGCTGTAATGGACAGTATATTAGCTTGAGACTTCCAAAAGTACTTTTTCTTACGCTTTCTGTAACAAAAGCAAAGACTGGATTTTTAAAACGGTCTCTGTACAGACTGCTTTTATGGTTGTGTGAATATGTATAATGAACTCTGCATTTGTAACCAAGAATAAACTTTCTAAACTGTAAATGTTCGGGTTGTTATTATAAATATCTTAACCAGACAAGAGTTCAAATAAAGATTAACAGCCATTTATAACTTTTCCTCCGCTGTCTTTTGTTACCTAAAACATGACTCTTATGCAACAATGGAGTTTAACGTCCTAAGTTCAATCTAAGTGCAGAGCAATTTGCATTCTCGATATTACAAAAAATTGAAATTGATCCCATGTTTATCAAATGACTGCAACTAGAGATAATTATCGGTGGCTGTATTGAGTCAGCAACACACTCTGCCGAGTGTGTAGTTTTCAAAGGGTCTCCTCTGTTTTTTTAGCCTTCTTAACAAATGTTGTCAGTTTAAAACAAAAGAACAGGAATGTGTCTTTGGAAAGGAAAAAAAAAAAGCAAAATCTGGCATCTTTTAGAATGGTAAGTTTATGAACTCAGTTATGGGGTACAACACCCGCACTGGCAGAGGACTCAACCCATCCCAGCACATCCCTTCTTCTGGTTCTTTATTGTATTTTTCTTGAAGTAATTCCATTCAAACAGGAACAGAGGCACAACTACTCTAATCCAGTGACTGTTTCCTCTTTTAATCCTAGCTGTTGCCTATTCTACGCCCACCTCTGAAGCAGTTGGGTCTATCTGTCTGTCCCTCACCAAACAGAAGCACAACGACAGAAATAGTTTGGATTAGAATCATAGAATAACCAGGTTGGAAGAGACCCACCGGATCATCGAGTCCAACCATTCCTATCAAACACTAAACCGTGTCCCTTAGCACCTCGTCCACCCGTGCCTTAAACTCCTCCAGGGGAACTTCTGCTGAAGCAGTCAAGTATGTGTTGTTTAACAATTAAGACACTACTAACAGTGAGGCCATCATCTCAAATCATGTTCAGTTGTTAAAGAAACCGCCTTGATGTGCAAGCATTTTGAAAAAGAGTTGTGTTACAATACTGAATCATAGAACAGTTCAGGTTGGAAGGGACCTTATAGATCGTCTAGTCCCAACCCTCCTGCCACGGGCAGGGACACCTCCCACTGGATTGGGAGCCCAAGGCCCATCCAACCTGGCCTTGAACACCTCCAGGGATGGGCAGCCACGGCTTCTCTGGGCAACCTGTGTCAGTGCCTCATGGCGAAGAGCACTCCGAAGATGCTGAGACTACTGAGATGCTGGGTAACCGAGCAGGATTAGGGCCGTATCCCTACCTGTGGTTGCAAACCATGGGGTGCAGCTCCCTCTGGAGCTGCCAGCAGCCTTGCGAGCCCCCCCACCCCCGGTCACAGCCTCTCCCCCTCTGCGCCACGGGACCTGCAACACGAAATCCCTGCTCCTGGGAGTTACGGCCCGGCCCCTGCCCTCAGCTCGCCTCGGCGCTGGGGTTTCGGGGCTCTGCGGGGAGGGGCCGGCGCCGCTAGTCCCGCCCGCAGTGCCTTGGGCGGCCGGCAGGGGGCGGCGCGGCGGCCCCTCGGAGCGGCCATGCGGGCGGCGCGCTCCCGCCGCCAGACCCTGGAGCTGCGGCGGCGCCTCATCGGGTAAGAGCCGGAGGGGGAGCGGGGGGAGGAGGAGGAGGGGGAGGAGGGGGAGGAGGATGCCGCCGCCTCGGGGCCAGGCCGACCCGCACGCTCGGCCCGCCACGCCGGCAGCCCGATTCGCGGCGCTCGGAGACGGCACCGAGCGATTCTTAAGCGGGGGGAGGGAGAGACTAAAGCGGAACAGCGCTCGGGAAGAGCCGCCGCCCGCGCAGGAACGGCCGGGAGCGGGGACCGCCCCGAACCGACCCCCTGCACCCGCAGAGCTTGGCCCCTGCTCCTGCGAACCCTGCTCTCTGCACCCGCAGAGCTCGACCTCTGCTCCTGCGAACGCTGCTCTCTGCACCCACAAAGCTTGGCCCCTGCTCCTGCGAACCTTGCTCGCTGCACCCACAAAACCTGCCCTGTGCTCCTACAAAACTTGCCTTTTGCTCCCACCAAACCTGCTCTCTGCATCCGCAAAATTTGGCCTCTGCTCCTGCAAAACCTGCTCTCTCCTCCCCCAAAACCTTCCTGCCCTCAGCACCCAGACTCGGTGGCACTGACAGCACACGCAGCTGGAATGAATTAAAAGACACATTCCTAGACTTCCCCTCCCTTGTTCCTTTTCAGCTCCCCTAAGGGATGCTTCACCCTGCACGCTGCCACCAGGAATGGAAGCTGAACTCTCTGAACTGTTGAGAACACTTTTCCACTGTACCTCACACACTAACAAGCAACCCGTCAAGGCTACTTTTATCTTTAAACACTTTTACAAAGCCAGAAGGCTGGGCTGACGGTAAACACTGGAATTACAGCCGTGCCTTTACCCAACCCTGAAGGCTCCCCATTTGGAGTATTTAATCTTCCTATAGCAGATTGGCCCTGCCGCTGGGAACAAAGACCTCACCTCTTGGAGCACGGAACAGTCAGGAAACTGTTACAGAAATTCCTGACTGTTTTACCATTCTCCTGCCAGCTCACATAGAAAGTACAGGATTCCTGTAGAGGAGGGAGAGTGAGGCAGTTTCATTATCTTCTTTTTTTTCTTTTGGTTTGGCTTTTTGGGTTGTTTGGGTTTTGTTGGGGTTTTTTTATTTGGTGGGTTTTGTTTTTTTTTTTCATTTAACAATCATTTTGTATTTATGGTCAAATTATTTCATTTTTATATAAGCAATCTCTTACTAAATGAGGCGTGGAAACTTAGCACTGTCCCTCACAGCCAAATCCTGCAGCTCCTCCTAAGGCAGATAGATACGTGTCAGTTTTACTTGCTTAGCCATTTATTTAGAGTTAAACAAAACGTGCATTTAAGTAGACCCAGGCCTTATACAATCACTCAAGGTTTCAGCTGAGACTAGGGAAGCTCTATACAGACATAACAGTCTCACTACCTGGAAAATCAGGATCTTGGCAAGAATAAAAACAATCACAAGGCAAAAGAAAGGCAAGAAATAGGGTTTTGAGAACACAAAGAGCAGGCGCTGAGGAACCGTAGTTAAGAGTGGGTGAAACTACAAAGGTACTTCTCCTGTCCCTGAATGCTGTGGTTTGATTCCTATTGAAGGACTTTCAGTGCTGGAGTGCGTTTGTTCCCTGCAAGTCTGAAAGTTGGACTGGATTTAGAGCAGAAGCCTGTTCTTTCCCCACCACGGGCTGTTTCAGGGGCCAGCAGCAGAATAACAGCATGTGCTGGCAAACTGGAGAAAAGCCTTTCTTGTAATTAACTGACTGACTTGTAAACACTAACAGTAGAATTAACTATGCAACTTTTAGAGTTCACTAAGATTTATTTTGCTTTCCAATGCTTGCCATAGCTCTTCTTGCAAGCTGTTTTTCTCCAATGATCCAGTAAAGATCGTAAAGGCAAAAGGCCAGTACATGTATGATGAGAATGGAAGAAAATACCTGGACTGCATAAACAACGTTGCTCACGGTAAGTTAAAAGTCAGGTTATTTGATACTTTGTTTTCCTAAGCAGAATATGGAACAAGCAGTACTTGCATCAGGGCAAGGGCTGTTTAATTGGAAAGACCAAAGAAACATCTCTTAAGCCTACAGTGTGGGAAATTACAGCTTGCGTTTGAATCTGTGTGCAGGAATGTGCTTTCCAGACACGCTTCCTGTTCTGTCTTCCTAGGAATGAATATACCTAACTGTAAGACTAACAAATGGCTTGACAGTTAGTTGGATTTATAGGAGCTACTGCTAAGGGTACAGTCACAGGACCACTGCTCAGCGTGGCACCCTGGGCGTGTATTACGGAGTAGCTGCTGGTTTCCTTCACTATTTGACTGCTCTCTAACCAGTCAGTGCTGCCACTACTCCCCTAGCAGGGCCACTGATCATTTCACAGCAAATGAACATACCCAAACCCCTAAGTTATTTGAATGTCTACATTAGACACATTGTTCTAGCAATTTCCAGTATTTACTACAAACTATAAAGTACAGCAACAGGCAGTTCCAAACTTTGAGCAAAAAAGGAAGTTTTCAGTATGCCTTGAAAGCTTTCACTTAAATTGTCTTCTGCCAACAGTGTCATTACTGCCTCACTGACTAAATGCAATCATCAGTGATGGCAACTCTATACACAGACAAATCTAAGGGTTAAGCCAGCACGTTTTTGTTAGCAAACACCATATGTAACATGGAAGAACTCTCATACCACTCTCCACATTCTCTTGCAGTTGGACACTGTCACCCTGACATAGTAAAAGCAGCCCATGAACAAAACCAATTGTTAAATACAAATTCTCGTTATCTTCATGACAACTTGGTTGACTATGCAGAGAGGCTTTCAAAAACACTACCTGAGAAGTTATGCATCTTTTATTTTCTGAATTCAGGGTAAGTGAGGTGTATTAGAAACTGTGTTTTCACTAGTTCTATACAGACAAGTAAAATTATCAACAGCAGATCTGGTGTGGATGACTAGATAGCAACAAAAAAAACCCAACAGTGTTTGTGAGTGTGGCTGTTAAAGAAACTACGGTCTTTTTAGACCTTAAGCAACTCTAAAGTTCATATTTAGCAAGCTCTCCATCAGGAAAAACAAAGCTAGCTCCTTATTTAAGAGAGGATCTGTTCTGTTTATAAGGCCTGGGAATACAGCAAGTTAATGTAAATATTTACTGTATTAGTTTATTAGTTTCTGGTCTGACTTGTCTTCTGAACTGAGAATTGCTCCTCTTAGCTAAATTAAATGCAACAATGTATATTTCTGCTCAGGGCAGCTGAAAAAAAAAAAAAAAAAGAACTATTTCCAAAGTAGTTTCTGTACTCCAGCTTTTTAAGATGGATGCTAGTCTGGTGAACAGTCCTACTTAATGAGTGCTGATTATTAAGGGATCTGTGAGTAGATCCTTTCTCTGCAGACACAAACAGCATTGCAAGGGAGGTCAGAATTTCAAAACTGAGACAGACACAATGAAACACTTATCAATCTTTTCAATTGTAGGTCTGAAGCTAATGATCTTGCCCTCAGATTGGCACGACAGTACACAAAACATGAGGATGTTATAGTTTTAGACCAGTAAGTATATTGGCAATTTTATCTTCTGTGGGGTACAAGGCTGTTTCGATCTGTGGTCAGAGCATCTCTGAAAGCCTGTTGTAGTAGAAAGAATGCAGCCAGGGGGCTGAGGGAAGGAATTTTTACCCTTTGTTCAGTATTTGTGAGATCAGCCCAGAAAACCATGTCCAGGCTGGGCTCTCCAGTACCCAACAGACATTAACATGCTGAAAGGAGCCAGCAGTGGCCCTGCCACGGTGGGTAGGGAGACAGAAAAGGCTAGGAAAATTGGGTTCGTTCAACTGTAAAGAGGCAGCTAAAGGGAGATCTTACTGGAATTTGATGGGAAGGAGCACAAAAGACGGAGCCAGCCCTGCAGATGTATGGGGACAGGAAATAGAAGACAACAGATCTAAGCTGAAATGCGAGGAATTCTGATAAGACATAGGGAAAAAAACTCTTTTACAACAAAGGTGGTCAAATATTAGAGCAGGATGCCCAGAAACTCCATCATTGGAGGATATTCAGAAGTGGCTAGACACATCCATCCTTTCCAGTTGTTCTGCAATCCTGCTCATAACTTATATTCCTGTTATTCCGGTCACTGGCTCTGACAAACCAGCAACAAGGTTCCTCTGTGTCCTCTCCATTCACATGTGCAAAAGAATCCCAATACTAAGCTGACAGAAATTTCAGAGTTTTTCTCAGCTGAAATGGGGCTGTATCCCCACCAGGCGGCAGAGCCTAGCTACTCTTTAGCTATCAGTAATGCTAATCCTCAAGAACTCTTGATACTGAAGAAATTACTGTTTAGTTCTACTAATTGTTTTTTAAGTGCTTACCATGGACATCTGACATCCTTGATTGACATAAGCCCGTATAAATTCAGGAGTCTAGAAGGACAAAAGGAATGGGTCCATGTGGTATGTACTTCAGCCTGTAACTATCAACTACTTGTCAATTTAATGAAGGCTTATCTACTATATACTGATAACAGGGTACTGTTCCTTTGCATAGGCTCCCGTTCCAGACACATACAGAGGACTTTATAGAGAAGACCACAAAGATCCAGTAACAGCCTATGCTAATGAAGTGAAAAACATTATTGAGCAAGCACATAACAGAGGCAGAAAGGTAAAAAACCATTTCCTCACTCATTTGTCTTGCCTTACAAAATAAGCATGACTGACTGTCAACACCATTCAGGATTACTGAAGCTAAGTGGTATGGACTTGTCAAAAAGCAAAGACTGCATCATCTTTGAACCAACTAATGACAAAGAGCTAACAACTAATTGCTAACAACTTTCTGTAATGGGTTCAAAACATTACATGTCCCATGTGTTTCAGATTGCTGCATTTTTTGTTGAATCTCTGCCAAGTGTGGGTGGTCAAATCATTCCACCAGCAGGCTATTTTCAGAAGGTTGCAGAGTAAGTGGTCATTTATTACCTTAACTTTTCAAATTTAACATGCTTGCTAAAGAGAAATGATTTCTCTGCCTGCTGTAGTATATAGCTTGATAGGCAGGAAAGGGCCTCTGCCTTCACATTAGGGTGTAGATGTTGTATGACACAGACTTGCTTTTAAGCAGCTGATCTAGAATATGGGCCTCTGTTTGCTTCCTGGAAGTTTGCAAAGTAATGCTTTTCTGCATGTTCTTAAGCAGTAAATACTATGTTCCATTTCCTCTTTAAAGGCAATAAAATCTGTTACATTACAGGCATGTGCACAAAGCAGGAGGTGTGTTTATTGCTGATGAAATTCAAGTTGGCTTTGGCAGGGTTGGCAAGCACTTTTGGGCATTCCAGCTTCAAGGAGAAGATTTTATACCTGATATTGTCACAATGGGAAAGCCAATAGGAAATGGGCACCCCCTTGCCTGTGTAGCAACAACAAAAGAAATTGCAGGAGCATTTGCAGACACAGGAGTAGAGTATTTCAACACAGTAAGTAGAAAGTCAACCAAACTCCTTCTCTACTGGGATCAAAGTATTAAAATTAGATAATCATGCAATGTTTTATTAATCTTTATCACCCATGCAGTTACTCTTTATATTGTTGGCACATTTCTAGTGTGTTACTTTATTTACTGGCTCCATGTGATAGAAATGGCAACATGCTCTTAGTATCACTGACACTACATCTCCAGTGACAAGGTGGTATCTTTCTTGCCTGTGTGTGTTCTTTTTCTGAACTCAGTTTGGAGGGAACCCCGTTTCATGTGCCATTGGATTAGCTGTGTTAGATGTGATAGAGAAGGAACACCTTCAGGCTCATGCCATGGAAGTAGGAAACTTCTTGATGAAGCTACTCAATGAGCAGAAAATCAAGCATCCCATCATTGGTGATGTCAGGTATCAGTGCCCAATTTACATTTTTAGCTGCTTTTTGTTTGTTTCAGTCAAATAACTCCATCTCAGTTGGATTGTTTGAAGGAGTTCATTAAATCTGTATTTTCAGCAAAAATCAACAGCCTGCTGCACATTTGATAAGCTCCAGTTTGCTTTAATCTAAAGCCTGACATTTTTCCACTCTAGGCTAGTACTGCTTTATTGATTTATTAGTTGCTAAAGGCACTCACTTTCCTGTTTGAACTCTTACTTCAAGTGCACAAAGAACAGAATTGATGAGCTAGATGGAAAGCATGTTTAACATGAGGTCCTATGCTGGCATTCTGAGCAGATAAAAGTTTGTACTATATTACTACTTACTTCTTAAGAGCAGCAATACGTTCTCTATCACCAGCCCAACATCAGGTAATTCTTACACAGTAAGAGTTTTTCACTCACAGCTCCTTCTTCTGACAGACTTGACTATTTTTATTTCTTTTAAAGGGGTTCTGGCTTATTCATTGGAGTGGACTTAATCAAGGATCAAGCAGAAAGGACCCCAGCCACTGCAGAAGCAGAGTATCTAGTCACAAGGTACATGCGACAATCATTCGTGAGGTACTGAATGCAAGGCAGGCAAAGTAACCTTGCCACTCAATAGTTGATACAGGCAACCAGCAGAAAGAAACCAGTCAGTGCAGAAAAGCATCCTCAGGGCAGCCTGCATGATGCCTGTAAGTTATTCTGAACTAAATGCAAAGGTAAACATAACTTTGTTACTGCTCTTTCCAGACTTAAGGAAGAATATATTCTACTCAGTACAGATGGGCCAGGAAGAAATGTACTTAAATTCAAGCCCCCACTATGCTTCAATATGGAGGATGCAAAATTTGTTGTGGACACAATTGACAAGCTTCTAACAGGTACAGATCCAAACTGCCTTAGAGGGGGTTGGCTGCTGGGACTACCCTAAAAGTCAGTGCCAAGCCACATAGCTTGCTTTTCAGAAGTGCTGAAATACAGCCAAGATGAGAGATGCTGAGTACATAAAAGAATTAGTCTTAGTCAATGCAAGTTTAACCTTTACTTCTAAGTTATTCCATTTAAAAGTTGACTAACTATTTAGTCTACAGATGCATGTGCCTTTTAAAATCACTGCTCTGGAAGGGGCTGAAGCATTTACCTATCTAAACAAGGAGGACTGGTAAAAGCTGTCCAAATTTCATTCTTTACAGCTAAAACACGTGCATTTGCCACTTTAGCTTTCTACACAAGTCTAAAACTTGTCTCAAAGTCTTAAATCTACTTACTGTTACTTATTCTCTCTGCAGACATGGAAAAAGAATAAATGAAGCAACAGAAAACATCCACTTGTTCCACCTAAGCAGGTATTTATTAATATTAATTTTTTACTATTTAAAAGCCAAGGGTCCTAAACCTAACTTCACTAGCAGTAGAGCCAGGACCAAGTTCCCTCAGAGATGCTTTTACTTGAAATTAGTTTGCAGGAATTTCTGGCAGTCTAGAAGCAGGGACCAGACTTGTGCATATCTGGCATTTGCAGGTATTTTTGATCAGTCTGACTTCTTGTGACACTGTATGTGTTCATTTACAAGCTAGGGCCAACATGTCCCAGAAATGCCTACCACTAGAGCAGGCTGTGCTTGCCTAGGAAGCTTTAAGAGTGATAGGGTTTAACCTTTGGCATTCACCTCAAGACAAAAACATAGCTCTTCTGCTAGCTGCTCAGTGCCTTAGGTCCACAGACAACTACTTCTCAGCAAGTCAACCCCTTAACTGCCTTTAAGGACAGGAGCACTGTACAGTCTGCATGCCACCATCTGCAAACCTCCACTTATGCCAACAACTTTATGAAGAGCTCTAAACAGTACTTTTACTACTATAGCTCCTGTTTTATGGAACATTTGACTTCTGAAATAGCATTGCCTTCTGTTCTCCTGAGAATCTGACTACTTCACAAGTTCACTTCAGGTTCATGGTCATTATCTCAGGCTTAAGCACCAAATTGCCCCTATATACTCAGTTTGTGGGCATCAGTAAGACTGAATCCTGTTAAGTCTTCCATGCCTTAAATCTTACAATCTGTTGAGGTTCCTCTATAGCCTAGAGAGAACATCTAACTGCAATTCGTTCTGCCACACACTCCATGTACACTTACAGTTGAACCCCTTACTAACAGCCCCCCCTTTGATGCACTTCATATTTCAACCTACTCTGACCAAAACACAACCTGGTGATCTTTAACCAAGTGCCCAGTAAAACTCTTTAAGTGCCTGGACCAGAACATACCTAACAGGACCACTGCAAAGCAATGCAATCATTGGTGGCCTGAAACACCATACCAGATTCACCATGCTACGTCCCTGAGCTAATAAACATGCTTTTCACTCCATGCAATATTAGTATAGAAGGCATGAGAAAAATGTTAATAGTTTATTTAGCAAGTTAATGGAAAGACATACAGCTGTTTGTACTACATATTGAAAACAGATTACTCAGTGCCAGTTTAACTTGGAGGCCTAATAATTTCATGTTTGTCTGCAATCTAAACTAAGCAATAAAAATTCCTTTATTTTCTACAAGAAACCAAGAACGCAAAAAGCTCTTACCAAGTACAGGGCTAGTATGACACAATGTAAGCAAAAATAAGGCAATGACAGTTTCCTTTCAACGAAGTTTTTACAAAAAAAACCACCACTGTTTTCTTTCCACAGGTTTCAAACAATGTTCAGGATCTCCTACAAAGAAACATGACTACTATAGTAATGTATATTTAATCTTCATCTTAGCATGCCTTAGACCAGATAAGTTACCTTTGATTCTGTTATTTTCAGTTATCTTGCAATTAGTAAAAGCTTTCAGAGAAATAAATTTTACAAGAGCTTACTTCAACTCTGGCAGAAGTGTAGAATTGGCTTTTATTTAAAACAGTGTATCCAAAACTGATTATAAAGGAACATATTTCTAGTAGCTACTATAAACTAGATTTTACATTAATGCTCTTCCAGGTTGTGACTTTTCAAAAATTAAGATGACTGAGTTATTTTATACCTACTGCTACATATGCAAACTCAATTCCAGCTGCCAGTAGACACAGTCCTGCAGCCAGTTTCATAACAAGGTCCCTAGAAGCACACTATCCAAACAATGGTCTCAGTGACCACCTTAAGTCAAAAAACTTCATTCTCAAATTCTTCACATAAAATGCATGAGCAACAGACAGGTAAGGGCCATGGTTCCCAAACCAGTTCTCATGAAATATTCTGTCCTCAAGACATATCCAGGTAAGATGCAAATTAAGAGCGCATTACCACATAGGCAACAGCTCTGCATCCAGCCTTACTTTCACCACACAATTACATGTTCTTTGTATCACAAACTTTTCATGCAAACAAAGGGAAAGCCAGCTCTGCATTCTAGTTTCAGTATCCTTAATTTCTGCTTAAGGTCACATCACCTGTCAAAGTAAGAATCACCTGAGAACCTACTTCCAAATAGCACCAATGTTAACAGCCTGCTGACAAACTACTGCTAACACCAGCCAGAAATACTGCACCAGTACAGTCCGGATACTACGCAAATTCCCACTGGGGGGGAGGGGCAAACTGTTAGAAAAATATTCTGCTACCCCTTGGTTCATAAAAAAGTAAAAGGATGCAATAGAACAAAGCATTTCCATTTTACATCTTGAGACAGTAATACTTTCAAATACTGTACTCATGTTTCAGTGGTCTGCAATTTTTTAGCATGCAAGTTTAGCATTAGGTTACATACTTCCGCTGTAACGTTGTCAACTCATTTAATATCAGCTGCATTTTGTATACAAGACTTCCATTTATCTTGAGTCTTAAGACTTACAACCGCACAGCAAGTTCTTCTTTTCAAGGACAGTCAGCAGGGAGCAGCATATTATAGTCCCTGCAGGAATAGCTGCATCTCTTGTTAAAAAAGGGAAAAGGTCCTTAGTAACATCTATGTCTTGTCTTTGATTCCATTTCTGATTCCCCTTTGCTTCAAATAGAACTTGTTACAAGAAACATTTTAGCAGATTCTAGCTTTAAAAGAAATGTAAAAATCAAATTAACAATTGCAACACAGATCAGAAGTTTCCTTTTGCAGTAGCACTTGCTATTAATTGCCAAATCTGAGACCAGGACCATTCTGCAGCAAGACAGGCAAATCACACGATAGTCACTGCCTTTAGTGGTAAACTAGTCAAAAAAGAGCATATTTTTAGCTGGTCACTAGAGAAAAATCTGCCTCTGTAGAGGCAGCTTTGTTGTTTTCCCTCCCACAACCTTAGTGGAAGTTTTTAGCCTTTTCCGACACATAAAAAGGCTGCAAAAATTCAGACTTTGCATCAGTAATTTAATGTCTAACCTGTCTTTCAAGGCAGGTACACATAGCATTAAAACCTTGTACAAAAGTCTCAGGCTTGAAAAAGTGAAAGACAAAGGAAGTGCAGTGAGCTTCCTGCACACTCCTCTTGGCTTCCTCTTGCAACACTGTCTGGACTCCCAAGCCCTACTGAACCCTACACCTCTGCCTCCTCCTAGCAGAGCCCTACAAAGCAGACACTAATACAGTTACACTGAGCCTGTACTCATCTCCAACATGAGCCCCACCAGCACAGCCTCAAAAGCAGCTGGGGCTTTCCACCTGAGTCCGCTTCCACAACCTCGAGGCAGAAGTGACTGCAGTTTTTAGCTGCCACTTAACTGCAAGCACTGACAACTACCAATACTGCTTTCTAATTTTAAGATCAAAAACATTGCCACAACTTTTCATCTATCAAAGTATTGCCATGAACTAAGTTCTGGGAACAGTATACTTGCGTTTTACTAATACATAAGCTGAAGAATGGCACAAGACACTAGATTACGCCTTTTTTATTTCAAAAGCTAGGATAGCTTCAATATCCATGTCATGGTGAATCAGAACACATGTAAAATACCTTACAATACATTAGATTCCAAAAAGGTACCAAAAAGTACAGTAAAATTAACACTTCCATTACAGGAAATGTATGACACAAAAACAATACAAAATAAAAAGGTGGAAAGTGACACTGGTTCCCTAAGATGCATCTCATTCTGTACAACTGGAGTAATGCAGAGTCCATAGTTAACTCCAAGAGGCAGTCCCTAGATGCAGAGCTGCAGCTTTAAGCAGACCCTCAAAATCAGTTTCAGTTTAACCTATTAATAAAATCATTAATTAATATCTTCAGCAAGGCTGAAATTTACACACCACACTGTCTAGACAACTAGTTATCTGAAGTATTAAACATGTAAAACGTTTCCAGGGAGCTCTTCCAAGTAAGATGCACGTTTAACAGGCCATAGAAATTTATTGTAAAGTTAAATTTGGTACAGAACTGAAATATCCATCTACAGCATCGTGTACAAAACCTATGCAGTCATTTTCCAAAAGAGACCATGCCACCGCATACCTGAATAAGTTTGATCAATATGGCTTGTAGTTATTCTGATGACCACCACGTCTCGGTGTCTTCCCATAATTTGCACTGCCTTGACCTATGAACAAGAGAACAAATGCATTAAACTGCTAATTAGTTACGCTTGCTTATACCCAATACAGTTCTCTTTACTTACTGTAATCATAGCCTGGTCCATATCCATAATACCCATATCCTGAATAATCATAGCCTCCATAGCCACCATAACCTTGCTGATAGCCGTATCCTTGATTCCCATAACCCTGGTTCCAGTAATTGCCATAACCTTGATTCCAATTTTGACTTTGAGCTATAGAAGGGAAAACCATCCACAAAATCCCGTTTTAGTACACACAACTTATTTAGAATGTGTCCATACTAAAGTAGTGCGTGTGGTACTTACCGCCGCCTCTTCCACCTCTGCCTCTTCCTCCATAGCTACCTCTTCCTCCGCCACTACTGAACTGTTGCTGCTGGTATACTTCTTTTGGCTGCGCTACCTTAATCTCGCACTGGAAATTAAAAACAAGGTAGAGTGTGTATGGGTCCTGCTATAAGATAGCAACCTAACCACCCAGAAAAGCCAGAGGTTACTCTGGAAGCAAAGAGGATATGCATGCTGTGCTCCATCATGCACCCAGGTCTAATGCAGATCCAAACCAACCCAATTTATTGTGCCACCTGGGCAAGGTAAGTCACTTTTGGCCACTAAAAGCAAGCCACTGCTTTGGGAGTATTTTATGTTGCTTATACTCTACCACCAACTTCCCCATGGAAAAGGAAGGTTAGCCACAATTGGCCATAGAAAGCAGCCCACTGCTTTCATAGCTTTTTAATACTGCCCATCATCTACCATAGATGAGATGCTGAGGCCACCTCAGGACAGCAACTGCTCCTGCAGGAGCCATGAGGCTGCCCTCTACCCTGGCACAACCTCAACAGATGAGGCTGTTGCTATTCAACCACCTTACCTAAGCTGCACTGAATGAATAAGGCTGAGAAATGCATGGAAACAAGTTTTCCTGGCAGCCTTCAAACATCCTCTATACACCAAGCATACATGTTTGACCATAAAGTACATTTATCAACACTAGAAATCATCTCTTATCAAATGCTAACAGCTAAAACCAACCAAAACTGACATTCCAAGGCAGGTTCTCAAGCTGCAGTTCAAGTTGCCAGTCAGCTTCCTAGTTACTGAATCTGTGCCTAGTCTGAGATGAAAGCTACTGCTTCGTGAAAGAACAACTCCCTGGAATAGCAGTACCTGAGCAGGGTACTTCACAGAGGAGCTTTAAGGTAACCCCCTCTATTATGACTACAACACAACCAAGCCATAGTTACTAAATACACAGATGACTTCTCAGCTCCTTTTGCACAAAAGCACTTATCTCTCCTGAAAATAAACTTCACTACTAACTACAGTGTCTTGACAACTACCAGTGCATTAGGTTTGACAAAGTTCATGCTGTGCTGTCAATGCCAGCCTTTAACCAAGTGCAATCTAAGTCACTGTCACTCTTTATGACCAGATCTAATAGGGCTCTGAAGTTGCTTATGATCAATGCTGGCCATGAAGCAATAGAAGAGGGACACATCCAGCCAGCACACATCATTTGCCTCCAGTTCTCTTCTCAATAGCTTATGACATCTCTATTAGCTATTCCCAAGGATAAGCACTGTCAACTGTTCAGAGCATCTCATTATCACTTTTACAGTAGTTCATGTAACCAGCTGACCAGTTACAAGTTGCCATGAGCGTACATTGACTCTCTGCATCCTTGTATTGAGTTTGTGTGACAAGGTTTTGGTAGAAGAGAGGGCTGCAGGGCAGCTTCTGAGCAAAACACCAGAAGTTGTCCCCATGTCAGACAGCCAGTCCCAGCCAGCTGCTTACAAAGTTAGTCTGTAAGCCTTGCATTTATGCAAGTGCTCTATGCTGAAAGTGTATCACTTGAAATGGCATCTATTGGCAGACCAATACACAAGTTTTTCCACATATTAATGAATGCAATTAGATACTTTACATCTAAAATCCCCTAGAACATAAGTATTAAAGCCACAAGTACTGGCAAAGAAACTTGGTAGCCTCTGCAACTGAGCTGATGGCAAAGACTGTGGTAACTTGGAAGCTGTCCTTATTGTAATTTGGGTCCCTTGAAATCAGAGGTCTACAAAAGATTATAGATGTCATGGTATCATACTTCATAGTTTGGACAAACATTTATAATTCAAAGTTTCTACCTTGCTTCCACTGACGTTATGGAATTTCTTCTCCAAAACCTTCTTCACTGGATCTTCTTCCTTGAAAGTGATGAACACAAACCCCCTCCTTTTGTTGGTCTTTGGATCCATTGGAAGTTCAATTGCTTCAATCTAGAAGACACAGAATACTTTTTTCAGACTGGTATTTTAGCAGAACAGTTAAGTGCATGGCATTTGGGATAGTAAAACTGAAAGTATGTTTCCTATCTGTGCATATTATGCAACTCCAAAGTCACAATATTCTTTCTAAACAAACACTGGCTTTCAGACCAGTTTTTACAATTCTTAAAAAGAAGTCTAACATCAGATAAAATGGTTTGAGTTAAACACAAGAGTATCTATCAATGGAAGCATCTACTGCAGTTTATGCCTGCCTTGCTTTCAGTATGGGGAACCTCTGCATCATTTACAGATGACAATACACCTGAAGTGAAATTAATTTGCAGATGATTAATAAACTAGAGCAACTGGAGAGTATGTTCCAGTGTTTACTAAGGAAACATTACACACCTCTCCAAACTCTCCAAAGTATTCCCTGATTTTCTCTTCTGTGGCTTCTGGGTTTAGTCCACCAACAAATATTTTCTTCACTGGATCCTTTTTCATTGCCATGGCCTTCTTGGGGTCAATTAGTCGTCCATCTAGCCTGTGTTCTTTCTGTTCCAGAACCTGAAAGACAGTTTGATATGGTTAACTCGAGCCAAAAAAGGTTCACCTAGAACTTCAGAATCTGAAATATGAAGCTTAAATGCACCTTTTCAACACTCCCAGGTTCTTTAAAGAGAATGAATCCAAAGCCTCTGGATCTTCCTGTGTTAGGATCCATCTTTATCGTACAGTCGGTTACCTCACCAAATTTGGTGAAGTAATCTTTCAAGTCTTTTTTGCTTGTATCCCAACTGAGGCCACCAACAAACATCTTCCTGAAATTTTAAAGAGAGAAGCTATTTAGGTTCAGGAAACACTTAGAGCAGCACATGCAGCAAGATGCTCACAGTAGTACTCAGCAGCACTGTCAGAAACAACCAACTTTGAAGTTAAACGCTTCTGCATCTTGTCAAAAGCTGGTGGCACCACAAGAATGCACATGGGTGGGTTCTCCTCACCATCCCATGTTTTTGAGGGAATGACACAATGCCCCCTGGAGCTCATTATAGGCTACATGAAACGTAAAAAAAACCCTAATATTCCTCACCAGTAACTTACATGATTTTAACAGTATTCTGTTATTTGCAACAAAGCAGTACTGATTATCAAGTACCTCCAACTCAGTACCACCTAGGACCATTCCTACTGCTTTGAAAGCACTCAGGATAGAACAAAGCAGCAAAAGTAAAATACTCTAGCTCTTGTAGGATTTGGACAAAGAGCCATTTGTCCTAAGAACTATCTGCAAAATTTAGAAAAGGTATCTAGGACATCAAAGAACAGTCACATACAGCAGATCAGACTTTGGACCTGCCTTAACTACTGCATCATGCGCTTGTTCCTGCTCGGTTACTGAATCCAGTTTTATCTTCATCAGTACCCCAGGAGTATTTTCACTACTAGTCTATGTTTTTATGAAGTGACAATACAGTACTTCCCTGCCCACTTTCCCACACAAAACATCCTCTGAAGCCTCTCAAAGAAATAAATACCAGTGAGAAGCAATACAGAAGTGAAGCTAATAAACCTTATATCAGTCAACAAGGCACTCTTTAAATACCTCACTTCAAATGAAAACATTAATAACAGGGCTGTATTTTTTATTTTCAGAGTTTCCAAGGTAACAAATTAAGCTTTTAAAAGCATTCAAGTCTTATCTAACCACAGACTAAAGCAGTTTA
This sequence comes from Phaenicophaeus curvirostris, assembly GCF_032191515.1. Taxonomy (NCBI): domain Eukaryota; kingdom Metazoa; phylum Chordata; class Aves; order Cuculiformes; family Cuculidae; genus Phaenicophaeus; species Phaenicophaeus curvirostris. The sequence continues at coordinate 4,641,965 of NC_091406.1, read as the reverse complement.
AGTTGTCTGTTTGGAGACAACCTAGATTTGGCATTAAGAAGTATCAGCACTTTAGAAACTGGACTGTGTTTAAGTAAAATTGGCTTTGGGTGTTTATGTGTAACTTTGATTCGCTAAAACTAGCATCCATTTATGTTCAAAAGGCAACATAAAACACATCTGTATATGCTATGGTTTTGTTGTCTTTTCCCTTAAGCTGGATGAAACCATATCATTCATGGGCTAAACCCTTATTTTTTCAGATCAAGCTGTGCACTCTTAACTGACAAGTGTAGCACACTGCACAGTGTCTGAGTAAAGACTGTCTGCCACTACAAACTCTTATAGAAAAGGCCTTACAAAGTTTACCAAGCCTTTCAATAGCAGGTGAAAAAAAAGGGAACTTCATGGGTTCCTCCTCATCACAACAGCTTACTGACCAAACATGACTGCTGTAATTGGTACAGATTGGCCATGGTTTTCCATTGCATACCCTGCCATCATTGACTACACTTACAGAATGATGAAGAGTATTTCAATGGTTGAGGGATGACAGGAATTTGTCTGGAGGCAGCTTTAGCCATTTTATGCCATCGGGTTGGGCTGTGATACACAAAGACGTGGCCACATGCTTAATTCACCTCTTACCACAGCAGTAGATAAGACACTTTAATTCAGTCCTTTTGTTTTGTAATTGGAATGGGTGCTACCTACATAAACAACAATACACAGCCTTTGAAATTAAGACCAAATTCGTAGTCTTTGACTTTGCCTTCAGAGGCCACAGAAACTGGACAATTGCACTTTTAACATGGAGCCTTTTTGCCTCCTGCTAATGTGCAGTTAAATCAAAGCTGGTTTCAGCTCGTAACAAAATACTCTGTCAGCACCCTGAACTCTGCCTTGGACAGCTCTTGTTTTAGCACAGCACTAAGTTTTCCATATAGGTCAATCCCTCTAAATAACTGTTTTTCTTCTAAGTTCCACTGCACACGGATTTTGAGGTTGAAACTTGTCACCTCCTATACGAGGAAGGGAAAAAGAACTGCCCGTTCTTCAGGGCAGAATACCAAGTAAGTAAACAAAATTTGCACATAGCTAAAAGACCTGGTTCTCAATCCTTCCACTGTCATGAGAAGGTACATCCGGCCCGAGCTTATAGGAAACTTGTGCAAGTCTTGCTTCTGCCCTTACAGCCAAGATCTATTACGCTACTGTGGCTTCAGCTCTGTTCAACCTGAGGGATGTGACCCTCTGCTTCAGGGCTCACGGATAACAAAGGGAGCTCCAATTAAGCACATGGGGTAGCCTGAACAACAAAGACCCTCTCGAGAAAGACGGTGTAATGTTCATGAACGTATATTGATAAACATACTAAGTATAACAAGAAAGAAATAGCTCTTTGTACACAAGGATGCCACTACCAAAACACAGCAAAACTACACCGACTCCTGCAGAAATCGCTCCTAAGAGAAGCTGGTTTCTGACAATGCCGCACGGGAGTACACCAAAAATCGCCATTACCGGTTAAAACACATCGCACGTTGCTTTAATCAGGACGGCCTTCCTCCACCCTCTCCCAAAATACTCGCTTTACCCCGACGAGCTCGCAAAGCCAGGATTATTTTTTTCATACGCGTTATATAAAACGCGTTCGCGTTCACCCCGACGCCGGTGGCGACCGCTCACGCAATCTCCCAGCAAAGTTTACTCCAGCCCACATCCCTTGCGAGAAAAACAACTCCTTCCTTTCGTTAGGGACGAGGAAAAAACGCGGGACGCGAGGCGAGGTAAATCCCCTTCCATTTTACGGCGTCAGACGGCAACAAACGCCCTCGGCGCCCCTCCCCCAGCCGCCACATGGCGCCAACAAAGGCAGCTCCAGAACAAAGGAAGCGCTGGGGCTGCAGGCCCGGCCGCCCCGGGGCCGGTAGGGTGGGGGGAAGGCAGCCCGAGGCGCTTACCCCGCGTCCTCCTCGTTCTTGCTGGCGTTGATCTGGTCGCCTTCGGCTCCGTTCTGGCTGGCGGCCGTGCCCGCTGTGGCCGCCGCTGGCCCGGCTCCCCCCGCCGCCGCCGTGCCCGCCGCGGCCGCCGCCGCCGCCGGAGCCCCGCCGCTCTCGGGCGGCTGCTGCTGCTGCTGCTCCCCGGCGCTCTCGGCCGCCTCGTGCCCGTTCTGGGCCGGCGCCAACTGCTGCTCCGTTTCGGACATGCTGCCCGCGACGAGAGGCGCCTGCGAGAGAGAGAAAAAGAGGCCGATGGGGCGGGTGAGCGAGGCGGCTCCCGCGCCCGCCGGGCCGGTCTGATCCGGTCCGAGCCCGCCCCTCCCCCCGCCCGCCTTTTCCGCCATCCCGCTCGTACTCACTTTGAAACCCGCTCCCAATAAAATCCGGGCCGGCCGGAATCGGATTAAAAACCCGCGTCGCGCGCCGGAGCTGGCACCCCCTCCCCGCGGCTGCTCCGCTCGGGCCCCGCCGCCACCTCCTGCACCCCCCGAGACACGTACGCTCCGGCCCGCGGCCCTCACGCGTGGCCGCTTATATAGCGCCGGAGCCGCTGCCGCACGGCAATAAGGCGCCTTCTGATTGGTCAGCGCCGCCTGTCGCTCAAGCCGTTCGGCGCTTTCCATTGGCTCTTCTTGCCGCGAGGGGGCGGGGGTCGGGTGAAGGGCGGGGTCACGTGAGGGGGCGGGGCCAGGCGGATGGCGGCCGGCGGGAGCCGCGGGGAGGCCGGGTTGGGCCTAGCGCCTCTGGGCTGGGCGCTGACCGCACACGCGGTGCCGGTGTCGGTACCGGTACCCGCTCCCTCTCCCGCTGGGAACGTCACCGTGACGGGGAGCGATCCCCGCGCCCGCCTGAGCGTGCAGGGCCCGGGGGCCGCGCGGGCCTTACTTCCAGCGACGCGCCGGTGTGCCCCGAGGCGAGGCGTGCGCGCAGGCAGTGGCTCCAGTGCCACAGGGTTTGCTTCGTGGTTCCAGCTCTGCGGGTTTGGCTGGCGAGAGGGCCAGGATGCGTTGTTTTCAATGGAAACTTTGCTTTGGGTATTACATAACCCTGCGAGCAGGAGCCCCGAGCGTGTGCCTAGGCCTGAGCTCCCTGTGCCCAAGCTATGTCAGCCTTGTTGGCGAAGTTGAGCATAAAAAGTGCAGCAGACGGCTCCTTGTAAGCATACTTCGAATTCTTGTACCCTGTGCTGTTCTGAACACCCAGTTTATCCACATAAGTTTGGCTTTCGGATAGGCAGACGAAGCTTAGTGCCACAAGTTAAAATAAAAAATAAAGTTAAGGCCTTTGCTTGTGGGCAAAAAGTAACAACTATTACCTAACTTTCTGTACTAATGAGTGCACATGTTGTTGCTTGTACCACCTTCTGCCAAATATCTCCTCTGGCTCCACTTGCCTATCTTACAATTACAATATTACAATTCAGAGAGAGTGTAGGCAGCTACCTTTAAATAAAAATTGTTGCTATTAAATAATCTGGTCTAGGATGTTCTTCAGCAATCTGGTTGCAGAGCACTTTTTATCCTCTACAGGATTCAGTTTCTGAGGTAGTAACCTGGTAAAACAGGGAACGTTAGGCTTGGTTCTGTAAGCTTTGTAGCAGTACAACAAGCAGAGCGTTAAAGGTGAACATAGAATAACATTAAAGATGAACATGAAATAGCAACAGCGTGGTACGTTGAGGGCAAGGGCCTGATCCATCTTTTCTTTTTTGATTCAGGTTGTAAGCCAGACCTCTTAAGGGGAAAAGGAAAAAAAAAGGAGATGGTGCTTAGTGTTGGGAGATCATATGAAAAATAGCCTCTCAGTAGAGCCAAGAATCTCAAGCCACTCTTTTGCTTTGGTGCAGGTGATACTTGCCACAAGCATCCCTTTAATGGGTCCAAGATGAGATTTCTCTTTTAATATCCATATCCACATGCGGCAAGACCACATTATATTTTCATATATAGTTTCTGGATTTTAAATCCTCAGCCATAGTGACTATTTGCTTTTGTAACTCTCCTCAGCCTCTCACGTTATTGCTGCTTATAAATGGAAAAGCCTTAAAGCGATCTAAAAATAAGCGCCCAACACAATCAGTTTCACAATTATGCGAGCATAGTGGAATATGTGTGATTTGTCAGCCGGGTGCCCTATCTGTGAAGGAGATTAATTTGTGAGTATTCTGCCACACTTCCAGCCCAAGCTACAATAGCTCACTTTATCTTTAGAGATGTTATCTCCACCTAGGCTGCTGATAGGGGAGGTTAGTCATGGACAAGCCGCTCTTTAGGCTAAAGTTAGTGAAACAACATTATGTGAGGTCAGGTCTAGTAAAGAGGGTACAAAGAACACCTGACCAGCATGCTTGAAAATTGCAATGTCCACGGGTCAGGTTTTATATCTTGTCTGATAAAGATATTCATCTTAAGAGAATATATTCATTTAAATTGGTTTTCTTGTGATAAGCCTTAAATAAAATGATTGAAGCAAAGAAATTTTTCATAAGATACTCTTTATCCTGATTCATTCCATCTCAGAGGAACTTAGCTACATCCAGCAAGAGAACTTCTTTTGATTTTTTTAGGCAGCTCTGACTTAGGTAGTAAACCCATCTGATCTGCACCAAAAAAAAAAAAAAGTATGGTTTGTGATTAAAACCAACTAAGCCACAGTCTGTCAGCTGACTGCATTCATTTATACAGTGCCATTAGCCTGCTTGAGTTGGGAAATACCATGGCAAACACCATGCCTTTGCTGAAGACACTACAGGTGACTAAGGCCAAACTGGTGTTTGCAGGTTGATCTAACTGGGATGGCTGAAATGGTAAATGCTACCACCCTTGTGCCCTGTCCTCCTTCTTATTGCCGTTTTTTAGGTATGCAGCTGACTACAGAAATACATCTGTGGTGAAGTCACAAGTTTATAGACCAGCACCTGAGAGCAAACTGAGATTGGCAGCAGTTTATATGAGCCTGTCGTGTAAGTTTAGCCTCAGCTGATGGATGTAACCTGAGCACTTTTGATGATATATTTATTCATTTCCTTACAAGATTCACTGCCCCAAACAGCTCCTTTGTATTTCAACAAGCCTTGCTAAGGACTTGAATGATTGTCATTTAATTTGGGCTTCTCTATACATTTCCCTTTTTGCTCTTTTCTCTTTTCCAGTTCTCTTGCTTTGCTGAACCTGTCTTGTCTCTCCTTTCATAGCCCTTGCACTGGTACTTTGGCACACATTACCCCTTTCCTTCTTAACGGTGCTTGCTTTATAGCTGTACTCTTTTCCAACTGCCCATTTCCCCTTGTCCGGTCCATCTCACTCCCATCTTGGCAATTCCAAACAGCAGTTCCCAGCTGCCAAGACTCTCTGTGATTCCCAGTTGTCCCTTTTACTAGCTGTTTGATGCCTTACAAGTCCCATATCTTACAGCAGGGTAACTCTGTGGTTGCAAGGCTCCATCCCGCCACAGGTAATTTGAAAGAATTCCTCTGGGTTGTGACTAGGGTTTTGGTCCTGCATTTCACTCCCCACTCACAGTCTGTGGTTAATCAAAGAAAAATACATATAAACCTTCTTGGGTGGTAATCATCCTTACATCACACATTTACTGCTGTCTGCCATTTTTTTAATCCTGTAATTGCTGTGGTTATTCATGGTGTTGACCGAAATTCAATTGTATTTTGTCTGCATATGGACTTCCTGACTTCCTGATTTTAGGCAAGTTTGCTTTTCTATCAAACTTGCTGTTTACTCCAAACTTTACTCTTGTTGTCTGTTCATACCAGTTTTGTGTCATAGCTGTCTTCATTTCCTCCTTCCCTTTCTTCTTTATCCTCCCTATATCCTTATTAGTTCCATTATGTTGATTTTTCCAGTTATCCTCTTCTAAAAAAAAGAGAACCAACATATCATTCACTGCCTTGAAATTGGTCATGTAATTTATCCCTTCCTTTCAGCCAATGCCTGTCTCATCTAAATTGATTGTAAGCATCTCAGGTCATAGACTGCCTACTATCCACAAAATACTGTACTAGGGGAAGCCGCTGTCTGAGTTAGTCTTTATGCACAGTATAAATAAATAAATTGAATAATAACAACTATACAAGTAATCTCATTAATTTTAATGGTAGGGCTGAAAATAAGTGCTCAAAATAAGAATGGCAAAAAGGATGCCTCATGCTACATGGAATTAAGATGAAGAGAACATGCATTTAAGAAGGCAATGACAAAATAGCTTCAAACAAAGCCTTATTTAACTAATTGCTTCTTGTAATTTGCCAAATAAAAGATTTTATTGGTTTATTCATACATTCATTTATTCATTGTGGATAGTATCACCCTGAATAATTATCTCTGAGCTTAGTGGCCTCAGGGATAATCCAAGCCAGTATTATGTTAAACATCATGTAGAACAATGAAAGAGCAAACGTGTGCAAGTGTTTCTGCTCCAAAAGGTTGGGTAAAAGCCTAGTATCTATCTGCAGTATCTACACACAAAGTATATATATATTTATTTGAAAGTGCAGTGGTGGAATTCAGTTGTACCAGCTGGCAGGAAACAGGAGATATCCTTTCACAGTGAAACAAAAGATATGTAGGACCAGATCAGTGTGTAAATGGGCTTGCAATTGAAGAGGAACAGTTTTGTGTGAGTTAGAGAAGACTCTTTGGAAAGATGTGGGGAACTAACATTGTTAAACTCAAGAACTAAGAAAATGGTGTTATGGAGCTTTCTGAATGCAAACAAATGACTTATTTGTTGAGGTCAGAGAAAAGGATGTCAACAATACCTGAGCTGAGGAAAGCTTGAACAAGATTCCCAGCTGTGTCAATAAATAACCAAGATCACATCTTGGTTGACATCTCCACAGCCCAAAACACACATTCCTGGCTGTAAGGTTCTACTCACTCCTTTGCACAGTTGGCTGTAAAATAACTGAGCAGAAAAGGGGCTGGTTTTCAGGCAGATGGTTTGTTTAACATGCTTATTACCAAGACTTTAAATTGCAATGGAGACACCTGAAGTTTGAAAGGAGACAGCAATGAGAGGCGATCATGTCTATATTTGCCCATGAGGATGCTAAACTATAAGCTAGATGGGAAGGAAGGACAGACAAGAACAGCACTCACCACCGCTCTGAAAAAGGCAAGAAACATGAGGTACGGGACTGACAATCCAAGCTGGAACAGCAACAGGTGTGAAACAATGCATGAGAATAATTGCAAAAGCTAAGACAGGACACTAACTATGCTAAGCGTGACCGAAGGCCGAAGAAGAGATTGGTTTAAGATGGGTTGAGAAGCTTTCAGGTGACAAGAAGAAGCAAAACCAAGTCTGAAGGGGGTTTAGGGTAGAACCGAACAAGAGATGTAAAAGTGTGATGAAAAGAGGCACTTCTACCAAAGGCTCGGGTTTTTTTTAATATGAAACGGACAAAGATTTCTGTGTGGGAGCAGGGGCCGGAGCAGACTGAATGACTAAAATTGTGAGCAAATGAAAGAGTGGGTGTGAGGAAGATCAGGAAATGAAATAGGGTGAGGTTAATAAGGCAAGTGACGGAGTTACAGAAGACGCGTAGATGATGTTTTTATTATAGCTACTTAGAGCCTTGTAGAAAGGGGAAGCATCAAGAGAGTGTTTTGCTAACTTTATACAGAAAATGGTGAGATAGCACGTAGACAAAGCAGAAAGGAAGGCTTGACAAGGGTTTGTCAGCAGCAATGCAAAGCTAAATTGGACTACAGGTGTGCAGATAAGCTGCAGAAGTGGAATTGCTTAGCTGTAAGGAGGCAAAAATGAAGGGGAGAGCAGGCTTGCAGGAGAGGAAGTTAGTTTGATCACAGCGTTTCCGTCAGAGACACTTTGCACTGCAAAAACAAGCATGGGTGAAGCAAGTGCTGAAGGTAAGCCAGTACTGTGGGTAGGTATGACAGTTTATCAAGAGAGACAGAAGAAAAAATACCAAGCCAGTGATGGATGAAAGTTGTACATGTGGAAAATGTACAGCTAGTAAATTACTACTAAAGCAAATACATTTTTCTGTGATTAACATCAAAATGAAAATTAAGCTAAAAGATGTGCAAGCTTCATTTTTAATCAGTGCAAGCAGCCAGTATTATTCCTTTAGCTTTTCTTCACTGTTATTTTCATAATTCTGTTTTTCTTTCCTTCTTTTTTTTTTTTAAAACAATTTATAAGACCTCAGCTTCTCCACCTTCTTGCAGTATTGGAGTACAAAGCTCTGAAACAATATTTTTCTTTAAAAAGTTACTTATCTGTTGTTGCTAGAACACAAATGCACCTGCAGCCGTGTCTTTCAGTGTCGTTATATTCCACACCAGCTAAAAATAAGTGAGCTAAGGCTTGTTAAACCGCTTAGCAGATAAGATACACCAGCAAAGCTATGCCCAGAGAAATATTCAGAACTGCAATGGTTCATTACATTGTAATAATAATTTTAGAATTTTTTTGTTTCTTTTCTTAAAACTGCATCCCAGAAGTTAGGGAAGGTGCTTCAGACTAGCCTTTTAGTTATCAGAAATACTTATTCAAGCACTATAAAGATAATATACATAAGATAATGATATTAAAATAGGGTTGTAAGGTCAGGTTTATGGAATCCAAAGCTTTAGAAGAAACCTTTGAGATTCTACTTATATGTCTGTGTTAGGAAATACAATGTTATTTTCTCTTAATATGTGGGGCCACTTTAAATTTGTAAGTCTGCATTATTAAACCTTCGTGGGAAGTGAAGCAGGAGGAAACCCCGGGTAATTGGCTGCAGCTCCGGATGCAGCCGCCCTCTCATTGGAGAGCGGTGGATTCTCCGAGGTACTAAAATTAGACAATCGCCGCCCTCCAGAAATGCTTCTGGAAACAGCGAGAAGAAGAAATTCTGACACAGACTGAGGGCCCGTGGCAGGGAGTGAAGTGCACAGGCACCGGCTTCCAGCAAACCTGCAGCCTATAGGGATGCACAGAAAGACGGGTTTTTTTTTCAACTGAAAAAACAACGCACACAATAAAGAAATTGCAATAAATTGATATTAGCAATGTTTTACATGACTATTAAATTCACTGTTTCTTACGTAATAATAATTCTGAAGTATTCATCCAGGCTGAGAAAGCCTTTGAACAGCAAAGTCTAAGCTAGGACTGCTTATTGACTTTGAAAAGAAACAACTCTCGCTGAATTATCTCTGAACTAAATCAAAAAGCCAGTTAACTCTTTTTACTAGCCTTTTTTTCCTTAAAAATAGAATATGTTTATCCATTATCTCTTTGTAGTTGCAGTGTTTACGATGTCTTTAAATTACATATTGGATGAAGTATCTCTGTTAAAGAAAAAAATGCTGCATGCCTCTATCAGTGAAGGAAAGCCTATATCTGAATAGCTTGGTCTTCCCCACTTGGAACCTTTATTTTTAGAAGTATGTGAATAAAAACCAACTTCAGTCTTCGTTTTTTAAACATATTTCAAACTGGCTGCAAAGAGGTGATTGCATAATTTTGTTCCTCGTTTCTGTGTTTAGGTTATTTACATTGCTCATGAAAAAGATTAAAGCAAAGTGGGTTTTTCTCACAATAAAACCAGCTTTTGCATTAAATTTGCTATTTCCTCTGCTAATCAGGGTACACAGTGTCAGCATCTATGACACTTGAAGCGTGTGTGGGTTTTGTCTTTTCTCCTTTGCATCTACTTTCTGCCTGATTTCATTAAAAAACGGAAGCCTGTACACTTGTGTTTTCTTGGGTACCTGTGATGACCTCAAGGACTCAAACACAATGGCCAATTTCAGCTGAATTCGACAGCAGGTTAGAAGTCTTAACAGCACCTTGAGTCACACAGTTTTTGAGAAATGGATAATAAGCGAGGCTGAGACCCAAAGGAGTGGAGCAGGGCTGCGGAGCGGGCTCGGCAGTTATCGGTGCCGTTGGCTGGTCCACACCCCGATAGCAGCTGGCCAGCTGGCAGGCGTTCAGCCCGCAGAGCCGGCCACAGCACGCACAGCCCTGCCCGCCGTAAACAGGGAGGGCGCGGAAGAGATGCCACAACACACAACACTTCGGCTTCCAGGTCGTGGGCCAGGCTGCAGCAGGGAAGGGCATGTTGGTGGCCGTACTGTAATTGTTCCAAGCTGGAGCAGCCCTGGAGAGCTGGGGAAATAGGGAGTGTGCAGGGAGCAAGAGTATCGGTGATAAAATTAGGTTAAAATCCCCAGAGAATGCAGCTTTCCTGTCTCTCTTGGAATCATGAGGTTCAGCGAGGCCAAGTACATGGCTCAGGGCAATTCCCATTTTCAGTACCAGATGGGGGATGATATGATTGAGAGCAGCCCTGAGGAGAAGGACTTGAGGTGCTGGTTGATGAGAAACTCAACATGAGCCGGCAATGTGCGCTCACAGCCCAGGCCAACTGTATCCTGGGCTGCATCAAAAGAAGCATATCCAGCTTCTTTTGTGAGGGAGGGGATTCTGCCCCTCTGCTCTGCTCTGGTGAGACCCCACCTGGAGTCCTGCATCCAGTTCTGGAATCTCCAACATAGGAAGGATATGGAGCTGTAGGAACAGATCCAGAGGAGGGCTATAAGATGATTGGAGGGCTGCAGCAGCTCTGCTATGAGGATGGGCTGAGCGAGTTGGGGTCATTCAGCCCGGAGGGGATGAGGTGGATGAGGTGCTAAGGGGCATGGTTTAGTGTTTGATAGGAATGGTTGGACTCGATGATCCAGTGGGTCTCTTCCAACCTGGTTATTCTATGATTCTATGATGAGGGTGGGGAGACACTGGAACAAGTTGCCTAGGGCAGTGGTGGGTGCCACATCCCTGGAGGTGTTTGAGGCCAGGTTGGATGGGGCTCAGAGCTCCTGATTCAGTGGGAGGTGTTGCCACCCATCGCAGGGGATGGAACTGGATGGGTTTTAAGCTCCTTTGCAACACAAACCCTTCCATAGAATAGTTTGGGTTGGAAGGGACTTTAAAGATCATCCAGTTCCAACCCCCTGCCATGGGCAGGGACATCCCACTAGATCAGGCTGTCAAGGCCCATCCAACCTGGCCTTGAGCACCTCCAGGGATGGGGCAGCCACAGCTTCCCTGGGCAACCTGGGCCAGTGTCTCACCACTCTCATTTGGAACAAGTTCATCCTTATGTCCAGTCTCAATCTGCCCCTCTCCAGTTTATACCCATTGCCCCTTGTCCTATCACTACAAGCCTGTGTGAATAGTCCCTCCCCAGCTTTCTTGTAGCCCCTTCAGGTACTGGAAGGTCGCTATACGACCTCCTCAGAGCCTTCTCTTCTCCAGGCTGAACAACCCCGACTCTCTCAGCCTGTCCTCACAGCAGAGGTGCTCCAGCCTCGCATCATCTTTGCAGCATCCTCTACAAAAAGAATAATTTATCACACATAATTTACCATATTCCATGATTCTATAAAGCTTTTTTTTTTTTATCAGGGACAAATAAGATATTTGGCTCCTCGGGGCCCCACTGCGAGAACCCCGCGCCGCCGCCATCTTGGCTGCCGCGCCGCCGCCGCGCGGCCCTGGGGCGCGGAGCCATCTTGTGGCCGCCCCGCCCGGCAACGGCGGCGCGGGGGCCGGGCCGACCGCTGCGCCTCGGGGGGCGCCGCCGACCGGAGGGAGCGGCCCGCAGCTCCTTCGCATTGCGCCTTAAGCGAACGTGAGGTGGGGGGGGACTGTTTACAGGAGCTTGTAATGAGAGGACTGGGGGCAAGGGGTATAAACTGGAGAGGGGCAGATTTAGGCTAGATATAAGGAGGTTGTTTAGCCTGGAGAAGAGGAGGCTGAGGGGAGACCTCATTGCTCTCTACAACTACCTGAAAGGAGGTTGTGGAGAGGAGGGTGCTGGGCTCTTCTCCCAAGGGACAGGGGCAGGATGAGAGGGAATGGCCTCAAGCTCCACCAGAGGAGATTTAGGCTGGACATTAGGAAAAAATTCTTCACAGAAAGGGTCATTGGGCACTGAAACAGGCTGCGCAGGGAGGGGGTTGAGTCACCTTCCCTGGAGGGGTTTAAGGGACTGGAGGATGAGGTGCTAAGGGACATGGTTTAGTGTTTGATAGGAATGGTTGGACTCCATGATCCGGTGGGTCTCTTCCAATCTGGTTATTCTATGATTCTATGAAATTCTTCATGCTGAGGGTGGGGAGGCCCTGACCCAGCCTGCCCAGGGAAGCTGTGGCTGCCCCATCCCTGGAGGTGTTCAAGGCCAGGTTGGATGGGCCTTGGGCAGCCTGATCCAGTGGGAGGTGTCCCTGCCCATCGCAGGGGGGTTGGAACTGGATGATCTTTAAGGTCCCTTCGAACCCAAACCATTCTGTTTCTAGGATTCTGTGTTTATGACTCAACTCATTATGATGTAACGTGGGAAAGAGTGACTCTTTCTTACTCAGTACATGTTTATTTTGTGATAAAAGTGAAGCAGCACTGGATAGACACAGTAATTCAATAAAAAAATGCTGAAAAGCTATATTAGAGAGTGGTAGGTTCAGGATGGTGCCTCTGGTGTGGTGGGAGGCTGCCTGCTGACAGCTCCTGCTGGTGTGGATCAGGCATGTCACAGGAAGGCTTGTGCATGCACCCACAATCAGTATTGGTATTTCCACAATCCAAAGAAGGGCTTGTAAACTTTTTTTCCAGCTATCTCAGTTACCTCAGTTAATGAATGTCTGGAGGAGAAATCATGGAATCATAGAATCACCAGGTTGGAAAAGACCCACCGGATCATCGAGTCCAATCCAATCACCACCTGCAATGGATCACCACCTCCAGTCCTAGGAGGTGTTCAAGGCCAGGTTGGATGGGCCTTGGGCAGCCTGATCTAGTGGGACGTGTCCCTGCCCATGGCAAGGGGGTTGGAACTGGATGATCTTTAGGGTCCCTTGCAACCCAAACCGTTCTATGATTCTGCGATTTATGGTAGAATCAGTATAAACCAAATTGAAATAATGTACCTGAAAAATTAGTAACATCTGAAATGGAAGACCAGTGTCCAGATACAGCATCATGAAAATAATTGTTTAGGGCTCCATTAAAAACTTCTAGTTAATTATTTCCTGCTGTCTCTCTGTAGGTAGTTTCTGTTGTGTGTCTTTGGCAATGTAATAACTGAGGTTTATGATTCCATTGTGTTGGGCCTCCAGGGCCCGTGACAGGGTGCTCTGGCTCCCAGTGTTTGCAATTCCTGCCTGACTCCGAGGCAAAGGCGGCTCCATTCATCCTCTGCTTAGCTCTCTGTTTTCTCCACAGCCTCTTCACCCAAATCTGAAAGCCAGCGAGGAGCCTCCAAGGCACAGGAATATCATCCCACCCAAGAAGGCAGGTATAGCTCAGCAATTCCATATGGCTTCTGCAGCAGGGAGCTGGCCCTGTGGCTGCGTACCTGTATCTCATTCCAGGCAGGCAGAGAGAGACCTGGGACTGTGTGCAAGGAGATTGAGGGGAGTGTGACCACCATAAATAGTCACAAGTACACAGGAAACCCCTCTGCGGGAGTTCCTCTATTCACAGAACAGTTTTGTATCCTAATCGCTTGCTAATGGCTTGATCTGCCAAGTTAGAAAACTGGCTCTTTGTCAAGGCGTCCATAAATATAAGAATGAAATAACAATTGACAAATAACCTGAGGATTACAGGTAGGATTGATCCAAGTAGGAAGTACCACACTGCAGTCTTCATGCATGAGAATACAGAATTTGGGGTTGGTGGAACACACGGTGGACAGAGGATGTGGGAGTGCAGGGAGCCTGTGACCCTGGCTCGCTCTTGCAGATAGCAGAGTGTATGATAACGCTTTTCATTCCCTCATACACTGTCTGAGTTTACTGAAATATTAGAATAGTTTACACTTCGTGATTGGCTAACAACATTTAATTATTGGCTTATTTTCCACAAAATATTGCTGCACTGAAAACGGGAGTGTGAACTACAGAGTACAAACTAGTCCAGACAAAATCTCACTTGGCTGTTGTGGCATGGGGATGATCTGCTCCATCCTTACAGTACATAGTAAACCTCACCACAGGTGACTGCGGTTGACAAAATCCAAATATCATGAACTGGTGTCGTTGCAGTACGAAAGGGGTACATGAATTCTAATTTAGAAGGCAAGATGCAGATGTTAATGCCTGAACCTCAGATTTTTGTGGAAAGAACTCTAGCCCTCATCAAACCAGATGTCATTGATAAAGAAGAAGAAATAGAGGATCTTATTCTCCAATCAGGATTCATGATCACTCAGGTAAGGGGCTGTGTTCCAGAAAAAATAACTGCACTTGCTAAGTCAGCACAATATTTATCTCAACTTTAAGCCGTCAAGCCAGTAACTAAAAGCTAATGTGTCCAGAAATTGGTTTGTATTCTTCATGTGTCCTCAACCACAGCTGCCTGATTCTATAAGAATACATTTTGCTAGTGCATAGGATGGACCAGAACAGACTGAATATTTTGCTGATCACAGGAAAACACAGACTTATTAATAAAATCAGATTTAGCAAACGTATATAGCAAATATACGGACTCTCCAAAGTAACTCTTTGGAAAGCATATCATTCCAGTATCACAGCATGTCATACAACGTGTGTTTGCTTAGAGAATTAATTGAATTATAGAGCTGGCCAGCTGTGGCCTGACTAATTTTTTGTTTCTGCTGTTTTTAATGTAAGTTGGCTTTATGGATATTTTAAATGCCATGGAAACGTTTCCTTAGTCACCGGTGTCAGACCCAGTGCTGCTGGGAAAGACTCCAGAGCGTGATTGTCAGCAGAGGTGGCGTTAAGGGATAATTTGCTGTTAACCGATGCAAAACGTGTTCTCTCAGTCCCTTATGGCCCTCTTTCCACACGCGCTGTGCGAGCGCACTTGGAACAGAACGATTTTCAGACTGTTAGAACTGGGGAGGTGGGCCAGGAGGAGGACGGGGTCATTGGATGCTCGTCCAGCGCGGAGCCAGCGCGGAGCCGGCGCTGCCTGCGGGACGGGGGCGGCCACTGGGGGGCGCTGCGCCCCCGCGCCTGGCCGAGGGGAGGCCCCGCCTGCTCCTCCTCCTCCTCTCCGCCCTCCTTCTCTGCATCCTCCTCCTCTCCACCCTTCTTCTCTGCATCCTCCTCCTCTCCGCCCTCTTTCTCCGGCCCCGCGGTAGCTGCCTCTGTGGCTCCGAGCGAGCGGCGGCTGCGCTTCTAGATACAATTTTGAGGGATATTTTTTTTCCTAAGATGTTTATTACTTTTTTCTTTTTGTAATGTTTTTTCTTTCAAATGCCCCTTTTCCACATTTGTTCTTTATTTTTTTGTTTCCTCCCTTTCTGATTGTTTCATTTATGCAAAATATATCAGAAGTTGAGAGAATTAAATAATTTTTATTCATTTATTTAATAATATCTTTATAGCATTTTCTTGTGGTTTTGGTTGTTAGGAATTTGCTGCAAATGAGTGCACTTTAAAAACATTTATTTACTTCTGTCTTTGTGACTGCCCTGTGCCCCCAAAATTGTCCTAATCCTGGGCACCTGCAGGCTAGGCAGCTGTTGCAAGAATCGTAAAGCGTGAGTACTGAATGAAAAATAGAATAAATGCAAAATTAACGGTGTGGCCCTAAGAGGAAATTGTTCAAAAGTAGAACGCTATACTGGAGCAGCTGAGTAATTAAATTCTGCCCTTGGAATGCTCTTCACTTCTTCTGTACTGTGCCCTCCCTCTGCTTTAAGTCATCTAATGGTTTTTAAATGCTGTAGTTTGTGAAGGAATCTTGCTGAAATGGCCTGTTTGGAAAACTTGGGAAACCTGTGCTCTTTGTTACTCTGTATCTCCAAGTGCATCAGATCCGAGAGAATCAGATTAGGCTGGGACCTTACCCTGTGTCTGTTCTCTTGTACTTGAAGATGAGGACTGTATCCTGTCTGTAGTAGTGAGCCATCTTCATTTGGAAAGCTTTTTCTCTTTATTTTTTTTTTCTTTTACACTTTGTAGAAGCGGAAACTCCAATTAAGCCCAGAACAATGTAGCAACTTTTATGTAGACCAGTATGGAAAAGTGTTTTTTCCTAATCTGACAGCCTATATGAGTTCTGGACCTTTAGTTGCTATGGTTCTTGCCAGACATCGTGCAGTCTCATACTGGAAGGAATTGCTTGGACCATCAGACAGCATAAAGGCTATGAGAACTCACCCTCACAGGTAACTTGCTGATGGGTCTCGGTGAAGTAAACTCTTAATTGAGACCAGAATTCTGCCCCTCCCCACCCCCCCTTTTTTTTCTTTTACAGTAGAGGTATGGATTTGGAGTGGCCTGTTATTTCTTAAATTGTGTGTTACCTAGCTTTTCACCTTTGTATTTTAGTATTAAAGGTTCACCCGTTTTATGGAGAATGCCGAGTGCATTATAAATTTTAGGTAGCTACCTAATTTGTTTAAAAACAAAATCAAGCCAATGCCTTGTGAATTAGTTAATATTGCTTTTATATGGTCTTAGAATATAAAGACTTGGAAGGGATTTGCAGTTGCCTACTAAGTAGTTCTTTGTCTTATTTTTAGCTTAAGAGCAATCTATGGGACTGATGATATGAGGAATGCACTTCACGGCAGTCTCAGCGTTGCCTTAGCAGAAAGAGAAATTCGATTCATGTTTCCAGAAGGTAAACGGTACAAGTACTGCGTTGTCAATCTTTGGGAGGGTAATGTCCTTCCCTGTTACTACTTCCCTGTACAGACACTGGATAAAATTGGATTTAGAAGAGGCTTGGTTCCTTTGCCCTATGAGAAACTGAGCCTGTTTATGTATAAGCTGATATTTTCTGCTGTGTAAGGCATACAAATATGTATCTGAAGAGCTGTTAGAGTACAAGAACTGTTTCTACTCTTCAAGCTCTGTGATCTTGGAATTGGAGCAGATAAAGCTGGTAAATGAGAGGAAATGGGAAGCTATTATATTGCAGGAGTCTTTTCTGGCAGTGTCAGCCTGGGGACTCCTGTTGACTTGAGAATATTGGCTGTCTTCTTGTGCTCGGGCTGAGTAATTTCTGTTCAACAGCAGCTAGATGCTTACATGATGGGGCAATTCCAAAGTTAAGTGCCAGAGAAATGGGCCATAGAACCCAGAAGGGCTGGGAGAGGATCTCTTGTTTATAATGTAATAGTTGAAAGATGCTCTTGGACAGAAAGGTTTAAGGGAAACTTTGCTAGAAAAACTTGTCAACTGCATCAGTTATTTTAATAAAGCTGTTAGCTTCCCTACTAACCTTAGCTGGTGTGAACCATGTCTCTTCTTCTCGCTCTAATGACAAAGCTGGACTTAAGGGGAGATTTTTAGGTTCTTCAGAAAGCAGCTTCACACTGCAATAAGGAAGTACTACAAGTGGAATGTATTGTTTCTGCCCTGCCTCCAGTGCATCCTCAAGCACATAGATTTTCCCCAGGTGATCTGATTTCCCTCCCTTTCGTAGTTGTCTATAATTAGTAAGGTGGCTGTGGGGACACAGTAAAGAGGTTCAGGTAGTTTCTTTCAAGTTTGTTGTGGGAGAAACTATAAAAGCCATTGTGTATTATTAACTTATTAAGGAAAACAGCAGCTCATATATAAACAACCTTTGAAAAAGCGCCTTTTTAAATCACTCTACAGTCTGCTTTCCAACACCTGTGCTTACTCATTACAGTGATCTTGGAGCCAATCCTAGCTGGACAGAGAGCTCGGGATTACTTGAACCTTTATGTAAAGCCTACGTTACTAGCTGGGCTCACTGCCCTGTGTAAAGAGAAGCCTGCAGATCCAATGGTATGTACAGTATATCAGTATCATGTTGTACACTTTGAATACATTTACCTTGTGTTAGTAATGTGTTGTGGTCCCTGTCTATAGGAAAGTTACTCTTTTTAAAGAGTTGCGCTGTTTTAACTACCTGCTGGTGAGCTAATCAGGTAACATTTGCCTTTCAAGAAAGTGATTGGTTTGTTACAGATGAAGTGAGGGCCAGGACTAAATGGAATCAGCCTTGATGAAATGACAGAGATTTTAGGGGACTTCTATAAAACTCTTTCTGAAAATCACATGGTAGTTAGATGGCTGGAAAGGTGAACAGATACCATTATAGGATGTCAAATGTTATTTTTATTTTTTACTTTATTTACTGTTTCTGAGGTGAGTTTGAGATAAAATAGCTCTCATGCAGTAGATACTAAGCAAGATTAGATGCTGATCACACTGGTAGTAGTTACACAGTTGAGTAAAATACTCTAAGAGTTCCTAGCAAGGCTGCCTATATTTTATCATTACGTTTATTTAAATCAATATTATTAATCCTTCCTTAGGGTAAGCTATTATTTTGACTCTACGGCATTGATTAGCATTTACTTACAAAATTAACTTTCTTTGATCTGGAAAGCTATGGTAAGTGTTTTTTGTATTCTTAAAGTTCAAGTCATTCACACTGATACTTCTTTAAGAATGCAGATAATTAATCAGTGTGACGACTTACTAGCTCTTGTGGATTCTACATCATTATCAGGTTCTTAATCAACATCGCATTTTTCTAAAAGATACACTTCAGAAAAAAGCCTGAAAAATAATTCAGGGCTGTTTCTATGGTCTGTGCTGTGGGGTCTGATTAAACGTACCATGGTTGTTCCAGCTCTGTAACCTGTTCACTTTATCTGTGTGTCTGGCACTGTTGCCATAGAAATCTAGAAAGCAGAGATGAAGTCATCTCTTAATCCAGCCCTCTACCTGATGGACAGACCAATCGTATCTAATGTTCCTAACAATGTTCGTCTGGCCTGTTCTTTAGCACTCTAAATGATGGAGAATCTGCAATCTCCCTAGGCAATCTGTTTCAGTGCTTAATTAGACTTGGACCAACTTTTAGCAAAAGCTTTTCAACTAAGTCTCCTGTACTCTAATTTTTAGCCCATTACCTCCCACCCCACCCTCTTGCTATACCCAGGGGACATTGGAGACAATGTAATATCTCCCCCCTTTATTTTTCTTCAGTGACCAAACTGCATATTTGAAGAGCATTACCATCTTTTTTTTTTTCTTTCCTTCAGTCGTCTCTTCGCTAAATTAAAAACTGGAGTTTTTTCCCTCTGACTTGAAAAATCCCATTTCTCTAACGCTTTGTTTTAACTCTCTAACTCAAATTAATTTCTGCATTCCAAGCTAGTTATGTGGTAGCTCATAATAACTTCATCGAGAGCATGCTTTCCTTCCTTGCTTGTAAGAAAACTGTAAAGCTATATGAAGCAGTGTGAATAGCTCTACTGCAATGTATACATGATAGATGCTCCTTCTCTCCTGTCCATAATATCTGTGACCTTGTAACAGAAGGAAAAGAATGTTGATGAGAAATTTTTTGGAAGTATACATTGGCTGTTGCTTTTCAGTTCATCTGCTTGGTGACTTTCTAGTATTCTTCCAGGAACTGAAGAAGTGAAATTGGTGTGATTTGGCTCTTCTTTTTATATACCTGTCTTTTTTTCCTCTTTCTGAAGATGGCATCAGAAACTTTCTGTCTGCTCAGAAATACTTGCTAGCAGCACAGAGTTCATCTTAGCCAATTCCTGTAGCAACACAGGATAAATTTAGTCAGGCTCAAATGATTTTAAAATTTCTCATTTTCCCAAGGAGTATTTCTAAGGGGTTGTGTGGTTTTGGTTTGTTTGTTTGTTTGTTTTCAAAAGGAAATTGTCATAGTGCTCTGCTTGTGTCTTTCCTTTGCAAACCATCTTTTTGTGCCTGGTAACAAAAGGAGAGTTCAGGCATGGTGCTTTACTGGTCTACTATTCTATCATTTCCTTCACTTCACAGTATGGTATGAATTTTGTTGTGCTTAGCATTCCAGATACTAATGTCAACAGCCTTGTGAAGTAAATAAGGATGTGTTAAAACCTTCTCTTTACTAGTGGAGAAATCGAGGGAAAGGGTTCATTTGCCTAAGGCCAGGCCAGGCATTGGCAGATGAAGTTAGGACTCATAGCATTCCTACCTCCCACATTCTTATTTAAGTACTCTGTGCTGGAAAACTTTTAGAAGATGAATTTCAAAAAGTAGGCACGGTTTGTTTTAGACATTTTAGTTACTATAAGGTGAATTCAGTTTGGAAGACTGAAACTTCTAATAAATGACTATTAGATAAAATATCTCTTAAGTGTTATCAGAAGTGATATTTCGTTAAGCAGTTTCATGCGTCATTCCACAACAGAGCTGATCAGATTATTGAAATATGGCTCAAATATAGACACAAAGGTAGACATTGCCAGGAAAAGTTGTCTTCTAAAGGTCAGCATGAATTATTTAGAAGCAATATAAGCTGTGAAGATTGGAAAGAATGTTTTGAAAGAACAGGTTATTCATCTGTCCATTTTTTTCTGAAAAGTTTTTGTTTCACAGCATGGTAGGAGAGCACATACATACACCAAATGGAAAACAACAGTAAAACTGAAAATGTTTGGGGTTTTTTTGTTCTATAGACTTGGCTTGCTGACTGGCTGATTGAACACAATCCTAATAAACCTAGGCTGCAACATCAGATCACCGAGGAAGAGCATCAGGGATGAGAGCTCAGTGGAAACCTTCTCAAGCATTCCATATATATGTTGTCATTTTCAGTGTATATCTTGGCTATGTAATTGATACTACCTGATGTAAATGTTATTGTCATAACTACCTGCCTCTTCACAGGAAAAAGAACCTCACACTTAACCAGGATTTAATACTGGTAGCTTTTCTATTGACACAGTGAATGCAGAATGACATGAACAAATTACGGTGTTAGGTGATTAGAAAAAGACACCATTCCCATCAGGTGTGACTTTACTGCTGTCTTTCCCATTTATCTTGGTTTGGCTGGGGAGAACAGTATTTCCACCAGGGCAGATTTCCACATGAGTTACAGCTGGCCTGTGCTTTGTGAAACTGAGACTTGCAGTTCAACATTTCTTTAGCAGACACAAATTCCATTATGAAGGGAGGTGCTTGGATGTAATGTGGAAAACAATTACTGGAAGCATATTAGCAACTATAGAATTTTAATTGCTGATTACATCACAGAGCTAAGGTCACTCTTGAAGATAATTTACTTGAGCCTGACGTATTTATCAGAATGTGATTTGCAGGACTTATTTGAAGGTACACTGAATTTTCCTTTGCCGTCTCAGTGGCGAAAGGCACAGCAGTTAGAAATCAGTCTTTGATTTCCATTAGAAGTCACAAGAAGGTGTATTTTAGTCAGCTGTCTTCCAACACTTACTCGAAAGAAAGGTGATTAATTGGAACAGCTCAAGTTAAGGGTGTTTTCTGTGTTCTCCAGCTCATAAAATGTATGCTGATTTTTGTTGTTTACCCTTGAACTTTAAATGTGTTCTATTTGAGACTTTCAAGAGAATGGGTTAGGGGCCATGTTATTCAACAGGCAGCGGGTTAATTGCACACAGCTACCTTTTGTTTTTAGGGAGAGGAGGCTTTTTAATTTTCTTCGAAGAGCTGTATTTGTGCTGTTTGCTTCAAGTCTTGTGTCTTTTGGTTTGGCTAAGATGGAGAAAGCAATGTTATTTTCACAACTCTGAAATATTAGTGTGCTTGACTAATACTAAACAAACAGCAATTTCATAATTTGTTTCATGAAAAAACTTGCTTCCCAACTTGAGTAATTACCAGAAACATAACTCATTTGTCTGTAACGTTAAACTTTAAGCTAATTGTTTATGTTCTCAGTGGAATAAACCATGATTGCCAGCCCAGAGAATAAAAACTTAGAAATCTGGTGCCTATCATACCAAGACCTAAAAATCTTGGGACCTTTAGGATAAGAAGGAGAAAAAAAAAAAAAAGCCTACACCCTCAAATATGAAGAACAAAATCTGAGGTGGTTAGAAATGCAGTAGACAGATTCATTTACAACTAATTTATTTTGGCTGTAATTATTGCCCCTGTATGTGTCTGATTGCTGCAATTACAGGCAGTTGTGCTTTGTGGTTTCCTGTCAGCCAAACCAAAAGATTTCTTTTTTGAAGATGCCAGAAAACAAAATCTGATGAATTGATGATGCCTACTCCTGTATTTTGTTAGTTACTATGGCATTTGCTCACTTATTTTGATGTGGTACTGCTTAACAATAAATGTCTCCTTTACATTACTGCTGGAGTTTTCTGGTTTGCTTTTGTGTCACGTCTGTCTTGTCTTGTACCTATAGATCATCCTAACTTCTGTAGAGAGTACATGACTCCTTACCAGGAGAAAGGGCAAAAGCAGCTGATGTTGCAACCTGTGCAATATAAAGTTTCAGTCATTGAAGCATATGCCTATCGTGGATTTACTCTTTAATATTAGAGCCAACCCCTTCAATTGCTGACTGGTGCTCACTTTCATTTTCCTAAGGGAAAGGTAGAAAAAGAGAAGATGCCTTCATCCCTCGGGTGCCACCCTGGCTCACTTGTATCTGTACGCCTAGGACAAGTATTGATCCAGCAAAGCTCACAGCTGAAATCTCGAGGAACCTGCATTAATAAGTAGGATGTGGGCAGGTCATTTCTGGGAATGTAAAGCAGGCAGCCAGCTAGGTCCTCTGGGGGAGCTGTGACACCGCAGGAGAGGCTGTTGTGGGACATGCTGCTTACATTTCTTGTGGTCTTCAGTTTTATTTAGCCCAGGGTGTTATAGGCTTGGCTGGTGTTATAAATCCATACCACAGAAAATACAGCTTTGGGAAAAGCAAGTGAACTGGAAGATGTTTTACTGTTTGGTGACAGCAAGGTAAGCTACTCTTTGTGGGAACAAGTGGCCTGTGTTCTCTCTCTCTCTATCGAGTCAAAATAATTACCTTGCCTATTGAGTTTTATTGGGTATTTTTAGCTTTGAGGGAGTTCATTTTAGTTTTACTGCTAGAGTGCTGGAATAGAGCTATGTCCATAAAACCAGCAGTTCAGTCTGTTTCCCGTAATTCTGTTTTTCAACGGACTTTCTCCTGGAACTTTGCTTATTGTATGCTTGCTGTCACCTGCACTGGAAGTTATTCTTGGGACTATGAAGATCAAGCTGGTCTGAAATGCATGATTGTTCAGCCTTCCTGTCTGGTAAGGGATTTATTATCTTTAAGAGCAGTTAAACTGCAAGGAATCTGGAACATAGTTTAAAGATGGCAGAGACCTCAATCAAAGTCAGTTCCCCATTGCCTACGTAAGTCAGAGCATTCCAGCATGCCAAGCTTCAGAAGCGAGTCGCTGTTCAGAGCTTAGGATGTGCAGTTTTGCAAACCCTTGTCTTTCTCAAATCAGAAAAGCAGAGAGGATTTATCTGTCTGTTTTCAAGCTGTTAACCTCGACTGTACAATAATTGTTTAAACAAAATTGGTACATTGATGGTAAACAGATGGATGTTTGTCTCATGGCACTGTGTGAAGGGAAGGAATGGCTCTAACTCTTATATTTTCAGTGCCATGTTAGAATGACAGATTCTCTTCAAGGATAGAAGGGTCATAGTCAATTTTAATTCATTAAGTTGGAGCAATCAGATGAAGGTAATTTTTGTTATTGTGGACAGCAAATGTTGGTCGGTTTTGGCACTACCCAACAACTGCTTCCTCTGAAAATACTGTGGGTTTTCACTTTCCTTTTTAAAAAAATCTGACAAGTGTTTTTATTTTGTTGGAAGAAGAGAATCTTTGCACACCATAAAAAGGTAACTCACAATTGTTTTTGCAGTGCTATTTCCTTTTAGATGCCAGTCAGTAGAATAATTCTTGGACTAGAAATAGGACTTCTCTCTACTGGTTACCTGCTGTTTTGCTTTGCTCAAATTGGCCCGGCAATGTTGCGAGGACCGTAGCAGGAAACAGGTACTTTCTTTTGCAGCTGTTAGTGAAGCAAAAAAAACCTGTTGTGCACCATCAGGAGCAGCTGCCCATACCTAGAAATTTTCTGTAGCCTGGATGAGCTCCTCTGGGTGTGGAGTGTGTCAGCAGCATGACTGATGCGTTGAGTCTCCTTGGGAGGATGCCTGTCAAATTATTGTTATGCTGCCTCCTGCCAAGTGGTCGTGGCGACACTGCCATAAGCTCAGGGGAGAGCCCATTGTTGGTCTTCTGAGCCAGAAATAAGGCATTGTTTTAAGACTAAGCAGTTGGTAGGAGAAGAAGGCAGCTTGCAGACAAGTGGGTGAATGATACCCTAATAATGATAACACTGAAGGATTAAGAATTCTCTTCAGTTTACTGCTTGTGAGTGTTTTACAGCTGAGAGAAGTGATGCTTTCATACAAAGTACTTCATGTAGTGGCATGCTGGGTATGCTTGCATTTGTATGGCATCATATTTGGTCCCCTGAGAACACCTGGCTGACTCACTCTTGCTTAGCCGCAGAACTATTTGGAAACATGGTTATTTAAAAATAATAATAAAAAAAAGATATTGGTACTATATATGCAACTTTTTTTACTGTAATATTTACTTTAAAACTTGTCTCACCTGGGATCTCTGAGTCAGCCTGGAGGGACCTTCTGTATTATTCGAGAGAATTGTGAAAGGCAGTTGTGTGCAGTCAGTCAGCCAAGACTGCCTGGGTGAGGAATCACATATGAACTCACACTAAATTCCAGAGAATTTTTATATGCAAGAACCTAATTTGGCTCAACAGACTCTTGGCTTTAGTGAACGACTCTGCAAGCCACCCATGCTTCTTTATAATCTATTTATAGTCAACGCCTAAGCTCTCATTTCCTTGCAGGGGGACAGTTGTGTTTTGTTATGTTTCCAGAATCTGCACTGATTGTCAGGTTAGGAAATTCTGCACTTCCAAAAGCAACATCTTATTGCTATGCTGGCTATCGGTTCTTACCTCTTTTAGGTGTTGTAAAGCTTTTCCTTACTGGGTGGCATTCCTGTTGTGGTGTGAATGACGACAATGGTTTGTATGTATTTAGTTTTGTTTCAGGCCTTGTCTCTCTATGTGAGAAAATTCCCAGGAGTATTTAACGTACACGTGTGGATAAATCTCCTGCATGCCCCATAAAGTACTTTACTGTGGGCCAATATAACGCAGTCATTACAGGGTGATGTTTAAACTTCTGAGATTAACACAGTCTCTCAATTGCACTTATTTTTATAATGTGCAATTTAGCGACTGAACTGCAGAAAGTTATGGCATAGCGAGGTCTTCTTAAAAACAGTGGTTCCAACTGTGCTTTCAGTTTGCCTCATTGTAAATCTGGAGCAATTCTATTCTCTCAGTTGAAAGAAAGAAGGAAAATAGGATCATTTCTGGGAGCCGCTCAGCTGGTACATTATCCATATGCCTGAAGTGTATTGTCAGATGTTGGCATGGTGCATTCTCTGCTCCTATTGAAAGCAGGAGGTTTGTGCCAGATTTTTCTGGAGCCAGACCTGGACAATACTGTTTTGTGCATGCAGAACACACTGTCATTTGCCATTTTGCTATGGCAGTTGTGCAATATATTTTTGCCTGGATGAGAGAATTTTGATCAAGCCTCCGTTTGAAAACCAGATGCTTTTTTCTGTGGCCACCACACATCTGGATAGCCATGAGATCATTCCCTGCTGCTTACCACTTCCAACTAAACTATCCCACGAGGCTATTTCAGAATACTTTTTTTTGTCCTTCAGAGGTCTTCCATGTAAATATACTGAATTGACCAGCCAAGTTTTGACCGTGACTGTCTTTGTTTTGCAAAGTTCTCTTGTAAACAGGCACCATGCTGGCTTCCCTGAATAGCACCATCACTGCAACTGAATGGGAGCAACAAAAGCGTAGGAAATGAAATATCCGTTCAATTTCCTATTCATGTAAATGATAGTTTATCATACTGATTATTAGCTTCGTGTAGTTAGGGTCCGTGATGGTTCCTAAGCCTTTTATTGCCTTTTTTTTAAAAGCAACTGCACTAAAGCCTTGCCTCACCTGAGTGCTGACTCAGTGTCGAGGCATTCTCCAAACTTAGTGTTATAATTGTTATTAATCCATCATTATATATGGCAATGATACATCTTTATCAGTTGCTTATTCTCTGCAAAATGTTCCGTTTTCTGTGTAACATCTCAATAGACGAGGGAATGCTGCACAAAGGAACAAACGGTACAAGTGTCAAGGTCAGAGGCAGAGAAGTGAAATGACTATTCCAGCTGTCCTTTGAAGCAGCAGCAAAAAGGAGAATTGAATCCACCTCTCTGTAGTTTCAGCTTTGCCATGTCAACTTAGCAGTGTATCAGTGTATCTCTTCAATAATAAACAGCCTACTTGTCATGAGGGAGACTCAGCACTGGGTCTGTAGCCCAGTCTCGTGTCCTCCGAGTTAATGCAGAGGAAGCCTCTTCACTGTCATTTTTGACATACAACACAAGTCAAGGCTCCTGGACTCTTAATTCCAGTTTGTCTGCCAGTCTTCTGTGTGCCTAACATGTCTATTTTCCTATCTGTACATGGACAAAAATTCACATCATCATCCAACACCTTGTGGACTGCTGGGTTGAACAAGACATTTCTTGGAGCATTTATGCTCGTGCTCCTGCTGCCAGCCCTGGGCTGTGGAGTGGGAATATGGGTAACTGCACAAGCAGGTGGTTACTGCATATGAGCTGCTGGGGACTGTACCTAACTACGTAGGAACAGGGAGTATAAAGCCCATATTCCCAAAGCTTATGAGTGGTTTGGTGCTTGGATCATTTGGCATGTGTTTTGAAAGCTTCTTTTGGAGACAGTGATTGTTACCTGAATATGCATAAAGGATTTGTCTGTTTGATAGGACATTTTGATGTAGTAATGCCTGTTACAGTTGTGTTAATGACTTCTTCTGGACTTCTAAATCAAAAATTAGCAGCCAGTTTTCTTTCAGTCCAGCCAAGGCTTATTTTTAAAACCAGCATGTATTGCAGAATAACCTTAACGAATCGTTTGTCCTAACGTAAGAATGGCTTGTAGTAAAAGAAAAGGTGATATTTTAGCATGACTTGCTAAGGCGTTGCAGCAATAGTTACAGGTAAATTCACTTTAATGGGAATAAATTGAAGCCAAAACAACATTTCAACTGAAAATAGTCCTAAGAAAACTTTTATGTAACACAGCTGTGGGAGAGGGAGAGTGGGGAACTGTAACAGAGACAGAAGTCATGCTGCATCTGTGGAAGTGAAAATGAGCAGAGCCAGCCTAGTTCCGATGCTGCATGTCTGTATGGAACCAGCAGGTTTGGGGCGCAGCTCTGAGGCTGGAGTGATTCAGCTCCAGGGATACAGATGGGTCTGTGACCAGGAGGGTTCATGTTTCTCCACCCTAGCAGCATGTTCTGTTCTCTGTTGCTGTCTACAGCCACTAAAGGCAATAGTCTGAGAGGAAACCACACGGTGTGTTCCCTTACACCGTCTTTTGAAACTATGAAATGAAAAGAGCAGAGAGAGGAAAGGCCAGGTGAGTGAGGATTGGCATGTTCCTCTTCTCTACAAACTCAGCAGGGGCTGCCTGTGCCGCCTTCTTTTCCAGCAACACTGAAATAAAATGTTTCCCTGTGCCTGCACCTTGCAAATATCAATATTCTTACTAACTCTGTTCAGCTCAGTGACAGCCACAGCTGTGTGTTTGTAGGACTGGCCTGAACAGAGAGACACAAGAGAGGTAGACAATTAAATATTCTAGCTATATTCCCCCCATCCTGCTGTTTTCTGGGTGCAAACAGTTGATGTGACCTTCATCAGCCAGCTGACGTGAGGGGAAAGATGTAAAGTATATTTTTTAAATGAAATGAACAGTTTTATGTATGCTTTTATAGATTTATTACAGAAGAAGATGCTGTCCATGTCCCTAGATACTATAACCTCATGTAATTCTGCTGAGGTGAATGTTATCGTGTCACTTTGGGTATGAGAATGTAACGCCCTGACAGTATGAACTGGCAGCTTGTGCTTTTCACTCCCTTGTACTGAGAAGAAATTGGATCTTTATTTATCTATCCAGTTCCAATTAAACTCAATTGTTTCATTGTCAGCTGACATTAATCAGTTGTAGGTTTTCTTCCTTATGGTTGAGAAAAATTAGACACAAAAGAATTTTAGAAGTCACCGTTTGTATGTGCCAGCCCACCTGTTCATACAAAGTAGACATACCTGCTGCCAGGTGGGTTTTCGAGAAGTAAAACATCTTTTACTTGTCCACATATGTAACATTAAATTGTTTCTGCTCATGGAGGTTGTGGGATTTGGAGATGACAGGTTGCTGATGGGAATTCGTTTAATCTTTAGAGAAAAAGCTGTCTGCCAGGAGTTTCTTTTCCCTCGGTATATAGTGAAAGGGGAACGTGTGGAGGCATGCCCTTTGCTGCTTGCTTTCAGCAGAATGGGGAATTTTTAGTTAAATACAAAAAAAAATAATTGAAATTTCCTTTTTTCTCCTTTCAAGTATGTTTTGGTAACTGAAACACATTCACACTTTGAGAGATGGGCCTATTTTGCAAGGGAAAACCAAAACATTCCAGTGCAGCTAATATTGCAGCTCCTCTGGTGTCTTAAGTTCAGGGCACAGCAGGGGGTGCAGACACCTAAGGGGGATGCAGTAACTTTCTGGATCTTTTCTTTGGAAGAAGTAATAAGATGAGTCACAATTAACCCATTCAGCGAAATTAGTAAGGCTCTGGCAGATGAGAGAGGAGATAGAGATGAGAGTCTTTTAAGAGAGGCTGTGCTGGGGTGGTCCTGTCCTTGCCATCAGTGCTGTCATACCTGACTTTCTCTTGTGGAAATCAGGATTTTTTGGCATTACTCTCTAGTTTCAAAGAGCTGTTGCTTTCTTGAATGACTGAAAGTACAGAGACAATTTCCTGAGAAGGTATCTGGTGGCACATTTTATTCTAGGCTTGAATGTTCCTGACTTCTGTACCAGTTATCTGACTTGCTGGCCACACCATAAGTTTACTGCCCAGGAAAAGGGCATTTTTCCTTGGCTGAAATGCTTAAAGAACTGATCCAGTTCAGGTTGTTTATTGTTGAGGTATTTTTTTCTGCTGAAGTAGTTAAGCATGGTTCATGAATTAAATTGAGCCATCGCTTACCCATAGGCTCTGCTTCTAGCTTACGCCTCTTAGTTTGTCCTTCAGAAAACAAGTATTTATTTTTTTTTTCCTACATCCCTTCAGGCCCGATCAATACGTTCATCTTTGTCAGGAAGCAGAAATTTGCTTCCTTGTGTGCAATCTTTTCTTGCACATCCCACCCTGAGAAGTGCAAGCCAGATGTCATGGAGAGCCCTGCTCCTTCGGAAGAGCAGGCTCTCCGGTGCAAGTATCAGGAGGTTGGCACAAAATATTCTGTTCCTCTTACATGATTAATATGAAAGGAGTGTTTTTAAGTATACTGGCCTCAGTAAGTACTTTAAAAAAACCAAAACGATGGAAATAAACTTAGCTGCAAAGTGATATGGAAATGTATCCCACTGCCAAAAAGCATGAGACACATTTTTCTCCACCATCCTGTGTGGAAGAGCCTGGGAAGCAGATTGTCTGCTCCTCCGGACCATCAACCAGGGGGTCAAACGCGTTGCTCAGGCTGTTTTGAGATAATAAAAGGTCAAGGCCAGAGGATGTCAGAATCTTCTGGTATCCAAACCAGGACAATGTTATAGCTGTGAGGAGGCTGTGCGGCCAATCCCCAGCCCAGGGGTGTTTCCAGGGGACCTCTCAGTCTTCCCAAAACCTTATTGCTTGTGGGATAGAGGAGTGGCTCATCACTGACGAGCCAGCACTGAGGGACCCCAGGCCTTTGGCCCACTGGGATCTGTTCTTGCATCACAGCAAGCGCGTTCTTAAATTTCTGAGTGAGAATACAGGCTGCTGCGATTCTTTGCCAAGCAGCTGCGTTCCTCTCCTTTTTCCCCAGCTGTTTGCGTATTTTTAGTGGTATCATTTGCATGTCATGCACTGCAGTCCTGTGGTGAAGTTAGTCACAAATTGTGTTCTGCTGGAAACAGTTACCTCGTTTGTAAAGAGTTTAAAAAAATATTAACAGGTGCCAAGAAAGTTTAGAAAAAAATATGTAACAAAAACTGAAATCGAAAAATCGCACATCATCAGCTACCTTATCTGTGCTACCTGAGTTTTTCTTAAAACAAAAATACTACTGGAGGCATTTCAGCAGAACACTGTAATTTGTCGCAGCGTGACTGCGATGGAAAGCACAGCATAGCAGCTCAGCTGGGACCATAAAGTGCTGTCTTATCGCCTGGGCTGTCATTAGGCAGGGAGGGCTATTTCTAACCCAGATGAAATCTCCAGGACATTTCTTCCTCCAGGACTGGTGGGTGGATTAGCAGTCAGACCTCTGAGGAACAGGCTAAAAGCCTCTGTGTCCATGGTGATAGGGGCACTGTTGGAATTAGGAAGGAAGACTAGCACATCCAAACTTGTCTCTTAGGGATTTTTATTGGGTTTTTTTAGCTTTAGTCATAGAATCATAGAATAGTTTGGGTTGCAAGGGACCTTAAAGGTCATCCAGTTCCAAACCCCCTGCCACGGGCAGGAACATCCCACTGGATCAGGCTGCCCTGTAAGCACCGATCTGCTTCTCTCAGCTGAGCTTTGCTGCTTCCTTCGTCATTTTTCCAGCCTTTGGGCTTTAATTTTTTTTTTTTTCCCTTATTGCCCTGAAAAAAAGAAAAAGAAGTGTCTTAGAGGTGAAGAGATCTCTGTGAAAAGCTGCCTATCATTCAAAACACAGGCCAAGGTGGCAATTGTTTCAGCAAGCAGCACCTGAAGGACAAGTCTGTTATTCCTTGACTCCTTAGCTGATGTATTTTCCCAAAAGCTGGGAATCTCTGAGGAAGAAATGGCCTATGTGGGAAAATAAAGCAAGATGTAAATAGCTTTAATGGGATGTTCTAATGTATTTATATCTCCTTAAAAGGAAGCGAAACTCCGTGCAGAAGATGATAGATGAGTTTGTTTTCACATGTGGATTTAATAGCCTAAATGCTAGAAAAAGTCTCCACGAAAATATTTCCTTGGAGTGAGGTCAGTGTCCGCTTACAGCTGTATTTTAAGGGAATAAGTTGAAGAGTGGGTAGCTTGGTTACTTGGTTAATACAATACTGAACAGGTCACAGTGATGTAGGAATCAAGTACATCTTAACATCACAGAGAGAGAAGTGGTACCCCAAAGAATTTGGGGTTTAAAACCCAAAGGAGTTGGAAGGAACTGATTGGTGCTGTCAGTTCTCTCCTCAGCAGTATTTGCTACCCTTTCCAACTATTTATTTGAGCATAGGTGTAACTAAATTTGTACTGAAAATGTACAAATGATCCTGTACATGGTTTCATGTGGAATCTGAGATCCTTTTCACTGGAGAATGATGGCAAATCCTTGGCCACAGCAGCCGCCTCCAGAAAGCAAGATAATCTGAAATGGTCCTCCCCACTCCATCCTGTTTGACCATTTACACTCGCTCCTTATCGATGTACCTGGCCTGGCCCTGGGAGATTGGATGGTGTCTGGATACAAGGGGTACAATTTAGTGCTCCCAACTGCTTGAAAGACAGTGATTTGTGACCTTTCTGGTGATTACCAAGATAAAGCTCTGCCAGTGATCCCAGCCAGAGCTGGTCCAGGCTCCCCACACACACCTTGGAGGTGAAACTGGAGCTGAGCAAGAGAGTGACCTGATTGCTCTCAAATCCAGATTCAAGTCTCACAGCCTGTGGTATCGTATGTTGAGGGGAAAAAAAATGAATGTGCTGCTATCAAAAACATATCAGTGTTTCACAGGGAATTCAACTAGCAGGCTGTTTGGTAAAACGGAGGGTGAGGTGGTTACCTGAGATGATAGTCCTGGCACCTCGCAGGGGTAAGGTGTGTGGGACAAGGAACCACGAGGATCAATTAGTCCAAGCTTGGAAGTACAACTGCGTTTGCTCTGGGACATTCTTATTAACTTAAGAACATCAAAGCATAGCTGTAGCTGATTTATTTCTTGAGCTGACTCAAGCAAAGCCATCCAGTGAGTCCCTTCCCAGTGCTTCTTCCCAGTGCTTCTGCCTGGGATCAGGTGTTCCTGTACCATCAGAGATGTCCCCTGGATCCACACTAGCAGCCTGCTCTCCAGACGCCTGTGGTGCTGCTGCAATGCTGGGAATGCTCAGCACCCGGGGTGGTACTTGGCTCTCAGTTAATTTAATTATTTTCTTGCTTATTGCCTTCGAAATCCACTCAGTGATAGGGAGGAGTTGCCTTGTTCCTAGCATGGTCGAAGGCAGCTGGCCAGCAGACGTCTGTGCCTGGCAAGAGTGGGGATGGAGATCTGGGTCAGAGGAGCAGCTTCAGAGCTCTAGGCAAAAGGGGGAGAAAACAGAAACTACTGTGTTTAAAGCTGCCATATATAGTCTTGATGGATGATCCCCTGAAGTGTCAGGCCAGCAGCCGTGGTGTTGTGGGTTAGAGAGGTTTGTCGAATGGGGAACATTGCCTTTGCCTGTGTCCAACTGAACTGTTAGGATTGATCTAAACCTATGACGAGAGTCCCACCAACTTCACAACCCAACATTTCAGAGCATGTAACTCGTCGCAGTGCAGTTTTGAGCACTGACAGCCAGGCTGTGTGGTTGGACAGGGAGAGCAGCCACTGTCCTAAGCAGAAGAGCTCGCAACCAGCAAAGTGTGTGGCCCGAGTTTGAGCCCAAGTGAGGTAACGCTTGTAACTCTCCCCACTGTTTTACAGTCTTTCCACTGACCTCGTCATTATCATCTTTTATGGCATCCCATGAGCTACTGAAAGCATCAGAGGAGGAAATTAAGGGCCGTATACTGTCCAGGCTGTGGCCACATGTCCCCTGACGAGCTATTCTCTCCTGGACATGCTCACAAGGGGCCTCGAGTAATGTTGCATGGGATACTGAATAAAGATTAGGGAGGGAAATAAAAGAAAATACTAAAATACTATTTGAGATCTCCCTATTTCCTGTCACATCCTCCTCCTAAACCTCTGCGCTCCCTTTCTACAGTAGGTTTAGACATTCCTTCTCCTTTCCTAGCCTGTCCCACACGATTACTGCTCTTTCTTGTATCATAATTGCGTTTGGTGAACGTTTCCTAGCCGTGGTCACCAGCCTCTGCTCCTTACTGCACTTGGAGTTACCACCAACCCCTTCTCCTTTCCTCTCTGCATTTCAGACTCTCTGGAAGGGATGAGTTTGGGCCCAAGACTTGATATAGGCTTTAAAAATCCACTTTGTCTGAGAGTGCTTTTGTGTGATGTTGTTCCAGTGGTCACTTCTGCGCCTCAATAATAGTTTAGTTAGGGAACTTGTCATCCTTCTTGTTCATAAATCATAGAATCATCAAGGTTGGAAAAGACTTCTAAGATCACTCGGTTAAACTGTCCACCCAAGGAGGGAGAGCAGGGTGTGAGGGGAAAAGAGGTGGAAGGGATTCATTTTGGAAGTACATCGCAAGTTACGCTTATTTGATTTTCTCTAGTCCATCAATCTTCTGTTATATTGCTCATCTCCTTGGGGCTTGTTTGAGAATTTACTGCACTGTAAGCCAGGGCAGGGATTTGCAAAGTGGGGGGCATGGGTTTATCCTAGGAGAGAGCAGGGAACCAGAAAATAGAGGTAGGGGAGTTTGTGAATCCCCCTGCAGATGTGTAAATCAGCCGTACGTTACCCTCTCCCCCCAGCTACCTGTGGGGACATCTTTGGAGGGGAACAACCTACCTTGTCCACACCTCTTGTACATCATCACATGTGGCCGTAACAGAAGTGAGTAAGGACCAGCCAGGGCAATGAATTCACACCCTTCCTCCCTGTACACCTCTTTCTCCTTGGAGTAACTCTTTGATAAGGAACTTTCTCTTCTTGGATGGAAGCACAGCATGAACTCATGGTGAATGTGGACTTGTCTTCTCCAGCCAGGGAGAGCAGATGCATCCCAGTAGACAGTTATTGTAGGTGTTGTTTCCACCTGAGAAAGGTTTGGGAAACACTTGTAACTCTTTTTCTCAGGTGTTGCAAAGAGGATTTGTTTTGTAAATAGCGAAGCTGTTAATTGCCTTGACTTTAATATGATGGAGCTGAAAAGGTGTTAACAAGTTTCTGTTGCTCTGTGCTGGCGAGGAGCCACCACGAGGAGTTTTGTAGGGGGAATGTGATGAAGTTGCTAAGAAAATACCTTTGCTGTCTAAAGAATTAAAAACATTAGGTACTAATTCAGCCAAAGACTTGGGGTAACATGAATCTTGTGGGAAGGATTTAACTTGAGTCACCTGGTAGTTCAGTCTCGAGGGATTCACTTTCTGGGGAGCGACGGGGACTGGAGTGGCCCCACAGCAGCACAGCCTCGAAGTTCTGATCCAGAATGGTTTTCAAGGATTGTTTTCTCCCTCTGCTTCTCCCTGTTCCTGCAGGCACTGTGGGAAGCTGAGGTGCTTAGCAGCTTTGAAAATCAGGCTAGTGGAGTTCAGGGATCTAACTTTACACACCGCACTTAAAAAAATGTTGTTTAAGATTGAAGATGAGATTTCAAAGTCACTAAAGTCACTAAATGGTTGCAAATGTTTTTCCTATACTCTCCAGCAAGGCAGACACCCAAATGTCCCATCTTTCCCTGAAACCCCTGTCAATAAATCCTACAGAAGGCATCACAGATGCTTTTTCATCCTCCTCTACGGGACTGGCACTAGCAGGGGCTAACCAGGGGCTGATTAAGGCCCTTTAACTTTGTCATGCTAAGGGTTGGTTTTGCAAGTCGAAAAGGACCTATGACTTGTTTTTTAAGACTTTAGGGAATTGTTGGCATTCACTGTCCTCGCTGCACCAGATGCAGCGTGACTGGGAATCTACGCTGCATATGAAAAGGTCACTTACCCTGTTCAAGAGAGGAGATTCTAACACTTGTCAGCTTGAGTGATGGAGGCTCCGCATTGAGAGCCATAATATTCATGTCAGAGAATTGCCAAGCCCGTGCGGAAGTGTCGAAGATGGATGGCCTGGGGATATACTCCTGACACTTTAATACGGGGGGAGGATACAACACAAACATCTCATACAGAATTATAATCCATGAAAGGGCACTGGTGGCATAAATTAAGGGTAACCCACCAGGCAAGGAGTTTTAACAGCTGAAGTGAAGCAGGCTGGGGTAAAGGAGGGCTGCTGGTGGGATGCAGCCATGCTCGTGTGCCGAAGGAGAGAGCAACTCCCAGCTGGGGTGGGAAGAACCAATGCTCAGCCACCCCAAACCACTTTGCAGAGACCCTCTGTGAATGCAGCTCACCAGCGCGCAGCCTTCCTGGCTCTGGTTCTCTCTCAGACTTGTCATTGTGTCAAGCAGACGCTGTCCTGCTCCTCTGTAGTCAACAGCAAAGCACTTTGTCAATTAAATAAACTCAATTCTCAGCTTGGTGACAGTCGCTACACAGTGATGTGACTTGGTGAGGGGAGGGAGACTGGGGTAGGTATTGCTCGAGCACAAATGTCCCTGCGAGCCTGTAGGGAGAGGCTGATGAGGCTTGTGGCTGATGATGATGGTCTGAGTTCTCCATCAGGAGAGGGAGCAGAAGCAGCAGCACAGATCCCTGTGTCCCTACACACAGAGGTGGAGGTGACCTTAGACAACACTGTGAGCAGAGCTGTGCCCCTGTTCCTGCCTGAAGGGCAATTAGGCTGTGGGGGCATTTCTACTTACCGGGAAGAAGAAACAAGAAGAAAAGCTGGTGGCTGCTGCTCCTGGGAAGGGTGCTGGAATGGGTACCTGGACAGCAATGTGGCTCGGCCAAGAGGCAACAAGTGAAACGGTGACAGTGATGATCCTGGGTCAGATGGAAAAGTCTAGGGAAGCTTGCGTGATTAGCCTTGGCTCATATCACAGTACAAATATCACAGAATCTTAGAATCACCAGGCTGGAAAAGACTCACCAGATCATTGAGTCCAACCATTCCTATCAAATACTAAACCATGTCCCTTAAACCCCTCCAGGGAAGGTGACTCAACCCTCTCCCTGGGCAGCCTCTGCCAGTGCCCAATGACCCTTTCTGTGAAAAATTTTTTTCCTGATGTTCAGCCTGAACCTCCCCTGGTGGAGCTTGAGGCCATTCCCTCTCGTCCTGTCCCCTGTCCCTTGGGAGAAGAGGCCAGCACCCTCCTCTCCACAACCTCCTTTCAGGTAGTTGTAGAGAGCAATGAGGTCTCCCCTCAGCCTCCTCTTCTATCCCAACACTGATTTTCTGGAATCCTATTAGTAGAGTGGGCACCTCTGACACAAATCTGCCCTGGTCTGTGGTGATGCTATAGCTGGACTGTATTATTTCTTCATTTAGAAAATGCTTCTCTTTCTCGTTAAAAACAGAATATAAACCAGTCCTTTCCCTCAGTAAAGGCACAAATAGACTGGTAGGACCATGATGTTAAATGCCCACAAAGCCAACGGTGGTTTCAGGCCAATTTAACTGCTGTCACACAAGGTTTCTTGTCACATAGGTCACTCTGCCACGGCAGCGGCTCTGTCCCATGACCAGCAGCTCTGGCAAAGCCTGTTCAAATGTTCAGGTGCCGCTCCAGGACTGTCAAAGCAGCTCCACAGCCCTGCCTGAGGTGCCCCTCAGAGGACTCTGGGGCTGTGCCTGCTCTGGTGTGTCTCTATCCAGGTCCTCTGCATCTCCAGCACCTTGTCCTCTGCTCCAGGACACGAGGAACCTTTGGCCTCAAGGGGCAGGAGCAGTGCTGGCGGCTCTTTGGGGACAGGCAGCAGGATTTTGGTTTTAATTCATCTGCAGCACCTGGCCCTGGCTGGAAGTTTTACCTTCGCATCATTTGGATCGTTACTATTGCTGTGGGACAGCTGTCAGGTTCCTCCTCAAGCATTTATAGGGCCTCTCCATCCCTTCCTCCAGGCATGCACTGAGTTACAGGTGTTGGAATCAGCATCCCTAATTGGGGTTGGCTTTGTGTAATCATGAGTAAATACATTCAGGTTTGAAGACATTATCAGTCCAACCCTTCCAATGCTCTCTGGCTGGGGTTAGAGAACAGGTTTTTGCAAGCCAGGAGGTGATGGGGCTGTGTTCTACTCTGTGCAGTCGTTTATTTTGAAAATTGCCACGCAAAGGTCTGCTGCCCAGGTAAAATCACCACTAAAATGATGAAATTAGCTTGATGGATTGTGCCTTGCAGGCACCTTTAGGGTTTATTACCCTGTGCACACGGCATTTCTCTGCGTGTTACTACCAAAAGTGAGTACCAGCGGGCAGGGGTGTAGGGGCTTCTCTGACAGAGCTGTGATGGATTAAGATGATCCTGGATTTCCATTGTTTTGTACTGAATGTAGTGAGAATTGATGACTGTTGTATCCAAGCAACAGGGGGGAGGATGAGAGAGCTTCATCTTCTCCAGGACTGCAATATCTGGTGAGCTGCAGCTCTACACCATAGTTGACGTCTGTATTTGTTCAGACTCGGTGTTATCTTTGTGAGCTACAAAAACAGGATGGAAATTTGTGTCATGGGTGGTATGTAACTTTCTCTTGAGTTCGCTTGGATTTACATTTGGTCTCTGGCTTTTGCATAGGACATGCTCGTTCCCTTAGGTAGTCTGGGTGCCAGAGATGTAAATGGAAAAAGCAATTAGACAAATTCAAAGAACAGTTCATCACCAGCATTTAAATGCAATGCAGTAGATATGAGTGCTGGCTTGGTGAGCCCCTGGCTGCGGGTTCGGAGGAATGGGGAAGGTTTGGTGGGAGAAAGACCAGTCTCTGCAGGGGCATCTCTGCTCCTCTCTGCAGCCCCTTTCCCTGGGACAGAGCCTGTGGCAGATATCTGGTCTGAAGCTCTGGGTACCTGCAAACCTGTCACTCCCGATTTTCTGTTTTAGTCTGAAAAGATGTTGCAGAGAGACATGCAAAACTCACAGTATGTGCTGAACACAGAATCATAGAATGGTTTGGATTGGAAGAAGCCTTAAAGATCATCTAGTTCCAATCCCTCTGGAATCCCATTGGATCAGGCTGCCCAAGCCCCATCCAACCTGGCCTTGAACCCCTCCAGGGATGGGGCAGCCACAGCTCCCCTGGGCAACCTGTGCCAGAGCCTCATCACCCTCATGGTGAAGAAATTCCTCCTTATGTCCAGTCTCAATCTGCCCCTCCCCAGTTTATACCCATTGCCCCTCGTCCCATCACGTGCTTGCACACGGGGAGTCCTTGTGTCCCAAGATTTACCTGTGCAGTTTATTAACCCTTCTGTTGCTATACAGCAAGATGGTTTTTATATGTGCTCCTGATGAAATAATCTTCCCCTCTGAGTGCACGTGAGCAGCAAAATGTCCCGTGCTCTGTGAAATCTCATTTTGTGGCTCTGTGGGATGTTGGCAGTGCTGGTGCTGCTGTGGGGCAGCTCGGTGGGGCAGCGGCACTGCAGGCGACCAGAGCAAATATTGTAATAGAGAAGTTTCTGTGCAGAGAAGCCAGACAGCGCATAAGATGCAGGAAAGGGGATTTGTTTACCTGCTTTTGTCATTCCCAGTTCAGCCTAGGTTGTTGGTGGTATATAAATGCTGTCGTAGCGACACTGTGCAAAAATCATGGTTTGTTGCTTGATGATGTGGCTTATTAGTTATGGAAATTTTAGGAAGAGCTACTCCAAAGACCACAAACAACCCTCTAGATGGACGGCCCACTGCTGTGGCCTTTCCAGCTTTAATGATACCGCTCTTTGCAAAACCAAACCCATGGAAGTCAGTTCTGCTTCCCGACTTGTGTGTTTTACACCTTGAGCTTCCTGATCTGGCTTGCGCGTGTGTTGAGCTGTGTTTGCACTAGGAGCCGTAGGGACACCCAGATACAACAGTATCAAAGCATTTATAGTGTGGGTGCAACATGCTGGCAGAGCTCTGGGGTTGGGTTTTTTCACCAATTTCTCTTCCATCTCCTCCTCCCTTGGCTGGAAAAAAAATCCTGGTAGGGCATCCTCTGCCCGTGCATCATAAGTGTGGGCAGCAGCATAGCCCCTACTCACCTCTGGAGCAGCGCAGTGAATCCTAGGAGCGATCTAAGCTGAATTTCAGCCCTGGAGAGGCCAGGAGAAGAGGAGCAGGACCCACCTGGGCTGGTAGCAGCCAGCACGTGTCCCTCCTGCTCTCCCTGCCGTGACATGGGGCTGTTTGCACCTGCAGCAGCAGGGAACCAGCAGACACATTCACAACTGTCCCCAAGTTTTCTCTCCTGCCCCTAGTTCAAAGGGCTTTTTTTTTTTTTTCGTGCCTCCAAGAACTTTGCAGCAAGTGCTGATGCTTTCCACATCAAAGTGGAGCAGCTTCGCATTGTCTGGGGGACGTTGGGCTGTAGGCAAATGAAAGAGGCATCGGGAGCTTCAAAATTGGCTTCAGCCAGGCAGCACCTGTGTACTCAGCACTTGAAAAAGGTTAGATATTAGTGATAGGTATTAAAGCAAGCCCTCCAGGGACTGAAGGCTGGAGCCAACCTTTATTGAGGTCTAGGAGAACGACCTTCCCGCTGGCTTCAGTAACTTTTGGATTAATGGTGAGAAATCTTGGAAGTGCTGCGTTTTACACAGAAAGGGACACTTTTGCAATTAAAGTCACACTGCCAAGATGCCAGAAAGGAAAAAGCCAATTCTTTTCATTATGGTGTTTATTGCAAAATACAGCCCAAAATCTAACTCTTTAGGGATACCTTCAAAATACAGAGAGAGCAGATTGTGCTAAGCAATAATACAATTTATCGATAAACAACATTAGGCATAAAGAATTCTGAATTCTTATCTGATTTTTTTTTAAAGTATAGGAATTGTTAGATGGTTAATTCCATCCAATACAAATACATTGAGCTGCTTTCTATGGTAGGAAAGGGTTCTGGTACCAAAATACAAAATTTAAAAAGGGGAGGGGGGAGTATGAATTCTGTAAACACTGACTGTAAACTTATCAAAGCCCTCCACAGGCAGCAGTTATTGTAACACACCACGACACTGCAAAACCTCCTTTGACATCAGAAAGTGCATAAATTTTCCACTGGAAATGCTGCCCAGCAGCTGTTGCGCATGAACCGCTGGGCTGGGGCTGCCAGGATGGAGCTGCCCAGCAGGACCTGCTGTCAACCCCAGTGTCCATCCTCACCTTGCTTGCCAGGGGGCTGGAGCCCCAGTGCTGGCTTTGGTGGACCCACTGGTGATGGCACGAGGGGTTGTGCCCACCGAAAAAGTGAAATTCTTCCCTCTGTCCAATGCACAGGTAAAGAAACTCCCAACAAGACAGAAGCTACAGGTAAATATTGAGGAAAAGCCATGGAAGCAAGAAGGACTGTGGTCCCTCAG
The DNA here is from genome assembly GCF_032191515.1 of Phaenicophaeus curvirostris. NCBI lineage: Eukaryota > Metazoa > Chordata > Aves > Cuculiformes > Cuculidae > Phaenicophaeus > Phaenicophaeus curvirostris. The sequence continues at coordinate 4,601,686 of NC_091406.1, read as the reverse complement.
CGCCTGCGCCTTGTGCTTCCCAGTCTCACCGCATCCATCTGCTGGAGGCCCCATTGCCTTGCGTGGTGCCCTGCTCAACCCGGGACCCAGGGGACACTCCTTCCCACCCCAGATCCGTTGGTGGCTGCTGCGCTGAGGACACCAGAGCGTCCCCCTTGGGTGTCACGGCCTCCCTCTATCTCTTATGTCCCTTATTCTTCCTCCTGCTGTGGGTGGGGGCGGCGGCGCTGGCGTCACGGCGGGCGCAGAAGTACTTGGCCACCAGCTGCCGGCACTGCTCGCACCGCACCGTGCAGCACCAGTGGAACTTGCAGTTGCAGCTGGCCACCACCTCCGTCCTCCTCTCCTCCACGCGGAGCCCACACTCAGTGCAAAGCCGCCGGCAGCTCCTCCTTTCCCAGTGCGAGAGGTTCTTGCCGGTCTGCAGGCACTCACGACCCTCGGTGCCGTGGTGCCCCAAGCTGGCGTTCCTCGTGCAGTAGTCAGGAGAGTCCTCCAGGAAGACCAGCTCCGTGGCGTCGACGTGGTGGAAGGTTTCTGCCGTGGCCCCGCGGCTATCGGCGCTGTTGCCGGCTCTCATCCGCCTCTTGTCCATCTCCAGCTTGTGGGCTTGGTTGTATTTTATTTTCAGGTAGTTCCCGATCTCGCGGAATTCGGCGAGCTGGAGCCAGCAGGTCTGGATGCTGCAGCTGCCCGACACCCCATGGCACTTGCAGGTTCGCTTCATGGTGGATTTCACAGCCTTGGTGGAAAAGGTGGAGAAATTAGGAGCGGCAAAGGACCATCATTTAAATGTCAAAATCAGGCTCTACAGCACTTCTAATTTGGGGGGCAATGGGTCAAATGTGGTTCGTGCTAGGCACGACTCCAGGTCCTTCCAAGACACAACCTGATGCTTTCCAGTTCCTGGAAAACATCTGTCCCTCTTCACTAATTTAAAGGACAGAGATAATGAGAGGGCACGAACTACTGCCTATGGCCCTTGCAGGAGCTGCTTCTCTGAGCCAGGAAAAAAGCGTCTTTGTCGGGTCATGCCCTTCTTGCGCCGCTCACCACGCTCATTGCCGCATCAGCCCATCATCCCTCTCAGAGGTTTCATTCAAAACGTGTGAAACTGCTCTAGAATAATCATACCCAGCCTCTCTGCATCTCCTCCAGGCCAAGCACTTCACAGATATTATCTACCTATCTATCTCCCTCTGGTATTTATAAGGTCCCAATCACTGGTATCTATGTGAGATTAAGCCCCGACACACCCTATGAGATAGGTATGCTAAGTGTTGCCATCCTTGTTTTTACAGACAAGGAGGTTTGGCAAGATGCTGGGAGCCTCTGTGGGCGCAGGCAGGGAGCGGGGGGCGAGTCTGGCAGCTGGCTCAGAGCGGGGCCAGCTCACACCTGGCTTCCCCAGCCAAATAGCTCGGAAATGCTTATTGCAAGAAAGTGAGGTGGTTCTTGCTTTCTTTTACAGACCAGACAAGCACTAGGTGAGTATAAAACCCATGCATTTCTGAAGAAGTGGTGTGCGCTAGCACTTAACTGCATTGTGTGCAGCTGCAGAAGCTGGAAGTGGGAAAACTCTTACTGCAGTTCCTCGTGTTTAGGGTTAGTGTCAGGTTCTGCCTGTATTGTTTCCACTTGCAAATGCTACAGAGGCTAGATTGTCACAAAAGGCTGGTGAAGTGCACCTCAGCAGCCTACTAGGCTCTTGTATTTTATTCTCAATATCATAGAATCATAGAATAACCAGGTTGGAAGAGACCTACTGGATCATTGAGTCCAACCATTCCTATCAAACACTAGTAATATAGACTATATTACTATCACTGCTATTATAATAATATATTTGACTTACAAGTCTCCCGACTTCATTGTTGTGCAGGTTAATCAGTGCCCGGGTATCGTGTCCTGTTTCCAAAGCATCCACAAAGAGCTTGGAAATCCTCTCCCCAAACTCCACGTTGTCACTGCATCCTCCCCAGACCCAGCCTCGGCCACCTGCGAGACAGACGCACGGTAAGAACAGAATCTCTCCATGGGGCCAAGTTCTGCCCTGAAATCCTGGGAGTTTTTCATGGGGATGGAGAGATGATGTCAGCCCCTCCTGAGGTGGCAGCTCACCGACACGGCCGTTCCTGGAGTCGTCGCAGCCGCAGCTCTCGAAGTCTCCCATGCTGCAGTTCCTGGTGAGGGTGTACATGACGCCGGCTGAGCTGATAGCGTGCACGAAGGATGTTTCCCGGGTAGCTGGAGGATAGGGGGATAAAGGCTGTCACATATCAACACAGACATCGATCCCATTTTATTGGGAATGAAGCTCTCCCATGCTGCAAAGGTGCAAAAGACCCCAACCCCAGTTTGTGTAAAAGGTAAGGTGATTCAAAAATGAAATTCTCATGACTGGAGACTCTTGCTTCGGCATCAAGGGTTTCAGCAATTTGGCAGAATACTATGCAGGTGTCTGTGCAAGAGATGGAGTTTCTTGGCAGCAGCAGGATCCTAAGGCAATGCCCCAGAGCTTCTCTGGCCAAGGTTAGTTATCACTCACTCCACCTGGCACTCAGTTGTCTCTGTCCTTTCCTGCTCGAGGGGATACGCTTGTGCTTTGATCTTGCCTGCTGGGGAAAATCGCCATTGATCTTGTTTCAGTCGGTTGTTGAACCTGTGCTAACAGCTGTCTGCACCCACACTTCTAATTTAGTCTTTTTTGGCTTTCCTAACAGATTCAAATAGAGATGATGTTCTGGCGGGGGGGGAAGAGATTTCTGCTTGTTGAGGTAGATAGTATTAAAATCTATCCACAACTTTCTTATGAAGGTGGTTTCTCAGTGCGCATCTCCTTTTTTTCCCTTCATTTCTCCTGTGTTTCTGCCCGTGGCAAGCTCAGGTGCCTCTAGCACTGTGCTCGCTGGGATGCTGCACACAGAGTGGCAAGAGCAAACCTGCAGAGCAGCTCTGTGGGACAGACAGAGCTCTAGCCCTGCGTGGATAGAGTCTGGGATTCCTAGGAAAAATTAGCATTATTTATTGCACCAATTAATACAGATTGAGAAAAGCAACTATGATTTTTGAGACACCTAAGCCCTACTCCATCAGCTGGTTTAATGATCAGCCCCAGCTCTCTCTCTCCAGAGCGCATCCCAGCTTGTACCCAAGGGCATCCTGGGATGGGGATGCTGTGCCAGCAGGTAGAGGCGCACTCACCGCTGCGGAGCCGGTTGTGGGTGGAGAGCTGCAGGGCACTCTCCGGGCAGTTCCAGCGCTCCCATCCGAACTGGAACTTGCACTCCTCCATCCCACTGTGCGCCCCGGCTGCCACGCTGCTGGAGTAGGTCAGGTAAGCCTGGCACGGGATAACAGCGCGGTTAAAACCCACCGTGGTTTGCCATTTGTTAATGAAAATGGACATAGAATCGTGGAACGGTTTGGGTTGGAGGGGACATTAAAGCCCATTCAGTTCCACCCTCCTGCCATGAGCAGGGACACCTCCCGCTGGATCAGGTTGTGAGTCCTTTCCCTTATTACTTGGCAGGACTTGGAGATGATAGACTCTGGAATACTGAGTTCCTTGGAAAATCCTATTTCCCATTTGCAAAACAAAATTGCTCTATTTAAACTCATGACAGCCCGTGTGTTAATTACCTTAGGTCCCGTCATCAGAAAGTTGTTTACAGACCTGCAACAGAGAAAAGAAAATGAACCACACAGTTTCCCACCGGCTGAAGAGCATCCCTAGAAACACGCCCTTTCCACTGAGTTGGACCCTACCATGCTGCTGCGTGGAGAGTGGTGCTGTAGACCCCTGCGATGAAGAGGATGAGGAAGGTGCTTCTCTTCATGGCTGGATCCCTTCTGCTGCTCCGTAGCTCTCTGCACCGCAGGGCTGCCTCCCTCCGCTCCTTCCCAAGGTGAGCTATGGGGATGCGGGAAAGCTGCAGGAACCTACGACCCTGATATTTATAAGGTGAAGTTGTGAATAGTCAAAACCCCCCATTCATTTGCTACCCAATGACTTAATGTGGTAAAAAAGCTCCCGCTCCAATGGGTGACAAGGAACCGCCTAAGGTTGCACTTCAAAAGGCGGCGCAGTGTCCCTGGGAGCGGGATGGTCTGAAGGAGAGCAAACTTCCCTAACAATGGGACACTTTTAACTCTCTTCCCCACTGCCAGCCATCCCTTTCTCTTGGTCCCAAGTCTGCTTGCCTTCTCCTTTTCATCCTCTGCTTGCCAGCGGAGGCTCAGTCCCTGCGTCCCTCCGAAATAACAAGCTGATGCATTTCTATGGTTCCTCCTGCGAGAACTCTCCGAGGAGTTTTAACAACAGCTCTGTAAAGATCTAGAGGGGATAGACCTCCCAAGTCCTCTTGATTTGAAGAGATGCGTTTAACGGCGGGGCTCTTTCCCCTCCTCGCCTCCGTATGACGAGAGCTTCTGCATTTCCATCCTGATAACAGCGTGTACGGCTCGGGAGTGTTTAGAAATCTCTCTAATTTACGCGGCTGCAGCTTGGGAATGCTGTGTGAATCATTTATGTGGTTTGCTCCACACTCCAATGCTGTAATTAGGGGAACAGTTTTTTGGGGTTAGCAATTTCCCCACGGTGGAAGCTGCCGCAGCAGAAGCGCGGCTGCTTGTGGCTCTGCAGGCAGGAGCGCTGCCCGCATCCCGGAGCGGAGCGAGGGGCCTCCACCACTGCTGTGCCATCAGCTGCGCTCAGCAAGGGAAAATCCTTATCGGAGGGAACCTAAAAAAGCTCCTTAATAGTTACAGCCAATATCATTAAGGGCTGTAATGCTGCAGCGATAGCAAGACGGCGTTTGTGGAAACTTCTTGGTCTGTTTCCCTGGGGCTGACTGGTCTCAGCTGGGGGCTGGCTCACTCCGGGCAGGGATCTTGCCCGCTGAGCGGGTCAGCGTGGGTGTTTAGCCTGAAAGCAGCACCGTGCCAGCTGTGCCAAGCCTGCCTTTGCCAGGCACCGCACACGGCTGCAGCATCCCCTGGGTGCTGCCCTCTTCCTCCTCTCAGGTCCCCCCCTGACCCCTGGCAGCACCCATCTCCTGATTTTAATCACTGCTCCTGCAAGGGGGCTGCGGATGCCAGGTTTGAGGGAGAGGGGCTGCGTGTGGCACCGGGGTGGGGGGCTGTGCCATGAGCAAAAACCCCATCTGTGCACCTGGGCGAGCAGGAGGCTGGGGGTTAAATGTGTTTGCCAACTAATTTGCCATGAAACACATAAGAGCATCGCAAAGCCAGTAACCTGTCCCTTGGTTTTCCGGGGCGCAGTGCTGGGTGTCTGAGGTGCAGGTCCCAGGCTGCTGGGGGGCTGTCGCTCCTCTCCATCTCTCCCAGGAGCAAGCAGAGAGATCTCCCCGTCCTGCTGCCTGTCCGCACGTCAGTGAGTGAGAGGAGAAAACCCTCTCCCTGCAGACCCTGCAGAAAGGGAAACCTGGAGTCAGTTGGGCAAAGCCGCAAACATCTGTTTGCAGCTGGAGGATTAGAATTACAGATTGGTTGAAAAGCAGGGATGCAAAATACCTTCCAAGTGAGCACAAAACTGGAGTGATCCTGCCAGCATGGCAAACCCCTCTGTGAGTCAGCATTTTAATCATTACCATCCTGAACAGATCCTACTTGTTAGAGCTGTCAAAGGACAATTCCTGGGAATAAAGCGCTTCCCAAGTATCAGTGAATTTCATTGATTAAAGCCCACATGTACGATTTGGAAATCTGCTGTGCATGTGTACCCAGGTCATTTTGGGGTTGTGTCTGGCTGTCCCTGTGGGTACATTGATGTGTTTTGCTTTTTTTTCTTGTCTGAGAGAGCTTGTACAGCTGAAAAAATGTTGGCGTGTCTGCTATGTCAGTTCACACATGATATTCCTATCACACACCAGCAGAATAACAGCATCTCTGGGTGTGAAGCTCTGCCTGAAGCAGTCACTGCAGTTGGCAGGATCACACAGCTATTTGCCTGGGCTATTAAAAATGTCCTTTCCAATTAAAGTCACGAGGATCTTAGAAGTCACTGGCAGCATTGGCACTTACGCTAGTTGTCAGCAAACAAAGCAGCGTGCTGGGACAAGCTTTTGTGAATTGCTGCAGTTTTCTTCTGCATTTACAGCTTGATCCAGCAAGTGAGAGCCAGTGTTTTTGTGAGGTCATCCAGCCCTGTAGACCAATGGGGCCACAACCATCATATGCAAAAGCAGACTTTGGTCTTGCTGTCTCAATCAATTTTGCATTTATCGAGTGCTTTATGAGACATCCTTGCAGTAAATGAGACTAAATATAGCTGTCTCTGTCTCACAGTGGGGTAAACTGAGGCACAGAGCCTGGTGGTTTTGAGATCTCGGGGTAAATCAGTGGTGGAGCTGAACTTGGCGTAGTTTTCGGAAGCTGATTTTGGTGTTTTGCTCTGTACATCACAGGGTGTGTGCGGGTGCAGGAGGCTGCGCCGGGGCTGGTGCTTCTCTGTCACCCATGGGAAGAGCCTGCAGGTCGCTGCTGTTGCATGAGCTGTAGGTCCCCATCTGCGAAACGATGGCAGAGGAGTTTCTTCTGGTTAACTTTTGATTTGGTGTTCGATGAGGGGGGAAAAAAGAATCTGAAAGGAAATTTCTGTTGAATTTATCTGGTTATGCAGCAAATGGCCATGGGGGTTTGCCACTGCTCCATGTGCTGTTGCTGGGAACGCTGTTTGGAAAGTTACATCCTGAGAGTCAGCCAGAGCCCTTTGGCTTCACTGATAAAACGCTGATGCTTTATCTCTTATTCCTTTGCCGCGTGGCCCAACACCCGGTGCTCTTCATGGGATAATTGGCATCCTAACATATGTGGGTACCTGCCCTAAGTCATGAGGTGGCAATAGGTTATACAGCCCAATATACCTGTAAAAGCCTCTTCACATCAGATTATGGGTCTTAAGAGAAGGTAAATACGAGATAAATCAGTTTATACAAGTGCCACACGCTGCCAGGCAGTGGGTCCCGTGCTCTCGGCTTTCAGGGCAGCGAGTACCGCGGTGGCTGTGGACAACAGGAAAATAAAGCACAGCCCCCTTGCTAAATTGCCCTCGGCAGGTGACACATTCAGACCCCTGGCGTCAAATCCTGCATTGCTGGCATCGTTACAATAAAAAAACACCTGGGTAATTAGAAAGCCACCCCCTCGCTGGTGAGGTGGAGGATGTTTTATAGTGCTCTCCCACACCCCTCACCTCGGGATGCCGGTGGAGCCCCTGTGAGCGATGCCACGTCCTTGGGCTGCACACAGCCAGCCACTCAGCAGATGGGACGTGTCCCTTGGCTTCAAAATACCCCATCGCAGAGGGCTGCAGCCACGGGGCAATCGTCCTGCACGCTCAGCCCTACAAAGGAACTGGGTTTTTTCAGTCTTCCCAACTGTCCCTGTCTGCTGCGCTGTCTCCCCCTGGATTTCTGTGGTTCCCAGCGGGGCTCCAGCCCCGGAGCCACCGATGCTGGTGGGATTTTTGCCTGTAAAACGAACACGTTTTGATTAATGAATGGTAATTGTGGATGGCGATGAAACTGAAATCAGGTTTTGTGCCACACCTATGCCATGGGCTCACTCCTCTTCGTTCCTATTTCGGCACATGAGAACTGGCTTAAAGCTCACTGAAAACAAGGTTAAAACATCCAACCGTGATGGGTTAGGTATGCATTCCTAGTGATACAACTGTCTCAAGAAGTTCATGTCTCTCTCTCTTCTGCAGCAGTTTGTCCCTCCTGAGTTGTACCACTGCAACCAGTTTCTCTGTCTTTTAATCTTGATTCTCACCCCAGCCTCGTGTACAGCGTGATGGGGCAAGGAGCAAAGCTCACCAGAGGCCAGAAACAAGCAAGTCTTAAGTACGAGGCTCTGCTAACAAGGGAGACACATCCTGGAATAGAATACAGGAGCATCAGGATGCTAAAACCCAGGACTGCATGAAGCTCCAGGTTGCACAGTTTGGCCTTTGCGGCTTTTGGTTTCTAAAAGCAAAAAATTTGGATTTGGAACCAAATTCTGATTTTTTTTTTCCAGCCAGAAACCAGCTGGGGATACAGATGCTGTCAAAATGGTTCGGGAGGAGCATTGATGACGGTCATAGGAATGGCCCCAGAGCACCGCAGAGCTCCTGGATCTGTGTGTCTAGGATGTTGGGTTTGGGCTGGAACAGAGAAGGAGCAAGTGAGGCAGGAAAAACCCAAGCACCTTGTCTGGCTGGGACGGTTGCTTGTCGGTGTGGGGGGAGCTGGGGAGGCTGCAGCCTCTGGCCAAGGGGTCTGGGGGAGGCTGCGGTGCTGCTGCGCTGGAGGAGGGAGCGAGCCACACGTCTGTTGAAGCAGAAGCTCACATGAGCATTTGAGACAGTAACCTCAGCCCAGGAGCCAAGCCTGGACATTGCTCTTGGGAAAAATGAGGCTATTTCACTTGCAAGCAGATAAAGAGCATTTCTTCCCTTTCCTACCCCCTGGTTTTACATTGTGTGTTTTTAAAGCTGTACTTTTCCTCTACCTTCTCACTCCAGTGGCTTTCCCACTCCCCTCCTAAGCCTCTGTCTCCTTGTCCCCACTTGTTTCCCCACTCCCAAAAGCATCTCCCTTGCCTTCCCAGCATGGGGGCAACGAGCAACGAGCCTGCAGAGTCAAATGCCTTGATAAAAGCTCTGCCACATCTCTCCATGTAGGCGCAGGCAGCGGCATCCCCTCTGGGATGCAGAGAGAGGTCACATCTCCTGGCCCTTGCAGCTGAGAGAAACTTTTTTGAGCCCTGGAACAGGGGAGTTGAAAACTCTTGGTCCAGTCTAGGTGAGCTGCCTAAATCCCAGTGGCTACTCCCTAATCCACAGCACACAGACATGATGCGAAGCTACTTTCAGGTGATGATGCGTCTGAACTTGGTGCTGCCGTATCTCGAGCTGCCCTCGAAAAGCGAGACACAGTAAATCGTCCAGATTTAAGTCACTTCCAGCTCTCAGCAGCTCTTGAAAGGACTTGGCCACCTGGTTGGCCCTGGAGAGGCAGCTCCATGACCTGATCAACCTCACCTCCCCTGCCTCCTTTAGGTGTGTCCTTCAAAGCCCACAGGGCTGTTTACACCACAGCTTTATAAAGCAGGGACAAATGTTTTGTTTTTCTCTCCTTCTTTAAAGGAAGTGTCATGCAAAACAGTGTTAGTGCAGCAGATAGGTTCCTGCCTGGGCATCTGCATGAGGGGAACAGAGCTCTGTCCTGGCAATGTGTCACCTTGGTAGATAAAAGCCTGTCCAGGAAGAGATTTGGTACTTGATATGGAGGAAAATTATCACCTTCTTCTTAATCATTCCCGGCCAAACTTGAGTTAAATTAACTGATTACAACCTGGCTCATGCAGGGCTCCCCAGCCTTTCCCAGCGTGGTTCCTCGCACTGCCCTGTCACCCCTCCTGCCCCCCATCCACTTCTTGTCGTGGGGAACAGATTAAACCCCAAATCTGAATTTCTGAGCTGGGGATACATGTGTTGGTGCTGGCTGTGGCTGGCACACCGAGTGTGGGAGGTTTGGAGACTCACTGAGGAAAACAGTGATTGGGGAGACAAACATTTTCTTTAAAACTCATCTTTATTTTATGGGCAGAGGCAATTCCAAGGGCACAAAGCTGCGCCTTCCTCTGGGGGATCCTGAGCCACACAGTAACTTTAAAAATGCTTTTGAGTCTTGCTAGGAAAAACAAAAGGAGGAGAAAACTTGCTTCTGGCATCTGCTTTGCCCCAAGAAGAGGGTGGGGACCCTGTGCTTATTGGGAGCTCTCTCCCCTCTGGTGCCTGCTGCAGGTCTAGCACTTTGCTCTTCTTCAAGCTCATCTTGCCCTGCCTGTCTTTTCACAGGCACCGAGCTGCGTATTTCCATTTCTTAATGGAGTGAGGCACTGCTGTCATGTTTCTATACTAGCTTTAATCAGTCTGCAGGTGAAGGTAGTGCCATGGATTTATTAAACCTTGAGGGGGAGGAGATGCCTCCGCTGCTACCTGAGTTCAGAGCGAGGTGACAACTTGCGGCAAGGTCTCTGGCTTTACTAAACCAGTTTTAAGCCTTTACTGTTTGGTTTTAAGTTGACCTGATAGGGAGGTGGGGATCCAGCTCACCTGTCCAGCTCACCAGCATCCTCCAGGCACAGAAACCCATTAGGAACCTCTGTAGGCTGAATCTGGAGCAGTGACACCCTTTGAAAACAGACTTTCTTGATCATATTCTCCCTGAAAACCTGAACAGTGGTCGTTTTGGAGGGAGTTTTGTCCATCCCTTTGAGGACAAAACCAGCGCATTTTGCATCTGCTGATTCAGAGAGGCTGGAGATGGAGCAAAACCTGCAGTGCTGGGATCAAACTCAATGGTGCAGCACAGCGTGAGCAGGAGGCTGCACAGGCTGGTGGGGTTGCTTGTGGCAGTGTCCCCAAGGCAGTGTCCCCACACACTGGTGACAAGGCTCCCCCCTGTGGGACCTCCCTGCACCGCCACCCATCCCAGCCACATCTGCACCTGTCCGGTGGCTCTTGGGTGGCCAGTGGACACCTATGGATGGGCCAGGCTTGCAAACTCACCTCCCACCTGAGTAGCTCAGGTGCTGGTAGGGATAAACCCCACCAGTGACCCTGCCTGCCAGAACAACCTCTAGGGATTTTTCGTTGCTCCAGTTGGCTGGCTCATCCCTGGGTTTTTCAGGCTGTATGGGTAATAAAACATAGCTGTGTTGGCTTTGTGGTTCATCTGGCCGTGCTCCGTGTGAGAAGGAGCTGTATTTTAGGAAAATGTCCTTTCAGGGGCAGGAAAACTTGTCTGCACAGAACTGTTGTGAAATAACGGAGACTATACTCGAGGTCTCTGCCTCTCCCTGGCCTTGTGCTGCCTGTGTGGAGAGCAGGGAGCTGCCCAGGCTATGCGACCAAAACGTGGGGAGCACCGCGTGGGCAAGAGCAATTCTCCAGCAGCACCTGCAGCCTTCCCCCGCGCAGGCTAATATCATTTCAGCTGCCCCATCTCAATCTGGATTATTGCCACCAAAATAATCAGCATGACTGAGGATGTCTGCCAGCGTGGGAGAACTGCCACTGGCACAGAAGTTGTTTGATGCTTTCTCCCTCCAAATGCTCTCGCTCCTCGCCAGCCTTGCCCGTCCCGGGTGAGGTCTATGCTGGAGCTGGCCCCAAGCAGCGCTGCAGGCTCAGGTTACCCAGCTCCAGCTGAAATAGGAGCCTGGATAGGACAAAAATAAAATGCTACAAGTCAGGAGGAGCAGTGGGGAGGCTGGAGTTATTATAAAGCCATTATGGAGCTATTACAGCCCTATTAGCCATCGCTGCTCCTTCTGCCTGGAGAGAAGGGTCCCAGGAGCGATGCTGCTGCCCCAGGGAATCCCTGCTGCCTCCATCCCCTGCCCTGAGGCTTGGCCCCCGAGGGCTGCTCCGTTACTGAGGGCATCTCACGGCTGATTTCTTCATTGCTAAACAAAACTCGCGGTGTGGGACCTGCACATTTCTCACCCTTCGAGGTGGTGACTCTGGTGCTAGCACAGACCGGAGAACCAGCTGTGGTCAGGCGTGACCTGGGGTAGCTCCCATGGTGAGACAGAAATAGAAAAACTCAATTCTTCCCTTCAAGGAGCATTATTTCTAGCATCATGAGAAAATAAACTAGACCAAGAGGTATTATTTTCTCTAAACAAGATGCTGTTTGAAAACACCCACTTAGAGTCACATATCATTTTTCTCCTCCCTGCTTGTTGCAACTTTGCCAAATCAAAAAATTTCAGTACTGAGTTGGCCTCAAAATTCATGAAACTAACATAAAATTCCTGAGGTTGTTGTTTTATTTTGAAAAATCTCACTCTTTTTGTTCACTACCTACTGCTGGAGCCCTTAAAGACCCAATTTTCATGTGCCTCTGACCAAATTCGCTAGAAACTCCCTTTTCCTCCCCCTTCGGCCTCTTATTTTCCTGATTTGCCATCAATCAAATGAGTTCTGGAGCCAGGCCTTGAAGCAAACATGAAGCACTTGGAGATTTGCAACTGATGGTAGGAGTTGTCAAGAGCTGTTGTCAGCACAGCATATGAGATGTGTGTGAACCATGCCCAGCAACTGTTCCTTCCAGAGCCAGCTCTTCTGATAAGACAGAAAGCACACAGAGCTGATTTCCCAGCACAGATACCCACTGCAGAAGACGAAACAAGAGCTTACCCTGCTGTCAGTTTAAGAAGCGTTGGGTTTGAGCAGGAGAAACACCCCCACGCACGCACACACCTGCTCCCACATACTCTGGCTCAGCCCCAACCGTCCCCGTGCCTCATTTCACGCTCAAGGCTGAGCGGGTTTTGCTGCTGGGACACGTCTCGGTGCCCAGGATCAGGCTGGGACGGCTGGAGATTGCTGGGGATCCACGGACCTGCTGGGTGGGAGCAGGTGGAGCGGCCGGGTTGGCTGCCCGTGCCTGGGAGGACACAGCGGCTTTGTTTGCCCGTGGGAGGCTCCCCCAGCTTGGCACCAGAAGGTTAGTACTTTCTAAAAGACTATTGTTTTCACCCTGTGATTTTGGAAAGACGAGGGGAGAGCTGGGCAGAGGCATGAGAGCCACCCTGGCTTCTTCTTCTGCCTCCGGTTTCTGCTGTTGTGGGCACCTTCTTGGCTGCACTCCTGTCCCCCGACCTCCTCCTTCCCACGTGGGTGCAGCTCAGACCCCTGATCCTGCTCAGACTGGGTTAGAGTCCTTGTTCATCGCATCTCCTTGTTTCTTTCCCTATTCTTCTGTTAGCTGGAGAGGTCTCTGTTGTGTCAGGCATAACAGCAACAGCAGGTCAGAAACACACATAGTTATTTTCCTAAAGCTACGACTTCTCCAGCCTTGGCCTTGCACGGGCATCTCAGTTTCCATTGTGATAAACCAGCCCGCCGGCCAAAGCTGATCGTCCTCATGGCTGCAGAGCTGGATGTAGAGATTTGCTGGGAAACGCCTCAGCAGCCACAGGGCTAATGACCCAAAAAAGAGAGAACCCCCAAACGTACTTGGAAAGAAAGCCCACACGTGTTTTAGATCTTCACCTGTGGTATCTGAGCTGGGATCAGCAGAGCCTCCAGGAGACTTTAGCAGGGTTCCAATCAAGTTGCAACACAGGTGCCCTTTTCTTAGGAGAGCTAGATTTCAGAATTTGTCCTCTCCAGCTTTCACCGTTACCAAACACCTGTCTAAAGAGATTTATTAAATCAATTAACTTCTGCATAATGACAGGAATGCAGTTTTCCTCTGCTCCGTTGGGGCTCACTGTGACTGTGCAGAGCAATTAGAGGTGACTCACAGGGGCAGGTGGATTTGGCCAGGGTCCCAAGAGGGCTGGCCCTGTCCCCAGGACACAGGGCACAAGGTTGGCTTCATGGCGATGCTGAGAAAGCTGCTATTTATTTACATAGAATGATTTCTTTTGCTGTAACTGAATCAGCACAGAAGATGTTTTTCCTTTGGAGGAGTTGCAAGGCAACGTCTCGTTATGCAAAGGATCCAAATAGCAAAGGGCTGTTGCTAATTGGCAAAAGTATTTAAGTTTCCCAAAAGCTGGCTGATGAATTTATCTGCAGCTCAGCTGCTCATCAGCAGGGAGACTGGGGAAGGACCCCAGCTCCTGGTGAGCCTCAGAAGATGCTCCTTCAGGGAGTGATGGGCAGGAGCAGATTAACGCCCAGAAGATGTTTCCTAGGTGAGGGTAAGATGTTTGGTTTGGCTTGTCTTTTCATAGAATTATAGAATCATAGAATAACCAGGTTGGAAGAGACCCACCAGATCATCGAGTCCAACCGTTCCCATCAAACACTAAACCATGTCCCTTAGCACCTCGTCCACCCGTGCCTTAAACCTCTCCAGGGAAGGTGACTCAACCCCCTCCCTGGGCAGCCTGTTCCAGTGCCCAATGACCCTTTCTGTGAAAAATGTTTTCCTAATGTCCAGCCTGAACCTCCCCTGGTGGAGCTTGAGGCCATTCCCTCTCATCCTGTCCCCTGTCCCTTGGGAGAAGAGGCCAGCACCTTCCTCTCCACAACCTCCTTTCAGGTAGTTGTAGAGAGCAATGAGGTCTCCCCTCAGCCTCCTCTTCTCCAGGCTAAACACCCCCAGCTCTCTCAGCCGCTCCTCATAAGGCCTGTTCTCCAGCCCCTTCACCAGCTTTGTTGCTCTTCTCTGGACTCTCTCCAGAGCCTCCACATCCTTCTTGTGGTGAGGGGCCCAGAACTGAACACAGGATTCGAGGAGCGGTCTCACCAGTGCCGAGTACAGAGGGAGAAGAACCTCCCTGGACCTGCTGGTCACGCCGTTTCTGATCCAAGCCAAGATGCCATTGGCCTTCTTGGCCACCTGGGCCACTGCTGGCTCATGTTCAGTCGCTGTCAACCAACACCCCCAGGTCCCTCTCCTCCAGGCAGCTTTCTAGACAGATTTCTCCCAGTCTGTAGCACTGCACAGGGTTGTTGTGCCCCAAGTGCAGGACCCGGCATTTGGCCTTGTTAAACCTCATGCCATTGGACTCTGCCCAGCGGTCCAGCCTGTTCAGATCCCTTTGCAGAGCCTCCCGACCCTCCAGCAGATCGACACTTCCACCCAGCTTAGTGTCATCTGCGTCCTTTAGCTCCCTTCCAATAACAGGAACAAATATTTCCTTAGTATAATGACTGAAATGATGAAAATGCACTGTCTTGGCCTTAAAAGTTTCCTGGTCTGTGTCCCCTGCTTGCCTTGCAGATAAGGGCTGTAATGCTCTTTGATAAAGATAACACGGAGCCAGACCTGCCACTGCTCTTGCCAAATTTTAATCTTGTGATCCAGTTTCTGGGCTGAAGTGGTTTCACGCAGCATTAGAGAGGGACACTTCTCAAATCAGGGTGCTGTAACTACATGTCTTTAACATTAAGCCTCTCTTGGCTGCTCATGGTGAAAGAAACAGTCTCCAAACCCTGCATAAAGCCACGTTCCACCTGGGGCAGGTGGGTGAGAGATGGGCAGGTCTGGCCTTTAACCTTGAAGAGTTTTTCCTGGTGTTCAGCTGATGTGTGCTCTGCTGCAGCTCGAGTGCTTTTGCAGTCAGATCCAAGGGTGGGGAACTTGGCTAAAGTTTTCCTTGTCTACACAACCTTTTCAGTGGGGTGGGACGTGTGAATAAAAGCGCTGAGACTGGATTTATGGTGTCAGGCTTTAAATGCAAACAGCTAAATAGGGAGGAGGCTTCATGAGGGCAGAGTAAGCCCTGCAGCCACACCAGGAACAGCTCCGAGCCAAGTGCTTGGACAAATTTGGTATTTCCAGAGCTGTAGACAGCTCTCATCTCTTGCATCGCTTCTTAGAGCCACACTGCTAATCCTTTGTGCCTGTGCAAACATGAGAGGGGAATATCTCTGTTTTCTTGCTCTGGCCAGCCCTTCCTTCCCTTCCTCCTACAAAGTGCAGGCTTGAGGATGCAGCACAGACCTTGAATTTGTGGGAAAACCTGGGGGCACAGACACCGGCCACTGGCTCGGTTGTGCCGAAGAGGTTTCTGGTGATTTACTGCTCACTGCGCTGAGCGAGCTGGCAGATGCTCTGAGCTGGCAGAGAAGGAGGGAGATTGTCATGTGGAACAAAGTGCTGTCTCCTGGCAGAAACAAGGAGAAAGTCTCGTCTGCAGCCTTACCCGCTGAGTGCAATATGGTGCTTAAGAGTCATCCTGTGGAAAGGAGTGGGTAATCTGGTTGAATGGTATTAGGTTCTGTTGCTCTAAGTGCTGCCTCTGAATGCTCTGAATCCATGAAGGAACCATCCTCAGAGTAGTTATGTCAGTGATGTCAAAGGCTCTTTGACCCCGGTGCCCTGCTAGGGTGAGGACAGGGCAAGAGTCACAAAGGAAATAGCACAGTTTCCCTCTTTCCTCAACCTTTCACATCCTTTGCCTTTTAAATAAAAATTAGTATTAATAAATCCAGCAGACCCTAAAAGATGCCCTGACCGTCAGGTGCCAAGGGGAATGAGGACCTCAAAGGAGAATGTGCAAAAAATCTTAGTCATTAAAAAAGAACTGCAGTGCTATCCGAGTGATGAGTAGTGGTTGAAATAGCAGCCTTGGCCCTTTGAACACCCCAGCTCCGGGGACAGCAGTTTATCCTCCCAAAGTAAGCACTTATTTTTCTAATATGATTGCAAATTTATTCCAGAGATAATGTGATACCATGTAATTGAGAGTCCCCCGAGCTGGTACCAGAGTCTATTCTTGTCAAGCTCTCTGTAGACCAGTGGGGATGTTATTGCACCACCACTAATGAAGATTTAGGGAGTTCTTGCTTGCTTTGAGGGTTTGTGTCCTATGCTCCTGTGCTGCTGAAGGTCTCTCTCATCCCAGAAAATCAGTGCAATAATAAAATCCTTTCCTTTTCCCACCTTCCCACACTCCTATATTGCTTGATATTAGATGGGCCAAAGGCTACGTATGGTGCAGTTTCCCCAAGATTGATTGGATCTTGGCAGGCTAAAGAGAGAGAAAAGCTGTAGAGAGGGTGCTGCAGCCCTTCTCCCATCTGGGTTGCTAATTTGAGTGTTTCCTCAGCCCAATCATCAAATTTTCATGGAATTTGCAAGCGAGGACTTCTCACTGAGACCTCTGTCCTCCTATTGTACAGGACTGATGCAGGCCAAGCAACCTCCCATCTTATTCATGCCTGCTGCCAAGCTGGGAGTATAAAAGCTTAGGAGCTACCAGCATACAAGTTTTGCCACTCAGAGTTCCCTTGAATGTCTCTTGAGGGACACAGGGAAAGGGACTGACGTCTCCAGGCTGCTGTGAAGGCAGCCGGGGTGCCTGGAGGGCTCAGTGCTGCCTGGGGCTCTGGGAAGCTGTGGGGTACAGGTATACGTGCTGATGGAGAGGGGCTGTGAGCTGGTCAGAGGCATCTGTAGGTGTCTGGGGTAACTCTTTCCAACCTGCCTACGCTGTAACAATGCAAACAAAGTGAGAAGGATGCTAGTAAGCATTGCAATGTAAATCCTACTTCTGCAAGGCTCAAAGACAGCTGATCAGAAGGAAACTGTTTATTGTGAGGTTTAGGAAAACAATTTTTATGCAAATTGCTTTTTTGGCAAGTAATGGAGTTGATACAGAACTTGGAATTACAGTTTTAAGAACACAAATACACAGCATCTTGCCCAACAAACACAAAACAAACTTATTCCCTGGGGAACACTAAATGAGGGAATGTTTGCTAAAATAAATGGGCAACAAACATGAGGGTGGGGTGGGGACACAAAACAGAACAAAACAACCCAAGTTGGAAGCCAAAACCCCACTGAAGAAGCAGCAGTCACATCTTCAATTTTGCGTTCAGGCTGTACTTTCACTTTGCTTTTCCTGTTCGATAGCTGCCAGAAGAACAGAGGAAACAATAACATCATAAATAAACATTATTATGGTTCTGCAGGATACAGATTTCTATGGTCATTCTTAGAGCCAGGGGATGGTAAGTCCCCACTTGCTTTCTTTGGCCACCCTGGAAATGACAGCTCGTTCCCATGTCTGCAGAGCTAGGAGGGTGCAGCTCACTGAGTGCAAACTTCTTGTAAATACAACTTTAGTGTCAGTATGGATAATAAAATAGAGGAAAAAAAAGGTATCTTATGCTGAGGGCATCTCCATGGCTATCAATACTGACATACCCAAAGCGGTTAGTGGTTAGTCTTCTGAAGGAAAGAGCTCACAAGGTCTGGTCCAAGTGCAGAGAAAAGCCATTTTCACATCCTAAGCTGAATGTGAATCACAACCCTCACCTGGCTGCCTGTGCACAGCGTCTGCGAGAGAAGGTCCTGCACAAGAAAAGCCCAGGGGTGCTTTGCTAAGGAAGATCGCCTCTTAGATGGGGATGATAATGGGTTTCTCCTGCAGCCTTATTCCCAGCAAAGGTGCCTGGAGCTCTCCTGGCCAGTGTTGCCAGTGGAGGGGGGGGCAGCAGCTCGCCTGCCTAATAACACTTTAAATCCAGAACCCAGACACCTTCTGGGGATGCTGCCTGGCCTGCCAAGGATGTGCAAGGCTTTCCCTGTGCATCTGTGCCTCCAAAGAGGCTGGCAAGATGGTAATTACAGTTTGATCCTGTTACCTGCAACCAGCAGAAACAACGGTCTTGCTTTCTGTGGAAGCAAGAGCAATCCCCTCAGAAAGGTTTTTTTCAGACAAAACACAGAATTGTTTATAACTACTCATATCCTTGGAAGCCCAGCATAGAGTACAAGTCTTAGTATTATCCCCAGTTGAAGTCAGGGATGAGTTTGAGCCTGTAATCCGATGATTAGTATTCATTTTGCATATGAACTGCAGCACAGATTATGTCCTTGCTGCTCCTAGTTCGAACAGCCTCATAAATACTTACTTTCTTTAGTGGGCAATGGATTTTTCTCTCTGGTTTCTGTCTTCTTCAGCTTGGTCTTGTCAAATGTTTCAATTTCTGCGAAATCTGGTTTGTCGGACATGATGGGTTCTGACAAAGAAAGGAAAAACACACCCGTGGCTTCATTAGCTAGTGCTGTGTTATCAGCCATCTGCAAGGCATTTTCTGCTCAAAAGAGGAAAAAAAAATGAAAATACCTTAAAACTGTTTATTTCATATCCCCCCCCAAACTAACACCTCAATCTGAGACCTCTCCCTGGAGCGTGGCTCTTTCACAACGCAGAAGAAGAAAGGCATAGATAGAATTTGATCCAGATTTTTCAGACTAAATTTCTAAAAATCATATTTTGCACGTGGAAACAAGAACACCTCTCTAAAGAAAAGACAATGCATTAATTGTCAATAATCCATGGTGCCACCTGACACTAACCTCTATTTTCAGGAATGCTGCTAACTAGAAATTCTACAATAAACCCCAAATTCAATATGAACAAAGAGCTTCAATTATGATTTTGTTTTAATTGGCAGGCTTTTTCTTCAATTTTGAGCACCCTGTATCTGGATGAGCTGCTGTGGACACTTGTGCTTAACAATAGAGGACCGGTTCACCCAGCTCTTTGTTTGCTCTCACACTCAATATCTCGATCGCAGGCTCAATGGGTTTGATTATACCCTATTCTAAGAGACATTTACAAAGCACAAGCATTCAACACTTCACTTGTCAAAACTTCCTTAATCTAATTCCTGTTTTTAATAGAAATTCAAGTTAAAATCCAGCCTGGGCATTATTCCCTTGATTTCAGTGGAGTTTCCCATCAAGGTGAGGTTTGGCCCGGAGATGGCTGATATAATTCTATTTTTTTCCTTCCTGAAGATAATCAGATTTCCTTGCTATCTGCACTGAGACAACAGAAGTAAATATTCACAGGAAAAGAAAAAAACACTATAAAAATCAAAAGCTACCCAAACCACATGGCATTACCGTCTGGCTGCTCTCTCCTCAGCTGCTTGGTGGCCGTCTGAGGCAGTGTGAGTTGGAAAAGGTCAGGGTAATCCCTCCTCTCCTCCCCCCGCCCGAGCCCATCGCTATTAATATTGATTAGTTTAGTGCTGGGATTGCTCAGTGTTTAGGGAAAGGACAGATTGCTGCTGCAGAAAGTGCACGAGGGAGGGAAACGGGAAAACTAAGATGGGAAAATTGCCAAAATGCATCTTGTTTATTTTTTTCTGCTTTCTTTTCTCCTTGTTTACCGAGATGATAATATTTCAGTTTCCCATCCTGCCCTTATTTCACAATGCTGAGGTTCAGGGTTAAGAGGAGGTGTGGAGATCATTTAAGGGCTGGTGCTGCAGTTTGTGGTGAGTTTTTAGGTGAATTCAACAAAGCACCTGGGGATCGTCCACAGCCACCGGGGCTGGCAGAGGCACGTGCTCGGGAGGGCTTGAAGCACAGCCCTGATACAAACACTGCAATCAAAAGCCAAATCTGAGATAAGCGTGGCCTGAGCACCACGCTGGTGTCCAGGAATGTGTCCAGGTATGTGTCCCATCCTGTTTGCGTGGCTGCTCCCCATATTCCACCCATCCCCATGGTGTGACCTGCTTGCAGGTAAACTCCTCAGTTGCAGTGAAGGGAAAATGCGCCATACATGCCAGGTGATGTAATTGTAGGAAAAAAACCACTTTAAAACGGCTAATAATCCTTGTGTGTGTTTACAAGACATATTTTACATTAGATTTGGGCACTACCTGTAGCCACCTCCTAGAGCTGCTGCTTCTGAGGGCTGTGGACATGGCTCCAGCTTTGCTTCCCACTTTGCAGCAACAAACTATTTAGGGAATCATTTTTCAAGGTCCTCAGGTTTGGGAGGGAAGGGCTAAGCGCATCCTCCAAGATGCTGGTTTGGGTTTCCTCTTGTGTAACGTTGGATGTATCCATCAGAATTCCTCGTCTCAACTCCATGACAGTCAATAGGGAGAGAACTAACTTGGGATATAAGTAATTGTGCCCTAGGAGAATCTGGGTTTCTCTACTAACTATATAGGGAGCCTACAACAAGCTCAGGGAGGCAGGGATGTCTAATTGGGAACACTGGGAAGGTGCTGTGGATTTTTCTATTGGCATAATAGGCTTAGGTAGAGTGGATTTAGGTCTGATGTGTGTGCATGGAGAAACTGATGTGTATTAAGGACGACTTCTTCCAAAGTGTGTTTAAAATAATGAACACAAGTACAGAAAAAAAAATATATTTTTACTCATCAGTGGTGCAAAAACCTGCAGAACTCTGGAATGCCAAAGAGATGATCTAGGTCCCGCAGAGCTCAGCCCTGTGCAAACCTGGCTGTGTTGCTTTGGGACCAACAACTGCGCTGGTGCTAACGCCGCTACATTTTTGTGATGCTGACAGCTCGGCTGACTTGTGTAGACTGGCTCGGTTACCTCTGCATCTACACTGACTGTCCAGGCAGAATCACTGTGTGCGGGGGTAGCAGTCATACTTAGATCCAGGACTTGGTTCCCTTGCTTCCTCCTCCTTACTACAACCAATTGTCAAAAATAGAAAGCCGTGTTTTGACCAACTCCCCCTGGGAATAAGCAGGAAGGCGGCTGCTGTGTAAATACTCAGCGCAAGCTGCAGCTGAGATTTGGCACTGAAGAGTCTTAGTTTGTTTCCTTCTTGTTAGGCTGGACACCAGATTTAGAAGGTCAGAAGATCAGCAACGACTTTAAAACACGACCTGAATGATTCATGAATTCAGGCATTTAATGAGTTTCAGTTTGTTTAGATATTTGTCCATTTTTACAAGTAACAGAATTCTTATCTGTTGAGATTATAAGGGGAAAAACTAAATTTTGACTGGTGCAGATGGAGTGTTCAGGACAGCAAAGCAGAAGAAACTTGCTTCTGACTTTCAGTGTACAGTCACAGGCTCAACATCTTGCATCCACAGTAGAACTCAAGCTTTTCTAAATACGCTAAGGCAGGATGGGCTTTTTCTTTCACCAACACCACTTTAATTGCCTGATTTATTGACAGACCAAATGCTAAAACCAGGTTGGGATACAGTGTTTGGGTTTTTAGGCTGAAGATGTTTTTAATTGATCTTGGGTTGGGTTTCTGAGCAAGGTCCAACAGGGTTAGTCCACGTAACATAATAATGAGAGATTACGTGTTCCCAGCCTTGGTTGAAATCAGTAGATACTCATCTCCACAACGAACACCTCGACCATGGCATAAAGCATCGGTCAAGTTTCTGTAGCTTGTAAGTACAGTGCTGTGGTCAAACACAGCTCATGTTGGATTCCAGCCTCACGTTTCCATCCTCTGTGCAGGACAGCCAGTTTTGAGTAGTTTTCATATGGAAAGTCTGGAGTCCAGCCTGAGAGCAGCGCACACTGCGCTGAGGCTGGTAACTGGAAGGAAAGGTGAGTAGGTGATATTTTACTCAGATGTCTTTACTTTCACTGGGAACCGAGATATTCTGCCACAGAAGCAGCAAAGCAGTTACTTGACAGGTTTTTAATGGCAGGATTTTAGAGTCACCAAGGAAAGGAACGTGGAAGTTGCCTGGCCTTGGGATGACTGTGGTAGCAACAAACCTCAACAATTTTTGAAGTGCACAGAGGCAGCTGAATGATCCAGCACATGGCAATGAGAAAAACCAGCAAGCCAGCACAGCAAGCAAACTGTAAGATCTTTACAGATCCTATAGACGTAAAGCATGTAAAGCCATATTAGTATGCCTGTGTCTGAAAAGCTACCTCAGACAACACGGAAATTGTATGTTATTTCAATCTTCTGCCAAAGGATGAAGGGCTGAGGCAAACCTGCCAGGACTGACACCTCTGATACCAGTGAGTCACCCGCCACTGACAGCGCGAAGCGTGCCTGGCAGCGCGAGCTACTGAGTGTCTGTCAGACACCCACCGAGAAACAGGGGAAAACAAATACTCGCTACCAGGATGGAGCAATAGGTGAGAGGAAATGTTTGAAGGGAGCTAGAGGGCAGAGGAAAATTTGGAAGGGAGTCTGAAGAGCGAGGCTGGGAGGTCTGGAGCCTGCTGCCACTCAGCTTTTTCCCTTAGCTGCTGTCACTTGGAAGCAGCGAGCCCAGCTTGTGTGGGGCTGCTGGGACATACATAAATAAGGGCACAGCCTCCATGGACTGGGGGATGCTGTGCTCGTGTTTGCCACAAGCAGTGCTCTGCAAATGCCAAGTTGCACGGGGACGAGGAGCACAACTGGAAGAAGACAGGTTTTTTTCCTCTTTGGTGCAACAGAGGGAATCAGATCGCATCTATTTCTAGCTGAGGGGGGACAAAGCACCCTAAAGTGAGCAGCCAGTTAGAGGAGCAGACACTAGGACAGTATCTGTAGCTGAGCCAATACACTGACACAACTGATTTAATAATCACATTAGCGCTGTCTCAAAATAACACACTCACTCAAATATAACAGTGAGTTCATTTTCAAAATATTGTGGTGTTTTTGGTGCTAAAGGTAGAGGATTAATTTTTCAAGGTCAAAATCCGGGCTGGAATCTGCAAGCACCCTAATTCCTTTAGGTGTCTATGAGCATCAAGCACCTTCCAGAAAGGTAGCAGGATCGGGCATGTCAAACCATCCTTAGGCAGCTTCCCATCCTTAGGGGAACAGAAAAAAAAGACTTCAGCTTCACTGAAAGGGTTTTCTTAGTTCTCTTTGTGCCTTTTGTTCCGTCTTACTGCCAAAAAAAATATTCATGTTTGGGAACGGAGACAGGTTCCCAGGCTAAGAGACAATGAATCCTGGGGGTGTAAGGAAGGCAACGATCTCTCTTTGGCAGGGTGTCTACTGTAATGCTAGAGTGTAAATACTCAATACTTGCCTTCTGCTGTATGTTTCATCATCACCTAAGGTGTTTCACCTTCCTCATTGAGACCGTTTTGCCTTTAGGGCTCAACATGCACAGAGGATGAGGGGGAGGACAGGCTAGTTGTAGATTGTCCTTCTGCTTGGACTATTTTTTCCAACCTTGTGTTTCCCAAACAGCTCTGGAGTTTAGACAGTCTATACTAGGGCAAACATAAGCTGGTGGGAGTGGAAATTTCCTCCCTCCCTCTTTTTTTTGGTTTTATAAAACTTGGTATGGGGGTGAATTTTTAAAAGTTTAACCAGATGGAGATTCTCACAACAGAACTTACTTGAGAAATGACCTAAAAGTGTGTCTTCCAGCATAATATACTTAACTTTGGCCTGGCCTTTTCTGCCAAAATGCAGGGACACATGAGTGTGTTATCAAAGGTAAAAAAATGTAATACAAAATGTCCATGTACATGCTTCCCTCCCAAAGACAGGATGGGGAAATAAGCATGTGATATATTAGTCACATTAGGTAATATGCTTTAGAGCACATGATGATTTGTGATGAATAGTGGTCTAAAAACACTGGTGTAGCATCACTTCTAGTCTTCCCTAACAGTCTTTTTTTCCTTTCTCTCTCTCTCTCCTTTCTGTCTCTGGACAGAAGCATTTCTTGCAGGCAGCAGCTCTTAGGGAAAGAGTAAGGCAGAGAATTCTTGGGTGAGCATTGAGAGTGTGCTCAAACGTGGCTCTTCTCAGTGCAGTTGGCTGCTCTGGAATTACAAGATCCACTGTTAGATTTCTCACTCTCTTTGCTTTAAACAAAAGGAAAGTCACTGTTCCTTATTAAGATTAAATTGTGGCACCCAGTGTGCAGCAAATAGATAACCAATCTAATCCAAGATAAGATAACAAAATCCATAGATCTACTAGGTTGATATTAACTCCAGATTTTCTTTTCATCCAGAGGAAAAAGGACAATAGGTGCGTCTGTCATTACAACCCACGTTGTGCTGGGCTAGACACAGAGGTGTGGTTTCCTTGACTTTTGGGATACAGAACTGTGAATGTAGTTTTGATGGGTGCCTAACCACAACCTCTCTCCCTGTTGTCAAATCACTCCCCTTTCAATAGCCTGGGACCTCCTGGCAGCTGAAATATGTTTTATGTTTTGGGGAAAAGAAGATGAATCCTCAAGTCTTTCATCTGCTTAAAGAAATGAGGCTGCTGAAGCAGAGGAACAGACTGGGCAGCCAAGTATCTTTTTCTAGCTGATATCAGTGAGCAGCTTCCACAATGAAAACTTGTATTTCATCTTTTCCAAAGAGCATTTTCCAATTTCATAAGCTTGTTACAGAGAGTAAGCCAAACACATAGGTCTCACATACTGTGTGCAAGGTCAACAATTATGTAAGAAAGTGGTAATCGGTAAGTTCCACATTTGTTAAGTCCTGCCTGTTCAAAGGGAAGTTGTAAGTATATTCTGTGAAATGTGGTTGGTTTTCCCTAAAATGTTAAAAAAAAAGAGGTGAGACTATTTTCCTCTCCTGTTATTTGAAGTGAACACCTATCTCTTCAGAACTTGACTGAACTAGAATGTTTTCAATGACTACCTTTATGGCTTTTTGGTCTTCCAAATGTACATAAAGTGCAGAAATCGGCTGCAGTCTTGTTAAGACTGTCTTCACAGCAAGGTTAACTTGAGCTCTCTGCTCTCAAACTGACTCCTCTGGAGTTAGTGTACTCTGAGTGTGAGTGACCACACCATGAAATAACATGGGAGCAGCAGAGAGTGATTGTGTTGGCAGCGACTGTGCTAACTTGAACTGTAGCCTTTCCACAACCCAAGGTATAAGCACCACAGCATCTGAAGTACAGAACCTCATGAGTGCAAAGAACAGGAATTCAAAAGGGATGGGGACATCCAAGCTTTCTTTCAAGTTAACTTTTCAGTGGAAACTAACTTTAGGGCATGAGTTCACGTCTGTCCACAGCCCAACTGGTGAATACAGAGAAAAGCAATCAGGAAGTGAAAAACGAAAGTGTGCAATATCGTAATGTTTGCTTGTATGATGCATACATTGAATGATTTTTTTCCCTTTGGATGAATACTAGCTTGCATAAAATTCAAATAACTTGGCTCTCTGCAGAAGGGGGGGGGGTGGAGTGTGGGAAGGGGAACAGAAGGAAGGAAATGGAACTGAGAAGACTGAATTAACCTTTCAATGTCTTGAATTTCAAGAAGGGAAAATCATCTTCTGTTAAGCCTGCAACTGTGCAATTAAAATGAGAACAAGTCTTAAAAGCCACATTTGTCCCATGCTCCTAGATCTCTGCTTTAAAAACAAATCTTCCAAACCCAAGACTCAGATTCAAAGAGTATTCAAAGGCAGGAAAAATATCTTATGCTGTAAATGTTTATTTTAATCACAGAACTCTGGTAGGAAAAATGAGTAAAAATGTCTGACATTCATGTACAACATGTACTTTTGTTATTGAATTCAGTTTAAAGAAATCCTGCATTTGTGCCTAGTAATGGCAGGCAGTCTATGAAGAGAGGACTGGTTTTCTCTGTGCTGAAGTTCCTGTTTCCATAAAATAGATTCTTTCACCTGTTTGCTTGAGCATTGTGAAGCTTCATTTGTTAATATGGTGCAAAGCTTTAAAAATGGACTTTGATTCTTAGTTGTCCTTTTGGACGTTGTGAGCCACAAGAACTGGATACTTCCTAATTCGAGAGCTGCCACGGAGAGTTACAGATATCCAACACAGCCAAGTGTCTTCTGCTGGGCATCCTGAAATAAAATGCTCGAAGATTTTATAATGCTGGAAAAGATAAACAAAGCAAAGGCTCAGTTTGGGGAAATGTCTCTATGTAAGAAAGGAAAGCATTCTGCAGAGCAAGCAGTTGGAAAGTGTTACTGTTTGCTAATTCTTCTTTGTGTTTAAAGGACTCACCTTTGTCAATATTTTTGCAAGATATCAATAGGATCCATTTAAGACAGAAATTGAGTGCTTCCAAGTTCAGGAGAGTATATCAAATAATTTGTTTGCAGATGGACAATTAAACCCAAAAGCAAATACTTTGTTGACATACAGACAATCCTCCCCATGCCCCAGTAAAAGCTGTTGGTCCAACATACAGATATTACACCAGACAGTGTCTTGCTTTGCTATGCACCAGTTTTCTGTTTCCTCCTACTAAGACAAATGACCCAATATGAAGGTGAACAATTGCCTGGCAGGCTATCAGCCTTCAAAGGACTGGATGGCATTGCAAAATCGGTTCAAGTTCTGGTGTATTCTTGCCATATATTAAACCTTGTACAACAGTCAGCACAGTTGGGATGGGGCTGTTGTGATGAGGAGTAATGCTCGAACTAGACTTAACTGGAAACTGAAGTGTCTGGAAAATATTTATTCTAAAGTTATACCAGCCCAGGACTGATATTGGAGAACTATGAAGGAAACGGAGCTCTAGCACTTCCACGGGTAATAATGTTGTGCTCATGAACAGCTCTTCCTGAATACAAGGGAATTATGCTAGTAATAATTTCAGATCTACCGAGTTGCTTTTTGAACACCTAGCAGCCAAACTTTTAGGCTGAGCAGCTTAGCTGGTCTTGTAAGATAACACGCCAAGCTACGGAAATGGCTCACCCTTCGTGGTGTGGCCCTGGACGTGGATTTACTGATTGATGGATTCACTGATTGATGGATTTACTGACAGGGATTCTATGGCGCTCTGGCTCTATCAGTGCTAGGAGCCAGATGCATTTGCCAGGCTCCTGGGCTGTGCAGCAGCTGGGAAATGGGTCCTTCTTCTCGTGAGCAGCCCCGCGCTGCGGTCTTATCACTGGCTCTGTTCAAGGCATTGTCCTATGTCATGACATGTGGGTGACAGTCCTGTGTCACGCAGTGAGACTGCAGCCATGCACCTGCACAAGCCCTGCTCGTGTTGGGGCTGCTCTGCGGGTTCGGAGGGGGTAAATGAGCCTGTGCAAGCTCCACGCTGTCTTGTCTAGACTGCTGAAACTGGGCTGGGTGTCTGAGCTGCGGGGCCATCTGCCCACTACATAAGCAGGAGAATTACAAAATGCTCCCACTAAATTTGAGCTGTGCCCTGAGATGGAGAAACTCAGATGGGGACAGCCATCGCATGGCTCTGTTGTAATTTTTAACAGTGATGTGAGATGCACACACCTTCAGTAGCTGTATATTGGGGGTGTAACCACACAGCTACTCATTAACTTGTTACCTCCCTTCCGCCCACGTTTACTGTCTTAGAATAAGTGACTACAGCCACTCCTAGGTTCTCCTCAACCTTTTAGAAAGAGGCAGCGAGAAGACAAAGTGCGCAGAAAAGACTAAAATGTCAGCCTGGGACTGCATATGTCTGCCCCCCACAAGGAACGCTGGAAGCATTTGAAAGGAGGTAGGATAAGCTGGCATGAAATGGCATTCTCGGAGCCAGTTCAGAGGAGGGAAGACACTGCTTTGGACTCGAACCCAGCGAACAGGTGCTGTGAAGCGCCTGCCTACCTGTCCGCCGCCGCTGTCTGTCTCCTCTCACCACGAGTGTTTTCTGTGTCAGGTTTCTTTCAGTTTTTCTCCTGTCAACTGGCCAACATATCGGCTGGAGAGCCAGCTGGAGTCCGCTCTCTCCCATGTTTCATCAACAAAATTGCCAGCTTGTTCTGATTCAGTATTTTTATTGTTGTTGATGAGGCTAAATGAATCAGAAAGAACACAGCTATGTATACAAAATACAAATTTGGAAATCTCATCCTGATGCAAGGAAATGTTGTTAGCTGTTCAAGTGGAGAAATCTGCTGTGGAAGCAGAGCGACAGCAAACACAGACTTCCTGAGAGGTCATTTTCCCTGATCCTCTACATTTTATTGTATTTCTATTTCTATTTCTAACGATACCACATCATTTTCAGATCTGATTAAACCCAGGTTAATTTTCTGTGGGATTGCGACTCTCCCTTCTTTGGATTCTAAATGTAAAACCTCTTAATGAGTCGTATAAATGTATCTCTAGATAAAATTTAGAATCCACGTTAGAAAACTGGAAACAAGCCCCTCCCATTTATTGGCAATATGGAAGTTGCAGTTATTCCCATCCTACTTCTATCATTTTTTTTCCCTTTCATATATTCTTTGTCCGCTTTTCAGGGGAAGAAAAGCTTTTTGTGAGACGATTTTCACTAACTGAATCCAAATTTCCTCAAATGCTTTATTAAACCACCACCTATGGCTGCTGGCACTGTGTGACTGAAAAAGCTGCTGTAGTTTCAGCGTGGCATGTGGGAACC
The DNA here is from genome assembly GCF_032191515.1 of Phaenicophaeus curvirostris. Lineage (NCBI taxonomy): Eukaryota > Metazoa > Chordata > Aves > Cuculiformes > Cuculidae > Phaenicophaeus > Phaenicophaeus curvirostris. The sequence goes on along the minus strand of NC_091406.1, from coordinate 4,573,101 downwards.
GCAGACTGCCAGGCACGGCTCCTCACACTTCTGGTGTCAGCTCATGTCTCCTCACTAACTGATGCTAACTTCGTTTGAGGGTGCTAAATCTTGTGTTTCGAGATGCATTAGCTCTTTGTCAAAGGGCACCTCGTTACTTCTGGCACGCTTGAGAAATGTTTGGGAGTGATCGCTCTTGGCGCTTTAATTCAGAGACTTTATGGGGAATATTTTAATGTGGTTATGAGAGATGGGGAACTGTGGTGGAGGAGCCTGCATGGTGACACCAAGGGATGTGTGGCCCCGCTGCCCCAGGGCTATAGCGAGCTAAGAGAGTTGGGGTTCTTCAGCCTGGAGAAGGCTCCAGGGAGACCTTAGAGCAGGTTCCAGTGCCGAAAGAGGCTCCAGGGAAGCTGGGAAGGGACTTTTTACAAGGGCATGGAGTGATGGGATGAGGGGGAACAGCTTTAAATTGGAAGGGGGAAGATTTAGATTGGACATGAGGAAGAAATTCTTCACGATGGGTGCGGTGGACCTGGCTCAGGTTGCCCTGGGAAGCTGTGCATTCCCCATCCCTGGAGGTGTCCAAGGCTGGGTTGGATGGGGCTTTGAGCAGCCTGGTCCAGTGGGAGATGTCCCTGTCCATGGAAGTGGGGTTGGAAATGGATGGACTTTGAGGCCTCTTCCATCCCAATGAGATGGAACTGGATGGGCTTTGAGGCCCCTTCCAGCCCAACGAGGTGGAACTGGATGGGCTTTGAGGTCTCTCCGTCCCAACAAGATGGAAGTAGATAGGCTTTGAGGTCCCTTCCATTCCAACAAGATGGAACTGGGTGGGTTTTGAGGTCCCTCTCATCCCTATGAGGTGGAACTGGATGGGCTTGGAGGTCCCTTCCATCCCAAGGAGGTGGAACTGGATGGGCTTGGAGGTCCTCTCCATCCCAACGAGATGGAACTGGATGGGCTTTGAAGTCCCTTCCATCCCAAGGAAGTGGAACTGTATGGGCTTTGAGGCCCCTTCCATCCCAACGAGGTGGAACTGGATGGGCTTTGAGGTCCCTTCCATGCCAACAAGGTGGAACTAGATGGGCTTTGAGGTCCCTTCCATTCCAACAAGATGGAATTGGGTGGGTTTTGAGGTCCCTCTCATCCCTGTGAGGTGGAACTGGATGGGCTTGGAGGTCCTCTCCATCCCAAGGAAGTGGAACTGGATGGGCTTGGAGGCCCCTTCCATCCCAACAAGATGGAACTGGATGGGCTTTGAGGTCCCTTCCATCGCAACGAGATAGAACTGGATGGGCTTTGAGGCCCCTTCCATCCCAAGGAGGTGGAACTGGCTGGGTTTTCAGGTCCCTCCCATCCCATCCCTCCCTCACCCGCAGTTTCTATTCCCCATAGCGGACAGCGCCCCTCCCGCCCCTCTCGAGCACGTGACCCCGCGCGCGGGGAGGGGGGGGCTGGGGGGGGGCCGCGCGCTGCACCTGTCACTCATCGCGTCACTTCCGGCCGCCGCCGCCGACCCCCCCGCCCCTCCGTCCCCGCTCGCCAGGCGCGCTCGGAGCGGCTGCGGGCAAGGACGGCGCCCGGCACGGCAGCGCGGAGCACGGCGGGGGCGGCGGCGGCCCGGAGGGGAGACAGGAGCGGCCAGGAGTGGCCCCGCGGAGGAAGAGGCGGTGGAACCTGCTGCTGGTGCTGAGGGCGAGTCACCCGGCAACGGTGAGAGGGGAGGGCCGGGCCCCGCGCAACACCCCCCCCCCCCCCCCCCCCCCCAACCCTGAGGCGGCCGCGGGGCCCCGTCAGCCTGCGGGGAGAGGCGCGGGGAACTTCCTCGCGTGGCCCCGGGCGGGTGGCAGGGCCGGGGAGGGGAGGGAGCGGCTGGAGGCGCTCGTGGGGAGCTGTCAGCGCTGCGTTCCGAGCTCCCTGGCAGCCCCCGGGGGGGAAATTCGGCTCCCCAGCGCTTTGCTGGCTGCCCGGCGGGTGCCCTCCTCCCACAGGGCATCGGCTCGGCCTCCGAAAGGCCGCGCCTGGAGAGCTGCGACCAGTTTCAAGTCCGCGCTGTGATGCGAGGAGAGGGTCCAGAGGAGGCGCTGGCTGGAGTGCTGTGTCCAGGTGATGATCTGAAAGGTCTTTTCCAACCCAGCAATTCTACGATTCAGTTCTGGAATCCCCAACGTAAGAAGGATATGGAAGCGTTGGAACAGCTCCAGAGGAGGCTGTGAAGATGATGCGAGGGGCTGAAGCACCTCTACTATGAGGACAGGTTGAGAGAATTGGGGTTGTTCAGCCTGGAGAAGAATCATAGCATCACGAGGTTGGAAAAGACTCACCAGATCATCGAGTCCAGCCATTCCTATCAATCACATGGGAAGGCTGCAGGGAGACCTTAAAGCAGCCTTCCTGTACCTGAAGGAACTCTAGGAAAGCAGGGGAGGGAATTTTTAGAAGGTTGTGTAGTGATGAGATGGAATGGCTTTAAATTAGGAGGGTGAAGGTTTAGATTGGACGTGAGGAAGAAGTTCTTCATGATGAGGATGGTGAGGCACTGACACAGGTTGCCTAGGGAAGCAGTGACTGCCAAATCCGTGGGGGTGTTCAGGGGCAGGTTGGATGGGGCTTTGAGCTACCTCGTCCAGTGTGAGGTGTCCTCGCCCATGGCAAGAGTTTGGAACTGGATGGGCTTTAAGGTCCCTTCCAACCTAAACATTTCTGTGATTCTAAGATTATCAGAGGACTAGGGAGCCTACCATGTGAAGTAAGGCTGAGAGAAATGGGTTTGTTAAGCCTTGTGAGGTGAAGAACATATTCTTGTATGCCAGTATGTAAAGAGTATCTACCAAGAGGATGGAGACCACCTTTTTACAAGGAGTCCCATGGAAAAGGCAAGGGGTGTAAGTTTCTCCTGGGGAGGTTTTGTTTGGATTCCAGAAGAAAATTTTTCACCATAAGAACAGTTAAACATTCAACACTGTAATAAAGGATGCTTGCTTTCTAAAACTCCCAAAACAAGTCTTAAGAGAGTTTATTTACCAGCATTTTTGGTGTCAGAATAACCTCCCCAAGGAAATGATAGATTCCTCTACACTGGACACTTTTCAAGCAAAGCTGGACGGGGTGCTGGGCCATCTCATTTAAACTACGTATTGCCTAAAAGAGTTGGACCAGATGATCCTTGAAACCCCTTCCAACCTAGCGTTCTGACCCCCGGCAGTGGGGCTTGGTGTGCTGGCAGTTAGCCTGGCAGCTCCCTGCCAGCAGAGTTGGCTCTGAGAGTTAAAGAAGGGCAGTCACTAATCTGTGAATACGAAGGGAACACTGGCTTATAAACTTCGCACTCCAGCCTGAAACCAACTGAATCTTCTGAGGAATCTGTCACTGTGGGCTTCCATTGTTTTTGGAAGCTCTTCAGGGTTTTAAACATTTGAGTGTAATGCTTCTTGCTGCCAAAAAGTTGCTTTAACACAAGATGCTCCAGTGCTGGCAAAAATCCCAAAAACCAACAAGAAAAAAATCACCAGTCATACCTTGCAACTTGAACTTTTAGTACACAACTCTTTTATTCTCTGGTCCTTGGTCTGACTGCTTTGTTAAATTTTTACAAAATCTGTCAGGCTCAAGGGAGAAAAAAAGTAATAAAGTAAATACTACCTAATCACTGCTCCCTTTTTAAAAACCAGAAACTCAATGTATCGGACCCTGCACAGTTGTTTATATTTTAGGCATACATTCCCAACTATCCTCAGGGATGGAATAGTTAGTATGTGACTTTGAATAAACTGTTGAACTCGATTAGCATTTGGGTTTGAAGATTTTCTGTCTTCTATGCAGTTTAATCTGCCAGCATAAAAAAAAATAAAAGGAAAAGCTAGTTTATTGGAAATATAATATATTCGCCTAACTTATTAGCTCATTTGTTTTCTATCTTTTTTCTTTTACTGCTCACTATTAGTAAATTGCTTTACGTGTTCTTTGTTGCATGGATTTGAAGGATTTTAGAATCTCATTTTTTATCTCCTTTGCCTGTGTTTTGTCTGTTGTCTAGCAGCATAGAGGTCCTTTCCTTCTCTTAACAATATTGAAGTAAGAAATCAAGTATCTCAATGTTTTGGAAGCATCAAACTGGAAATATATGGCGTTCTTTTAGAAAAATCCTTCAAGTACAGTATTTCATGGTTGCATTTGAAGAAGGTGACTGGGAGGAACTCATGGTAATTTCTAGTGCTTGCAAATTTTGACATGAACAACCTGTCAAATATCTGAGTTTGGCAAGTGATAGTTTTTATCTGCTGAGTCAGTTTGGGCTCTTATGATATTTGAAGACCCATAACAGCTCATTAAAATACTTGATGTGACATTTATCCTGTGTGGCTCATAGTATGAGCACCATGCAGACAGTGAAGCTTTTCTTTCTAATGTACATAATAGCATATTTGCAAAAGCACGTGAAGCTGGATAAATATTCCATGCATTTGGAACAGACATTGTTGAGTTTTGTAAAACCCCCTGTTTTCTGTGTGTGAAGGCTGTTTGTGGTGAGTTTTACCTTTTCAAGTACTCGCCAACCTTTTGATCTGTGGTCAAATGTTCATAGATCAGCAGTGATGCCCTTTTCTGGGACTTGTTAGAAAGTAAGTTAAACCTGCCAAGCATGAGGTGATTTTTTACTTAGGATTTTGTTGTTGGTTTTGGTTCTTCCCTCCCCCTTCCGAAAAGAAGCTGCAGCTCTAAGGAAGAGGAAGTGATTTCAGTAAGAGAATGCCTGCCAGTTGACTTTAAATTCTCTGTGTAACACTAGGTTATTTTTTCGGCCATGTTAGCATACAAAACAAAAATCTTGTAGCTGTTGGAATGAGAGTGAATTGACATCTTGCAGGGCAGTTCAGTATTTGGAGCAGAAAGACGATGAGTCTTTAACTCATCAGTTATATATTTATTAATGATTTCAGATATGAGGACTGTTACTTAGGAACCAAAAAATAATACTGTATCCAAAACATCTGAGGAGGAGGTACAGAACGGAAGGAATATTAAATCCTCTGTGAAGGGCTCTGAAAGAGGGAGATTTATTACTTGTCATGCAGTTTTTTAAAGTGATGGATATATCAGTTATTCAGGAGGAGGGGTTTATGTCTTATGTCAAAATGGTATTCTGTAAAGAATAGAAGACTTTTGCATTGCTCCCTGGAAAGTTATGAATATGGAGCAATTAATTTTTGAGTCTCTTGCTGACTGTCATATTCTGTAAGTTATAAATTTTACCTGCAAACACTTTGAGAGTAATGACTAGCTGTCTCAAGATGTTAGTAAATTCGGATTTGGCCTTATAGTTTTTTACTGGCTCTATTGCCAGCTGTTGGGATTTGTGACATTTCAGTAAATTCAGAAGAATTCTGTGTATTATTAGAGCGTAAAAGATAACGTATTTGTTACTGCATCTTCTACTGGGCTTTTTTTTTTTTTTTTTTGCCTAGAGCTGTTTTGTTTTGAAGTTATAAAACACATTGTTTAGGAGACGATTGTGGTGCTGAAAACCTGTGTTTCAAGGTATGGGTGGAGTCATTCAGTAATAGGAACGGGAAATGTTTTGCAGCTGGGTATAGGACCATATTCTGAGACTAGTGAAATGAATGGTTCTGTAATGAATAAGCCTGCTCTTATAGTCTTTCACTTGTGAATGTGTGAAATTTTATCCTTTAGATTGGTCTTAAATGAAGAAAAATATGGCAAACTCAAGCTTAAAATAAAGATACTGCATTATATTTGTGTTCAGACAAGCTCGTAACAAAGACTGTGGTTGTAGAGGCTTTTTTATATTGAAAGGTTTAAATGTTTTGTTCTCACTCTCTGGACACTTGTAAGGAGGTTTGGGTGGGGCACTGCTGGCACTGCTGTGATGGGAGCCTTGAAGTGATTGTCCAGGTTCCAGTCTCCATAGCTGCTCTCTTTATAAATGTCTGCTTAGTTTTCCCTGCAGTGTGTTCAGGATTAAAATTTGTGCTCAGCTGTGCAGGATAATACTACTTGGGCAAAATTGAAAAGATGAGAGCTGGAATCTTATGAAAAAGTGGTTCTTTCTTCTTTTATACTCATTTTAAGCCTGTATATGTGAAAGTGTTTTCCCCCCTTTTTGCTGAACTTCACATTTCATTAAATCTTCTGTCGTCTTGTCACTCTTTTGGTGTAATTGCATTACCTCATTTTGGTCTGTGGTGTCATTTCTAACCTGTCGATTTCTGGTAGTGTCTGCAAATTTGGTCACGATCAAGTTGAGACAAGAATTGGTTGTGGAGGAGACCTTATCAGCAGTCCTCTCTTTTTACTTTGTGTCCCTTGTCCCTCCCCTTTCCCTTGTAATTCAAAGAGTCATTGCTGCCAAATTGAACCCTGTATTGAAATGTCTTTTTCCTTCAGTGTGGATGCTAAGACTGTCCTTTATTTTGGTGGCACATGGCATCCTTATGAGTGAGGCAGTGTTTCCATAGCAAATAAGCTGTTTGTTATATTGTGATGTGTTGAGTTCCAGTCTGTATTTCTGCTTACCTGTTTGGGGGTGGGGGGGGTGGGGGGGGAAATAAGCTGATGATAAATACATGTAATAGGATAACTTATGTATAATAAATTAAGTGCATTATATATTTATAGTTTGCTTTTTTTGGTGTCTCCAAGGTAGCTTGACTTCTGTTCCAAAGTCTGTCTTAACGGCAGTGATAATTGTTAAACTGCTTTGGTTTTATAACACAGACCTCTCAAGTTACATAGTTTTACTGATAATTTCTTCCTGTCTGTTACCTTACTGTACTCTTATGGTGCCCTTGCACTTAAGTTCTGTGTTACTTGATGTAGTGGCAATTATACGTGTATGGTTGGTGCAGTACAGCTTTACTTTGGGGGAGGCAAGGAGGATGAATAGAATTAGCTGTTACACAAGATACAAAAGCCTTTTTATTTATTAACTACTGTTGTTAGGAATGTGATGGGATCTGTGCGAGCAGGAAGTTTCTTTATAATTCTGCACATGTGCATTGGCAACAGCAGCTGAGAGCAAATCTGGCAGCGTTCACTGGTGGGTGTGAAGCAGCGAGCAAGCATTGACTGTTTTCTGGTATTGCTGATGGTTTTGTTTAATTCTTCTTGCTACAGTATAGTTGTAGAAGGGTTACGAGTTGCTGTGATGCTGTTAAAAAGCTTTTGGATTCATGAGTTACTGTAATGCTGTTAAAGCCTTTGGATTTTATCTAGTAAGTGAGTATAAAATGTTATCTTTGCATATCAAACCACTTGAAAATCTGCTAATGCTTCAGTGATCTCTCAGCTTGCTCATTTAAAATGTTTTTTGAGTGTTGCCTAAATCAGTCTCTGTAGTAGAGGTTTTATTGATGTTATTGCAATACAGTTGCTAAAAGCTTAATGTGATTCTTCAAAGGTGATGTTTTGCAGGTGTTTGGTTTTCTTCCTGAATCTTGCATTTAGTCTAACTAAAGTTTGTCCACTTTTCTGCTTCTTGAGAAGAGACACATAGGATGTGCTTCTCGTGGAGATCTGTATTTGATGATGGGCTTTCTCCACAGAAAGTGTAATCAGGTTCTACCAGCTGAAATTGTAGACTGAACTTTAATGATTGGGAAATAAATATCAATCAGTACTATGGTTTCTTAGTTTGTAAATTTTAAAAACAAAATCCAGAATTCTGTCAATTTTAGTAATATCTTTTTCAGAGGAGCTTCCATCAGTTATTTTGTTGCTTTCTTCCATGGTAAGCACATAAAAGTTTAATTTGTATAGTTCTAATTTGTAGATTGGAAGGCTTGCTACTGCATTTCCAGGAAACAAATATTGCATTATAATTACCTTCTACTAAATCTGATGCAGTGTTTTTTGTGCTTTTAGTTGCTTTTTCAGTGTAACCAGGATTTTGTCAGTTGAATATTTGCTGAGGCTCTCAGAGGTGCTGGTGGCAGATGATGGCGAGTTCCAGCTAATGTAGCTGAGGTGTGTGGGAGAGTGCACATGCAAAAGCACATACGTGCAAGCAGTGAGCTTATTAATTAAAGAGCTGGTGTTGCATGCTGTTCTGACTCCTTCTGTGGTCGTGTGCAAAACTGCAACAAGCTTGTTTCCCTTTGATTCCTGTTTAACCAGAAGGCAAACAGGGCAGTGAAGAATTGAGAACAGTGCTGAGGAAGAAGGGAAGCAGGAAAGTCTCTTTGACTTGAAAAGACATTTATTCTGACATGGTTTCCTTCAGTGCTGCAAGTTCAGTTCTGTTGTTATGCTTATTTTAAAACATTATGCCTTTATTGGGGATTGGGAATGTATTCTTATAAGACCAGCTTGTTAAATTTAAAACAATAACTGAGCCTAACTGTCTGATTTGCCAATCTGGACTTTTGACTAAAATGCCTTGACAGTCAAAAAGGACAGATCTTGCTCTCAGAATCTATTTTAAGTTAATCTTATTGATTTTAAAACTTTTCTTGAATATTTTTTGTTTTTCTACTTAAATATATTAATGAGTACTTAAATGTAGCTTTAAAATTGGTTATTCTTTTTACATGGAGGATATTCAATGTCTTTTCACATTCAAGCAGTTGCACTGCTCTGCCTGCTTTTAGCTGTGCTCTTGAGACACACGTTGCTTTCCTTTTCTGTGTCCTCAGTTTGTGGTAGTGTTCTGTTTGCTTGGGAAAGGTTTTTTTCAGCTTTTCCTTTTTTTTTTTTTTTAATTTTCCTTCAAGCTGTGTCCTCCTCCACAGCCTGGCCATCTCTTCAGTTTTGACTGGATTAATTCAAATGAGCAAAATGCTCTATTTTTACTTATTAGTTGAACAAAAGCTGAAAATCAGATGAGCAAAGGCTCTTCTGCCAATGGCATTTCTTTCATTGGGAATGCTAACAGTACATTGGGAATGCTAACAGTAATTTGAGTATACAAATGGCATAAAAATTGTCAGTTAATGTCAGTTGTTAATGACCTTGACATTACATTAAAAAAATAGACAATCAGTTTCCTTTTATCTCCTTAAAACTGAAGAGCAAAGAGCAGAGAGCTGGTTGCTGGTTTTAAAAATACATAAATTATTTAATGTGGAATGTGGCCATTTCCAAACAGGGCTGTATGTTCTGTTGCGAGCTGGCACACAGGAGCTCCCCAGGCCAGCCTCCTTGCTCATGCTCACACCTGGCGGCTGCATCCACGTGATGTCATTACATGAGGAAAGTTTCTGGGATTCCAAGTTGGAATCTGTGTCATAAGTTTAGGCCTTCTTTTTGAAATTCTTAATCTGTTATAACTTTGAACATTTCAGTCTTAGCAGAAAAAAATAATTCTTTATTTGGATTTAGAAGTGTGTTTGCTATGTCCATCCAGAGGGGCGTCACTGATAAGTTTTAAGTTCATCATATAAGTAATGTAATACATTCTTTTTATTTATCAAATACAGAGTAAGAAATGTAACACTTTGAGACACAGTAAAGCTTTTGTGGAATTTTATTTGTTAACAAACCTCTAGTATTGCAGAAAACAAGCACTGATCCTCTTCCTACCCGAGGATGCGTTGGTGTTCTGTGAGGATCCTGTGTGCATGGATGTGGGTGGCTCCCAGGTTCCCAGCACTGTGGATTGAAAAAGCCAAAGCCTAAACTTGAGGTGTATTTCCTGAGGATAGGGATGAGTGATTTTGTTGCCCTTTGACCCTTTTTTTCCTATCTAAAAATCTTACGTTTAGTTTATACTTTTCATATGTTACAAGAAAATCACTGATGATGCCTGCTAATGCCACAAAATAATATATTAAAACGAGAGCAGAAAGGCAGTCACTGTTGGCTTTGTTTTTTAGCTTCACAGACCATATGAATGTCTTGCTAGATAAAACAAGTGGATAAAAGAATTGCTTACATAGTTGAGATTTGTGGCAGAATTAATGTTTTCATTCCTATGGCTGGTTTTGGTTTGCAGCCTTTTTTCTTTATTTTATTTTTACTACTTCTTGTTTCATTCCTTTGTTTTAAGGAGAAGTGATGAAGCCCTGAGGACTTAATTTAAAATGACACCCATATATTTGTAGTTGAGCCAATAATATAAAAGCTGAACTAAATTTAAGTCTCAGTTTTTATATGTATTCTTCAGATATTAGCAGTTAGCCATGTATTCTGTGTTTTCTTTAGTGGCATTTCATAGGTGGGTGTGAATACTTCTTTAGTTGCCAAGGTAAGTGAATGCTATTATGATGGCAAAATGAAACTCGTTGTGCTGTTTTCCCAGTGGAGTCTGAAGAACATGCCTTATTTAAAAAAAAGCAAACCAAAAAACTTCCCCAAAAAATAATTTAAAAAAGAACAGATGAGTGCACTGAAGCACACAATACAGAATGAAACTGTGTTTTACTCTCATTTAAAGTGCTTGGGCTCAAGATGTTGCGTAGGACATAGCATGTGTTTTATTCAGCCTCTGGTAAAATTGTGGTATAATATGTGGTCACAAAGTAAATTTTTACTTTTCTGTAGTTTAAGTTTTGTAGAGCACTACTGTAGCTTAGGGAATCCTTTTAGTAACAAAGGGGAGAGGTAGATTGAGGAAGGTGCAACCAGAATATTTATAATAAAGCATTAGGTAATTGGGTTTTGGTTTGGTTTGTGGTTTGGTTTTGGTTGATTTTTGTTTGTTTGTTTGTTTTTCAATTATTGTGTTTCTCTTGACGGGACTTGCGAAAAATGTGGGTTGTGAAACTGGGAGGGGGAAGGACATGTAGGTGTAGTTGACTGAATGGATCAGTTCTTGTTTTCTGAGCTGTTTAATCATGGAAAAAAGATATGACACAGCCCCCCTTCCTCCATCTCCCCAATATTGCTTAGTATTTGTAAAAGACTAGAAGTATTTCTGGAGGCTGTATATCTTGTCTTATTCTGTACATATGTCTCCGTTGAAGTGCACATCCTGAGTTGAGAGGAACGGTGGGAAAGCTGTTGATAAATATAAAAAGTGGAGATGTAATATTTAATTATTAAAAATTTCTGCGTCCTTCAGTTTTGCAGTGTTGGAAATAACAGGAAATAAAACTCACTGCAAGTCAGATAACTTTTTAGAAGCTTCCGTCTCTTTCTAGATCTGGTAGTTATTGGATGCATGGTATCACAGCCTGTGAAAATTATGCCAAAGCCTGCTCTAAAACGCAAAAAGACATAAATACCCTGAAAAGAAGTGATGTGTATAATGATATATTGAGGTGTGTGTATAAAAGGATGTGTGCATTTGAGAGCGTGGAACTTGGTCTTTCACTATTTCTTCTAGGTGATAGTAGAGCCATATGAACCTTTTCTGAAAGTATAAGCTTGGGTTATAAATCTGATTTTGCTCTAACAATGAGACAATCGGGCTGTTCCAACTCATTGCTACATTGCCCAGATAATTAAAATAATGTCTGGCTTTTCTCTTTTCTTCATATCTCCTGAATGAAATTAAAATGCTGTTGGCTTATTTGTCTGCAGCACCTGGTAAAAATGGCTGTGCTTTTCTATTGGCTAACTAAGCCCAAAGTTGTCTTTGCTAAGAAAGCCTAGGCCCCAAGATTGTTCACTTGGGGCTGAATCATAAAAAAATGATTGCTCTTTTTATTAGATGATGTTTGTTTTGACGTCTCTTTGGTTGTTTGTTTTAGCAAGGCAGCCTAAAGCATTGTGGCAGATCCATCAAAGGTTTTTTTTTTCCCTGGCTGCTGTTAACCCCACTGCTGGCTGGTGTGAGTGTTTCTGGTGTGTTGTGGATAGATTGATTTTACTAGAACATGAGCAAATAGACTGCCTACATCTTCATATTTTAAAAATGGTGTGATATATTGGGATTGATTAAAGTCTGCTTGCATGTAAAGATTATATTGACAATCACTTAATATACAAAAATAGTAAGAAAAATGGCTGGGCAGTGTCTTCATAAATTGCAGGAGAGTCTTGAATTGCGACTGTTTCACTGTTGAATTCTGGCAGCTTTTTCTAGTAACCAGGAATACACAGTGACGGTTTTTAACATGAGTTAAAACAAAAGTAAAGCCTGTTGACCGGAATATAGCCCTTCATTTTCTGTTGTCAGCTTACCTGGAGCCTTGATGTCAGACTAGGACCTACTTGTGTGAGACACATAACAGATTTACAACCTGTGTGTAATGCAAGACAATAGAGACAGATGACAAAGAACGGAAGAAAATATCAGTTGGTACTGCTTACGTTGGTAGGCAAGATTTAAACATTTGTAAGCTGATATATCTTTTTCCTCTAGGACTCAATGCAAGAAAATATAGAGGTGGTCTTGTACAGAGGTTGAAAGTGAAGATGACGCTGATTTGTTTTGATGTGAAATAGAAGCAAGAGTCAATGTAGGGGAACAAAGTAAAGATATTGTAAACAGAGTAAAGATACTGTTTTTCAAGTTCATCACCTGAATTCTCATATCAATCTCAAATTATGAAACAGAAGATTTCAGTACATATATTTTAAAGCCAGGGAAAACCTTTTCATTGTCTGTTTTTGGTTGTGTATGTGTATGTCACAAGCCAGTTTTTTCCATTTACATTTGCTTGAGTTTACTTGGAACAGGTAATGGGCGAGATCAAGGGACTGAGATGGGCTTTGGCTGTATCAGGACATTAAATCAGCTTCACTGTGTCACAAAGCTGCATTTTAAATTTTTAGTACCACAGAAAACCAAAGAGGGTGTTGCTGTGGTCTTTAGCTCTTTTGAGAACTGAGAACATGAAAATTGTTGAGGTAATCAGCATTCTAAAAGGTGGAAAAACGTGGGTGGTTCTAGGGAATCTGATTTGCTAGAAGTTACTTCCTGGAGCCGGATCTGATGATCACTTGGACTTTGAACTGGCAGTTAGGGCACAGAATCAGCTTTCTAGAAAAGGTGATCTGTACCACTGAAAACCAGTTTACTCTTGATGTTGTTCCTTAATCAGTGCTTTGCTTTCATTCATGCCGTGTGAAGATAGTGTGTTAAACCTTTGCCTAAGATCCTTCTAAAAATGTTATAGCCATTAAATATTTTAGTATGGTGAGTTCTAGAAAACACTTCTGTCTATCCTACCTAGCCCTTTGTGATTCTTTGGGAGAAGATTGAATAAGTCTGAAAATGATTTCATAATTGTTACTAAGATGTCCAAGATGTCCGGTGCTAACTTCTGCTTTAAGCTTGATTGTCTCCAGAGTGAGAAAGGGGATTTGCTTTTTACATGCTCTCCCGTGAGCCAGGCTAACATGGTCTTTTATGCTTTCTTGTTCAGAGCAAGCAGCTGATGATTTGACAAGGAGAATTCCTCAAATGTGATGTTCAGACTTGTGATTGAGTTAAAAACTGTTGAAAACTTTATGGTCTAATAATATTTTCCTTATTTTCAGATTAACTGCTGAAGTACTGATAGAGTTCTGCTATTCTTCAATGAGGAACTACAGGCTGATCTTTTGCCATAATCTTAAACAACCATAAATGACAAAAGAATGCTTAGTCAGTGAGGGCAGCTGGCGCAGAAAACGTTTTTCAAACTCGGCTGTTTAAGTACTCTGAGGTAGGTTTCTCAAACTTCTTTGCACAGGCTGTTAAAACAAAGGAATTTCAGGTTCCATTGTGTCTGTGATCTATTAGAATTTATTAATCCATTATCAAACAGAATCAAGTTTGATTGCAGTGCTTTGACTAGCAGCATGTACTTTGTGTTCTGTGTGCATTTGAGCAAGCATGGGGAGGTTTATTTGTTTTGAAAAGACACTTTCTTCTTTGCTAGAAGAAATATTTTGGGTTTGACAGGATAACAATTTAACTGAGTGACTTACATTGCCTTTGGTTATACCATTGTTATCTATCTAGATCCTGTATCAAGTTAAGACTTGCAAGTAAAGCTTGAGTTCCTGCATGATAGGAAGAATGATATCACAGAGCGTCTAGAAACTAGTTTTGGGGGTTTTGTTTTCAGTAAAACCTTTAATTTGGTGTAGGTGTTGAAAGCTTTATTGAGTAGATGGGAAAATGCCAAGTATATTAGAAATTGATTGCAATGCAGTTGTGTATCACAAAATACTGAATTGTTTCTTGTACCTAAAACTTGGGGTTTAGGTTTGATATGATCCCCAGTCTTACTTGTTCTGGAGAGGCTTTTGTATTGTGTTTTCAAAGCCTGACTGATAAATACTGTCAGAAAATGTATTGAAGAATCTAGCTCTCCCAGAGTACCTTACAACTTAAGTAATGGTGTTGTAACTAGAATTCTTTGAATTTCCTTTGCTTATTGGTGATCTTATTGGTCCTCTACTGAGGACTGAACAGAACACCTTACTTTTAGTCATTTATCTAGTTAGCTGTATTTGAAGTTATTACAGAACTGTTTGTTAAACAGTGAAGTGATTGAGAGAGATTGGTGAGTATTTGTGTTAGGCAATTAAAGCACATTGTGTTATAGGTCGATACATTCACAAGTGTATGCTGAAGGATGATTTTTGGTTTCAATTCTTCTTATTTGACAGAAAAGACAGCTTTGATTTTTGGCTGCAAAAAGATATGAGGAAGAGCTCCTCCCCTTCCTTGAGTAACTGCAACTCTGTTCTTGCTAACAAAATATTTGGAATTCCACTTGATGAGCTGCAGCAAGAAGGGCAACCAGACAATGAGGTTCCATTCATAGTCCGCCATGTCGTGGACTATATTGAGGAACATGGTATGTATTATCTTATTGTGCCTCAGTACAGAATACACTGTGGTTTTTGAAGAGTGCTTGTTTTCTTAAATTACTTCTATTTAATTGAATGTGATTTGGGTTGGGTTTTTTCGGTGATACTTCTTTTCTTTACTCTTTTTGTTATGTTTGATTATCGCTGTTTCCTAGCTAACACTAATGCAGTCAGCTCAGTAGGGTGCTTCATAGGAAATTGCGTGGTTTAGGTACTGCTAACATTTACCTTATTACTGTGTTGTTAGCTAGCCATAAGAGTGTGTGGGCTGGAAAAAGAACTGCTGGAAGTCTTGCAAAACTTGTCCAGAAAGTCTTTCATTCTATATGTGGATTGTGCATATCTGATTATCAGTATTTTCTGATATATTTGTCCATACTAGGTCTAAAAGTTTATTTTTGCAACTTCTAAATTTCTAACTCAGGGGGTCTGGAACAAGAAGGACTTTTTCAAGTCAATGGGAATGCTGAGACAGTGGAGTGGCTTCGGCAGCGATATGATAATGGAGAAGATGTGGACCTGGTTAAAGAAGCAGATGTACCCTCAGCTATTAGCCTTCTTAGATTTTTTCTTCAAGAACTTCCAGAGCCAGTTATTCCAGGCAGTTTGCACATACATTTGATGCAACTTTCTCAAGGTAGTAATTATTTTTGATTCAGTGTTATTAATTCCCTTTTGTTAAAAACGCAGAGAAACTTCACTTAAACTTGCGGCTAATTTTCCTTACTGTGTTTTTTCAAGTGTAAAATAAAGTGAGTTCAGTAAGATTTAGTTATCTGTACCAAGGAAATCAAAACACATAAACCTTTAAATGTCGTTTCCTGGTACTAAAATTAGTTTTTATTTCCTCTGCTCGGTTTTTACCTTTTGATATTTTGACTTTCTGACAGACATGCCTAGACTAGTTGCCAAAATCACAGTATCAGCTGCATTTTAGGCAGTAGAATTGCTTATAGAAATGTGGAAGGTGGTAGTAATTTTGGATTCATACACTACTACTGGTATTTCCCTCTTTAGCAGGCCTTCTGGGTCCTTAAGCTAAGCTTTAGTTCTCCAAACAGCTTAGGCTACACCTTGTTGTGTAACTATATAGTAGTCTGTGGTCTGACCAAGTTACTTGTGGAGTCAATCTAATTGTTGTCAGAGTCAAAAAGTTGATCAGCATTGCCTGTGAAAAAGCAGATGTTTAACTTCTGTGATTAAAATATTTTTGTTACCTTTTTCAGATTATAATAACGAAGATGAATTTGGAAGGAAGTTGAGGTTCCTCTTGCAGCAGCTTCCACCTGTTAATTACAGTTTGTTAAAGTTTCTGTGTAAATTTTTAGCTAATGTAGCATCGCATCATGAAGAAATTTGGTCGGCAAGTTCTTTAGCTGCAGTCTTTGGTCCAGATGTTTTTCAGTAAGTCAGTTATAAAAGTTCATACAGTGTTTGTGAGTTTGACAGGGTGCATCTAAAGTCTTTCCTAGTCCATGAGTAGCAGCAAGTACACAATCTATTTCGGGGAATAGCTTTCTTTCTCTTCCCTGCACCCCCTCATCCCTACAGCTTGTCTATGTGCTGTAGGGTTAGAGACCACTGATTGTTAATTGTTATATATTGCTATATAACTTATACCAAGTTTCAAATTGTTCAGATGTAGTGTATAAGATGACTGCAGCAAGAAAGCAGTTCTGAGAGAAAGCTGTTAAAGTACAAATGTACACTGAGGATTTCTCTTTACAGGAAAAACACTTGAATTATAAGTATTCCTCATGGAGAGTTAATTGACTGAATAGTTATTACTTCATCACTTTTAAATATAGACTAGTATAAACATTTATGATACAATAGTGTGAAGGTACGCTTAAAGGTCTGTGTGTTCAGAATAGGTTAGGAATAATGATGTGGAGTGTAGCCCTTAATCATAGAAGCTGTGCTAAGGAGTTCTGTGAGGAAACAGGTGGATTTAAATTTTCAACTAAAACAATATTGATCTTTAGCATTTACACAGATGTGGAGGATCTGAAAGAACAAGAAATAGTTAGCAGAATAATGGCGGGACTTCTGGAGAACTATTATGAATTCTTTGAAAATGAAGAGGAAGATTTTTCATCTACTAATGATTTAAGCTCAATAACCGAGCAGGTAAGAGTAATTTATATGGCAATTTGTTATCACTTAAGTAACTGTTCTACGCAGTTATGTTTATGAAAGATATGTTGACATATAATTTTCTTCAGTATGCCTGTTGGTAGTTTCTTGACAGTACCTAGTGTTTCCTTAAATGCATTTCTAGAACATAGGTATGCTTATGAAACTCTAGCTTTGTCGTAAGTATAGCTGTGCTCTATAGAAAAGTACATAAGAACTAAACCAACAGTGATGTGCTGCCCAACACAAACACTGTTACACTAAGTAAACAGTATGGCTTTTTAATTACCTTTTTAGGAAAGAACTGTTTTTTAAGCAGATGCAGAACCATGCTGTTGTTGGCCTTGGTCAATATTTCTAGGTGTGTCTGGCAGAAACATGCAGGGTCTTGTACTCCATTTGATGATGTTATCAGTGGGGGTTCCCTATGCCAGAATTTTTGAGTGGTGTTTCTAAGACTTCAATATATCATCTTGACATTAATGGAGAAAAGGGTTGAAATGAGAGAAACAAAGTCAAGTGGAATAGAATTACTCTTGGTTCATGCATTCAGATGTCAGGGTTGCCAGATTCCCTTGTCCGTGTGACTGATGGCATCCATTATCACTTCTAAGCCTTTCCTCACAAGAAATGCAGAGTTGTGAAGTAAAAGACTATGTCATGCTGGCATAAATAAAGATGGAGAGTTATTAAGGAAATGAAAATGCGTTATTATGACTGTTGGCAAATATTTGTAATTCTAACAAGTCATGGTATACAAGTGATAACGCACAGAAGAGGTACTTTTTGTGTCATCAAAGTCAGGTTCGTGGATTATTAATAAAATCTTGGCTCAAAAGCTTCCTCAGGAATAGGAAAAGCTATAAGCTGAATTTTCTCACATTCATTTGGCTTATCAAAGTATTTATTTCTTTAAAGAGGAAGAAAGGGTAAATAGCCTGCAGTCACTAAGAAAAATAACAAGAAATGTTGAATTTTTGAAGCTTGACTGTCCCATGAAACTCTCCTCTAACAACACAGGTGAGGCAAGCACTAGGGCAGCTGGTGGCTTCCTCTTCACTGCAGTAGCACCTCGCCCCTTGCTCTGGTCTGCCAAGTATGGACAGCAAGTTCTGGATTGAGCAGCTTCAGCTCTGCCAGCTCTTCTAGCAAAGGGCTGCAGCTTTGCAGTGTTTGCTGTCTCTTTAGCTCTTTGTAGGAATATGTCTAGCACTGAGAGCTGACACAGCCCTGCTGCATACGGGAAGCTGTTAAATAAAGCTGGATTCTAACTTTTGCAGCCTGAGGCTGAGCACGGTCATCTCAGGTTGGGATGGCTGCTCCTTACAGTATCTAGTTAGTTTATCTTTTCTCATGCTTTACAATTACTGATATATCTGTGGGACATGGTATTTTTTAGCAAAAGGCTTTCCAAAGCGTAACAGCTGGTGCAGTGTGTTCTGGGCTTTTTTTCCCCGTAATCTCGAGGCCTGGTGGGCTGTCCCTTTAATTTCCTGGTGTCTCCACCAGATGTCCACAGTGCCCTTCTGTTGGGTCCCCTTGTCCCCACTGCTTGTAGCCCACTGGCAGCTGGCTGTGTGCGAGGGTCTTGCCTTGGCTCCCTGACATATCTTCTTGAATTACAGAGGAACGTCAGGGATAAATAAATCTCTTGCCCTGAAGGTAGTGCTGTATAACATCTTACACCTCTTCTAAAAATAAATAAAAAAACTCCTCTCTGTCTTCTGCGTAATTGTAAAACTTTTTCAGTTTCTCTTAATTCAGTGGCTTTATTTTATACTCATGGCAGATACTATGAAATGTATTTTCTTAAGGCTGCTATTACTTTAATTTGGGGTTTGCAAATCTGGGAGATGAGCAATTAATCCCAGGGGCTTTGTGAATCAAACAGAATTACTTTGTGTTTACCTTTTTCTGCTTTAGTTACTGTTTTAGAAAATGAAGATGGCTGTACTGATTTGTCAGTTGGCTGTAGTTGTTTAACTTTTTAGACTGGCTGTATTTTACTGCTTGAGTAAAAACATCTTCTGTGTTTGGAAACAAAGAAACAAGCATAGACAAAGCTTCACAGAAACTTCTCAGTACTCCTGCTCTTTATTTGCCTTCAAGTGTTCATTTAGTGCTTTAAAGTTTGGATTCTTAGACTTAAACATTGCCTTCTATAGGAGGGTTTTAAAATGCTTCACATATATGAATAAGGCTGCCTGTTAAACAGAAGAGAATTTTCTGTCTCTGCTTTATGCTTAGAGGAAGAAAGGTTCTGTGCCTCAGGACTTCAGTGTAGCTGGAATTTTGTTGTTTCTTGACTCTGCTTGTGTTCATTTACTACATTAAAGGTGTTTCTCTTTCCAGTTTTTGTCCAATACATCAAAAGGTTTATGTCGCTTTTTTTTGTGACATAGTATGTGTGTCTTTACTGAAAAACAAGTCTAGTGTGCTTGTTTTTTCTAAAATTGAAAAACGTTTTCCTCTGGCATGGATGTTTTTTTTTATAGCTCTCATGCTCTTTTAATTCCTTGGACTTCTTAAAAGAACTTTCTAAGCCATTCACTGTGATTAATATCTTATTTAGATCAATGATCTCTTGGAAGAGGAGGAAGATGTAAAGCTTGAGCAGTCTGAAGAACTTCCAGAAGATGGCACAGAGAAACCTGTTGAAAGGCCAGCTGCGGTGCATCTAGATATGACAGAGAGTCTCTCGGATTCCAGGGGTGTTACAGCATCAACAAGGTAACTTGTTTCTGCCTTGGAGTTTGGATTGAAAGTCTGGAACATAGTCTGTTCTGACTGAGAGAAGCTGTCAGGCTTTTGAGATAAAGCGGTGGTGTCTACAAACTGAAGCTTTAGGAGTAGGCGCAGTTCATGTAGCAGTAAAATATGGGCTATAACTGTTCCCAAATTCAGCAGAGGAATGCCTGTAGAACTCAATATTGGATTAACTATGATGATTTAATTTAGTGAAACTGTAAAATGGTATTTAAACAGTAAATTTTGTAGCAGAAATATAAAAAGCATCTAAATATTGGTAGATGCAAAACCCCATTCTGTGCCATCTTTCCACCACTCCTTTTTGGTGTTTCTTGTCACATGCTGCTGAGCAGAGGTGCAGCCTTACATGACCCTAATTTGTTTCTAAATTGGTGAGAATTTGTTTGTCTGGAAAGTCTCCTTAACTTGAGTTGAAATGAAGGCTCTGGATACACTGTTTTGTGAAAGCTGACTTGCTAGTATGTCTGCAAAACAGACGAAGATCATTCTTCAGTTAATTTAAACTCAGACAACTAAACTTGTCATGGAGGTTGTTGTTTCTGTGTTATATCAGTGTGGAGTGACACGACTGGCATTGCACAAGTTGAGATTTAATTTGTTAATTGCTTTTTAGGACAGATTATTAGAAAAATGCATAGAAAACCAAGGTCTTGCATTGTCTAAACAGGTGCAGCAGCTGCTGAGGCTGGAGGGACCTGTATTACCTGCCTAGGAGCTGGCGTGATCTCCGTAGAGGGATCTGTTGGGATAGGCTTTGTTGGTAAAGAGCTGTGAGCAAGATTAGAAGTGCCAAAGCCTCATACAGGCAGGAATATTAGAGTGGGAGTCAGATTTTAATTGAGGCCAATCGTCATAAAGGAGATGCATAAACTGAAAATGATAATTCTGCTTTAGAGCTTATTTGCACATGCCTGTAATATACAGGCTTGTGTTTTAATTGATAGTAGTACACAAGCTTTAATTTTTAAGGCTGCTTTTCTTGTATTACAGCTTACATAGCTCTGCAGCACGTGTTAGGCATGGGCATTGCATGTCAGAACTTGTAGAGAGCAGTGAGAAAGAATCTGTAATAGAAGTGTGACTAAAAGCAGAAGAAATGCAGGGGAATTGCAGGAGAAGTTGAGTGCCTGAGACAGGTCTCGAGAATGTGGATTTCAGGTTGGAATCTGTTCAGCTGCTTGGCTCTACCCTCCCATTGACTTCATTGCAGGAATTTGTAAAATAGAACATAATGAGAGAAACATAATTCTTTTTTATGATTTAAATTATATTTTAATTGTGAGTTACCCTTTTCAGCAAATAGCTGCTTTGTTTTAGTTGACTTATATGAAAAAAGTTGCTGTAATTGGAATTTCTATGAAAGTGCTTGTTTTTCCCATTACATTTTTAAAGCAATTTAACTGTTTACAGGTATTTGGTTGCTTGTGGAATGTGTATGTGCAGCAGTGCTGACAAACTCAACATGTTAGGGAGTTTAAACTTGATAGCCTGGAGAGGAAAACATTTTTACTCGATGTTTAGGGTTAATTAAAAATTAATAGGCATTAATTATGGTTGTCATTTTACATAATTTCTGGGGAAGGATAGGAGAAATCTTGTAGAAGAAAGAATTTGAACTGTAAAACCAGAACAACTGCAGGAAACATTTAAAAAAATTACAGAGGACGAGACAGTATGCTTTATTAACTTTCAAGGACTGCAAATACTGTAAATAGTTTCCCAAACGGAAAGGCTTTCTAGTATGCATTTAATAGCCTTTGCTTCAGTTTCTTGGTGTTAAAAAAATAATAATCAAAAAAAGCAAATGCTAATGCAGATTTATTAAGGTGTTTGTCTTAACGTAGGGCCTGTGGTACCTGATAAAGGAAGGAGGAGGAGAAGTAGATCTTTAACATGATTCTTGCGTTTCCTTAACCTGGATTTTTGTTATCACTTTGCTGTTGTCAGATTTTTGGAAAGCGAGTATCTGTGTGGTATTAGCCCGTTTGGGGAGAGAAGGAAAAAGACGCTAAGGTTGCACGTTCCACGTATCAGAGATAGGTTATCTTGATACACACCGTGGGGTGTATGACCTTCCTTTCCAGTTATTTGGGCTCTAACTCGATCATAATTTTGCTCACCACCTGTTTTCTTCACTCTTTGTTCTCTCTCAAACCTATCGCCTTCCTGCACTGCATGGTGTTAATTTGACCTTGAGCATGAGTGGGATGTGGTGAAGATGTGGATAATCATTAATGCAGTTTGATTTAGTGACTGCTTGAAAATAGTGTGTAAAATAAACCTGTTGAGTGATCTCTAACCCTGTGAGCCAGTTGGGGAACATTTATTGCACAGGAATTGACATTGTGTGTCTGAAGAAAACACGGTGTTCTCTGTTATCAGAGAAACCTTTTCACTGTGGATGGCTCTTTCGGTTTTGCTGTCCTGACTTTTGGAGAAAAGCTATTCCTGATTCAGCATTGCCATTGCCTCTTGAGATGTGTTGTTGAAATAATCCCTTTGGAAGGCTTCTCTGTCATTATTCCAAATTTTCCATCACTGCACTTTGCCAAGCAGTGTTTGCTTGAGTTTTTGCAGTTTATCTCCCGTGTTGTCAGTCAAAAGCCTAATATAGAGAGTCTGATATGTTCTTATTGTGCGTGTAAAAATATGAGCTGTGAGGAGCAGTAAGTTCTGTAAATAGTTATCTTTGTCTGTATTAAATGTAATGACAAGGGCAAGCTCCTCGCTGCTTGTGTGATATTTTTGTTATCCCTATTTCGTTTTAATTAGCTCTGACGAGTGAGAGGCAACGATATTAACATCAACAAAGTGAGACAAAATTCTTATATAGTAAGGCTGACCAAAACCAGCAACTGCCAGGACTGGTAGGAAATATATTGTTTTAGCTTAATGCTCTCTTTTACATCCAAATACTTGTCCCTGCTTCCATCCTAGAAAATCTGTGAACAACAGGTTAGGGAAGCTTGGAAGTGTTGATTGGGCAGCTTATTGTCGGGAGTGACCTCATGTTGCAGTCTATTTCTGTTTAGACTGCAGGGTTCGGTGCAGCACTCCCCAAGTGCTGTCTGACAAGCAGGCACTGAATCCCAGCAAGCAGCATGCACAGCCAGCAGCCGGCATCACGATTTGCTGGTTTTCAAATGAAGCATTTTTACATGAAGTGCTCACTTGGGATAGCAAAAATAATCAGAATGGCCTGTAAAGTTCTGCTGCACAGGTAATTATATGAGAAGGAAATACTGCTTTGGTATGATTGCAAATAAGACTTTTTTAAACTTGAATATCATGAGAGATTAAATGTATTTTGGAGCTACTGTGAAATGAAATAATGTCACAATTTATTTTTTTTTTTCAAAGAGAAGTAAGAATCTGTGTACAGTCAGTAAATTACCAAGAGAAATTCTGAAACGTTTTATCTCTGTTAATGTATTTTTCTGTCTCGAGATATGTTTTCACTGGGACTTTTTATGGCTTGAGTGACAGTGCAGAAGGGATTCTCTGGAGTGGGTTAGCATTATGAAACAAAGATGTTTACCTTTCTTTGTCTTGCTGTGTCATGCTGCGTTAAGACTCTGTAGCAGTAGAAATTACAGCTTTTAAAAAGTATCCTTGGGTTGTGGTACAGGTTTGAGTTGTAATGTGTGTTCAGATAAGAGTGACTGACATATTTATTTCAAAAACTGCTTAATTACTGAAGTGCGTGGTTGAAGATGTCAGATATTCTTTACAGAGTAAGAGGATTCTTTGGGCTTTGCAATAGTGCTGATTATGCACATCTTTTGCTGAGCACCTCTAATACATCTAAAGGTGTTAAACAAAAGCACCGGTGAAGGATCCTGTGCTGGGGGCTGAAGGTGACAGAGCGAGATTGAAAATTTTGTTAGGAACTTTGTCTGAAATCTTTTGGATTCTTTGGAGATGAGTTTGATTCTTCCCACTCTTGACACAGTTCCTCGTTGTCTCAGGTGGTAGAATAAAAGGATTCCAGGCCATCACAGTTTCCTATAAATAGTATTTGTACTTGTGCCCTTGACTGAGTTGTTTTTCCTTTCTTTTACAACTGGAATGTTGCAGTGTTCTGTGCTCTTATTGCCTTCCCTCCCAGTTTGTCCTAGGAGTGACTGTGTTTTATCAGTAAATTAATTGCTATGTATTAGTACTTAGAGAACGTAAGCATGTATTTTATAATGCACCTGTTGTAGAACTCACTGAAAATACTGAGATCGGGTACTTAAAATATTCTTTTTTAAATCTTCTGGTTTTTCCTACTGAGATTCTTGCTCATGCTCCTCATCTCTTTTCTCTTGTTCATGGGGCTGAACCCATTCACAGATTCATGTCTTCGTTTTATTTGAATTATTGTCAAAACAAAAATTGTTTATCAGAAAACTTAAATGCTTCATAAAAGTCACAGGGTTGTGCTGAACTGTGCACAGAAATAGCAATGAAAAGTCAATATCTTAAGTCGTAAACTTTTTCCTACCATTTCTTTGCTTGAAAGAAAACCCCCAAATGTGTCAGTGTTCGCCCTCTGTTGTGTGATCCAGCAGCTGTGAAATCAGTGGCCAAGACAAGTAGCCACAAGATCTGGCTACTACATTAGATGTTTTAATTTTCCGAAGCTATGTGGCAATGTTCATTTTGAAATAGTAGTTCAGAGCTGCCTGTTCTGTCAGAGCAATAGGAATAGATCTACTTTGGTTTTTCACCTTGGCAAACCAACAGAAATCAAAAAGTGAGTTTGATTCAAAATCAAGTTTCTAGTAAAAAGAGAGGAAAAAAATTAGAAATTTCTGTGGGCACCTGCTTTGTTCACTTGTTTTATGGAGGTATTTAAGTACACTGCACTTTGCTACTGGCCCAGTACAAGTTGTGTAAGGCAAAAGAGCATAATTATTTTTAAATAAATACGTGAACCACTTTTCTTATCAGCTCGTGTTTAGAGGAAGAAACAATAGAAAGTCTGCTTGAGGTGTTCCAGCTTTCTTACTTCTCTGGTGGTGGAGCTGCTGATAAACTTGATAAGGTCTAACCAAGATATTCCTTGCTGTATTAAAACTGTGGGGAAGCAGAGAGACGTTCTGCATTTTTTTTTAGTGCAAGCGAGACTCCGTATCAGTCAGAACTATCTTGTGGAGGTAATGCAGGTCCAGTTCTCCAGTGGAGGGGCAAGCTCCATCCTATTTCAGAGTTTACTTTATGCATTCATGAAAATATTTAAAATAAACTTTACCTTGGAAGCCAAAGAGTAGACTAAAATATTGTTTTTCCACTTTTGAACCTACATATCTATAGTAGGAAAAGAAAGCATTTGTTGACCTCCTAGTTGAAATGAAGTTGGTATTTGTTTTTTTCTGAATAAGACACCAAAGTTGCAACTTGCTGCTATTTACAGTAGAATTTTGTTCTTTTATTTCATTCTCAGCATATTAACTGTCACTTTGTCTTTTAAGTACTTTTAAGTATTCTGTTTATAACGAGAGAGGGAGAGCATATGCATGCATCAACTTACCTGAACTGACTTGTGCTAGTTACACTGATTCTACCCCTTTTCCCTCAAAGTGGCTTGTGCTAGGATTTCCAGATGCTTTACAAACTGCCAGCTTGTGTCTCAAAACCTCTGGAAGGTACCTGCCTCGCACTTGAAATGTAGCTGTCCTTGGAGAGCAGTTCAGGTCTCTTAAATGGTGCAGGATAGAATTATGCAACAGCCTGACAGGCAGGGAAGTCTCTATGAATTGCAGCTGTGGAGGAAAGCAGAGTAATTTGGAATTTGCTTTAGGCAGCAAGGTTAAAATCTGCATTCTTAAGTAAGGTGTCAGGAAACCGTTGGAGACGAAGCGATTAGTATTTCCCATGGGAAAGAGCATACATCTGAGAGCTTATAGCTGCATAATACACTGAGTACTGGCTATTTGGAGACAGGAATCTGCATTGCTACTTATGCAATTTTCTGTGTTCTGATGGTGTTCTTTAAGATTTCTTCATCTAAGTAATAAAGGGGCTGAAAATCAGTGCCTTCTTTGCATATTTATCCTACTTTAATAGCTGCATTACATGCAGTCTTTATTTTCTAAATTGCTTTCTGTTGACTTCAAGACTTGGTTTAGCGTATAACTTTTTGCGTTATTTTAACTTCTTTCTTTTTTATTGCAGTGCTCATATCTCTCCCATAAGTATCATGCCAGCCTCTGCAGAGTAAGTCTCATGAAAATCTAACATATTTGAATTGTGCTGTTAATAGAGAATGATAGAAGTTACATCTTCTTTAATCATCAAACCTCTACTGCATTTCTTTCCCTTGACAATTATAAATGAACATGTTCTAGGGTCAAGTATTTCACTTATGGCATTTAATACTAATGCAGGAGAAAACTAATGCCTATCAGTGATGTTGACTGCAGAAGCATGAGAGCACAGTATGGTACAATCTAGACTCCAAACCACTTTGGTTTTGTACTTAGAGACATCGTATGTGTTTGACTTTAACATTATGATGATTTAACAATCACATAATATTTTTAGCACCGCTTCTCATTGTTTATATTGAGTACAGTTCAGTGGAATTGCATGTACAAATGTGGAAGAAAAATAAACACACAATTTGAGAGTTAAAAAAAAGAGTAAAATATTTTAAGGTTCTTACAGGAGGACATCTTATAGGCCTAGTTGTGTATTTTGGATGAGGGGGCTAAGAAGCACTCAACAGAACAGTATTTTTGAAGAATGCTGTTCTTTTCTTGATGTATCTATGAGTATATCCTGTGTCCTTCGTCAGGTACTTGCTCATTGTTTCTGCTGTTGATTGGCTCTTGCCTTTTAAGATTACAGCCCTGTTTGGAAGGGGTTACAGCCAGCTGTGCTGAAGAGGTACTTCCTCTGGGCTGACTCTGACCTGTTAAAGGCATAGGAGTTTACTATCACATTAATATATTAGTGTTTTATAAGGGGGTTTTGTGTTATTATTTTAAAAGAAGGCTTTGTAATGTGTTGATTACTCTTAAAATACTCTTAATAGACTTCATAATCTTTTATTTAATAAGATTTACATAAAGTATAGTAGTTTCAGTAATTTCCACAGTCTTCTTGAAAAAGCTAATCTCTTTTTGCCTGGAAGTACTTGTTATTGAAGATTCCTGTCATGTGTAACGTTTTTCTCTGCCTTTCTGCCTAGTTGATAAACGCAAATGGAGAGTTCTTAATACAAATTTTCTATCTGTTTTATTTTTAGTGTTTTAGAAAGAACAATTAGAGCAGCTGTGGAACAGCACCTTTTTGACCTGCAGAGCAGCTTAGATAATGATCTTAAACATATACAGCAACACAGACTGGGCTGTAACGATGAAGCAAAAAATCCCAGTGGGGATGAGGAAGGATCTAACAACCAGTAAGATTTTTTTTTTTTCTATCTGTAATGAATTCCGTAGGACTGTTTACCTTAACCCTTCCGAAACAAACTACCCCAGTCCCCACTTCAACCCAAAATAGAAGATATCCCTTTTGTTATTAACTTCAGTTTATCTTGTGTTAAACCAAATCACCTTCCATCAGTTAGTTGCTAGTAACCAATAGCCCCTGAAACAAATATTTAAAATTAGATACTATAGCTAAAAATGTTGTGAAGTAGAACTGTTTCACTGTTGAATTCTGTGCAGATAGTACAAGAACTTAAATTTACTCCAGTGCTTTTGTTCTTATCTCACTGATGTTATTTATGACACAGTTTTACAATACGAAAGTTCCTTGTAGGTGCTGCTTTGCTTTCTTCACCCTGTCTCTCCATATCAACACAGTTATTTTACTGCTCTGGCTGCCAGTGTCAGTGAAACAGCTGAAAATGGATAGAAGCACTGAGGTTCTATTTGCATAGAGTGTCAGCCTGATTTGATTAGCTTTTATTTTTTATTATAAGTCCTGCCAGGTTATAGGTTCAGTGACTGCTGCAGCAGCATTGAGAAGTTGGTACATTTTGGTACTTTATTAAAAATAGATGGTCATGATTAATAAGTAAACTCCAAAAATATGTAGTTAAGTAAGACCTGAGTACTTAAATTTCTCTGTGGCTCATAGCCTGAAATACGTATTCAGACTCAAATGCTGGTTTCTAAAGTGTTTAATCTTTACTGTTTTCAGAAGTCTTCTCTGTAACTAGAGACCTGACTAAAGTTAACAGTTGATTGTAAAAGTAGTAATCGTTGCTGGTAATGATCAATTAAAACTGAGTTTTAGTGTTAGAGATTCAATGTCTTTAAAGTAATTTATAAGGAAGTAGGTAATCTGAAGCCCTGTTGTAGCTGAATTCCTTCAGTCACAGCACATGTACTTTAAAGACTGGCTGACTTCACAGAAGCAGAGGCTAAAAGTACCATCACTGCAGGTTTGAAACCGATATACATTTCTGGCACAGTGACTATTTCAAGTGCTTCTGATCATCGTTCCACCATGGATTAATCATAACAGAAGATACATGATAGCGTTCTTGAAAGAGGTCGCCTAGGTCCTTTGTAGCAGTGCTACCACCAGACTATGGACAAGGAAAATAGGCAGTTAAATGAATAAAACGTGCAGTGATCCAGTGCAGATTTCTTAGAGCTAGCTTAAAATAATTGCTGGAATTAAGAGAGTTAAAATGTTAAATTCCAAACTATCCTGTTTAGTATCTGTATATCTGATAGAGGAGGAGCATTTGTAAAAGTAGTCTGGAACTCTTTGTGAGCGAGGAGGAGGAAGGCGAGGAAGGCAAAGGCTGAACTACAGAATTATGTGGTAACAGGGATGGTGGCATGTAAATAAAATGTAAATGTGGTATAAGTTTTAATCTTTGTACTATTTGCAAGACTTAAGTTGAATTCTAGGAAGATTAAATGTTTTAAATAATGGGATTTCTCACTGAAGTGGAACATAGTGATACTAGCTATAAGCTAGCTGGCTTCTATATTGAGATGAGTGTAGCTAGAGTAACATCATCTCATTGCAGTAGTTGCAATACGTTGTTGCATCTGGCTGTTGGCGCTTTTGCTCTTTAGGTCAGTGTAGTGTGACTGATGTATGTCTGACGCTTAATATAGCAATCAAGTAAATACATTTTAATATATCTATTGCCTACTGTTGTAGGAAACCTCATAAGTATATATAAATGACATAATAAATTTGCCTACAGGTGATTGAAGTTGTAGATCTTACCAATAGCTTTGTTGAGAATAATTTTGTTGGTACCCCCTCCCGCCCTCGAACCCTGATGTTTGATACTGTTTCAGAAAAAAGGTGCAGTGGTTTTGTTTTTTTTTTCTTTTAAATGTAGAACAGCAGGTTGCTAAAGTCTTTTTGTTCCTCTCTTTAGGAATGATGTTATTGAAGATAATGACACTGGTAGCAGTGAGAACGCAGGAGACTGCTCTGAAGTATTGGTTTGCACTGATTTAGACAGTGAAGCTATGAAACTTGATACTGTAACTGAGGAAGAAGAAAGCATTCAGGTGAGCAGAAGAGCCTCCTCTATATGCCAATCATAACTTGCTGTAACTTTACTGAAGCACTTCAGAGATCTGAGTTTTCCTGCTGTCTTTGTTGCAGCCTTACGTGGGCTCTTGCTCTGTGCAGTTAATTGTTTTCTCTGTTGTGCACATTTCATAGACATCCACAGAGAAGTTTTTGTGTACTTTAGTGCAACTTGTTTGGAACCCAACTCTAATGTTTTCCTATTGGTCTTTCACAGGTACCAGCCCTTCCTTCTGCTCAGGTGAGTTGAAGCAAGTATAGCACTCGCTTCCTGAGGAGCAGGAGATCTAGAACTGTGATAGTAGCATAGCCCACAGTTAGTCACGCCTTTTAATGTATTAAGCAAGTGTAAAAGTAACAGTCACTTTGAGACTCTGCAGCCTCTTGACTGCTGGGAAGGTGTGGTTTTGTAATTGGCCTATTAAAAAACCACAACTTTCATATGAAAATTGTTCCTCAGTCTTTCCTCACTGTTCGCTGTTTCTTCTGTGGTAGGCATAGCTGTCCCTTCTTTTAAACCCATCTTCATCTCTGTCTGTTTGAAAGAGGTTCTATTACTTCTCTCTCTGCCTAGATGTGTGACTTGTGCTGTGCTGATAGCTTATGTCTCTCCGTACTGATGTGTTCACTTAGAATTCTTACACTTGAGGTCTTTGGCAAAAGAGATATAAAACAAATTGGACTTGTGACCTCCTGAAGAGGTTCAGCAGTTATATTTTTGTCTTGAAAAGTATCAGGATTGACCGTTTGTATTCCAAAGCAGAAAAATCTGTTTAGAGTGCTGCATAAACATGTACTATGATGCGGTACTAACATCCTTGTAAAAGTAAAATACCGAGTTGTAATTTTTAAAAACTGTTTTGCTCAGGAAACGGAATGTTAATAATACTTGAAGTTGCTGTGAAGAGTTCATAAAGCAACTAAGAATGTGAACAACGCAACACAAGATATCAAATGTCATAGATTTAATTTTGGCTTTGCTTTTATATATTATGCTTGAATTGGAGAGCTTCATGTCAGTGAAAGAAGCAAGTATTGTGTATGGTTTGGAAGCATTGTATTATAGTAAGAGTAAATGTTGAAATAACTGTTTGCCCTATAGAGCAAATATGCCTCAGCTTTGCTTTGAGCTGCAAATGTAGATCTCCACGAGCAATCAAATGTGAAGGTTTGTAGTACATATGGCTTGAATTTGTAACGATGGCTTGAGCTGTACCAGCACTTACTAGCAAGCAGATACCAGTCTTTCATTCAGGTATCTTTATGAGATCCTGCAATGCTGTAAAGTATGTGCTGACAAAAATGAAATAGAGTAGAACAGTAATATGCAAGAGAATATAGTTTCTGCCACTCACTATGAAATATCACAAATGTAGCTGACAAATAAGCACCTCTAATCAAAAATACAAACCTGTAGTTCCTTATTTATTTGGTAAAACTTTTGTTGTCGTAAATCTAAATTAAGTATTCTGTGGAGAGAGAGCGTTGCTCTACATATATAGAGAATTTTCTGCGATCGTTTTTAGCTTTTTGCCTGCAAGTGCATAAATCTTTCTGAGGGTTTCCTGGAAGATGACTAGATAAGCAAGCCTATTGTTAGTAGACTTAAATTAACTAGAAGAATTTAATGGGTCTGTGAACTTGAAAGGATACAAGTGGATGCCTTAACATAGTGAAACTGAGTCTTGTCTGGAATCTGTTTTTGTTAAAACATCTTGCCGTAGTACTTTTCACTATGGTAATGTATTCCCCCAACCTTCTGTTTGCTTTCATGGATCCTGAAAGACTCTTCTGAATCATCTAACAAGCCAAATTTGTCAACTGGCATGTTTTGGAATACCATCCTGTTGCATTAAAATTTCACAGTGTGTATTGATTGTCCAGGTGCCTTCCTGATCCATTAGTGCCAAATCTTGTTAAAAAAAATTATGACATTGTCCTATAGCACAAAATGCACAAAACATGGTGTTGCAATTAGATGGTATTTTATCGAGCTGAGGTGAATGGTTTGTTTGCAGGAACTCTTGTTGAAAGTACAGGGAAGAGTTGCATATTTCTGTCAGTCAATGAAAGCTCTCTAAAGCAACGGAGAGCGAGTTTCTCAAATATTAACTCCTAACACTTCGCTTACTCCAGACTTCCTTGTTAAAATACATGCTGAGCTTTAGAAATCAAAACTCAGAAAATACAAATGCAGATGGAGAAACATGTGAATTGGTGGTTTGCAGTGCATTTTATGCAGTTTCAGTGGTTTCAAAGAACAGCTGAGAAATGTGAATTATGCTTCTTACAAAGTGTGTGTACTTTGGAGTTCCAAGTACATTTCTGTGCTAGGAATGTAAAGGAGAATGGTGATGCTTGGGTGTGCGTGGTCGTGTATAGAGGCATGTTTGTTGTCAATACCTGGTGTAATTTTTGGCGTATTTTTCTTTTTGATACAGTTCTGCCCCTTGATCTCAGTGTTAAGGTGGCATTCTGGGGTGAAGTTTTGTTTTCTCAATGTTCATTTCTGCCATCTTATTAACACAGTATTTCAGGTGTATTTGAGAGCTGTATCTTTAGGGGAGATTAAAGGGAAATACATGGATTCTCCTGTATGAAAGCAGTTCAAGGGGCATGTGGGGCTGTAAGAAACAGGAGATGTGCACGCGAGCTTTCCTTTAGGTCTGAAATGGAAACAGAAGCAGCTGTTTCCAAAACTACAATGTGTGACTATGCAAAACTTGTACAGCTCATCTCCACGGTGGAAATTATCTACTAGAGCATGATAAATGCCCCGTGATTAAAAATTGTTTGCCTGAATTAGAATTTAACTTGAGGACTGAAATAATGGAAACAGAGTAATGGCATTTTGTCTAATAAGGGCGGGTATTACTGTCAACAGTATAAAACTGGCAACTGTTATATATAGTTGAACTCTCCAGGTAATTTATTTTATATTCAGACATTTTAAAGATAATCTGTGAGAACTTCTTCAAGTCTGGAATCAAATGTAGTCTGTTACTTTAAAATGACATATTTTATAATTCAAATTGTCTATATTTCGCCCAAATAATGCACTTTTTTTGAAGAAACCAAGTGCTCAGCTTCAGCATAAGAAATTAGCCAGTCTTCCTGTGACAACTTTTAGTGAACAAAATGGTGACATGTATTCATCTGAACTTGATTTGTGAGAAGGTGTCATAGAAATGCCAGCATTTCTTCATCCCCTTCCAGTTCTGTTGCTGCTTTATTTAGTAACAGGGATTAGTAGCTCCTTTTAGAAAATCTGTCAGACTTGTTTCATTTCATGTATGCTGAGCACAGGTCTGCATCCAACTCAGTTTCAAGATGAGGATATACTTACTGCCATGATTTTAGTCATCCCAAACTTCATACTATGATTAACAATTCACACTAGAACTATTGCTGTGGATATTTAAACCAAGTAATAAAAGATGGTTTGTCTGAAGATGAAAGGTCATTGTCACCTAGTTACTGGCCTTACTTCAGATGTAAAAATATGGCATGTTAAAAAGTATGATTTTCCACCCACTAGAAAAGCTGTGCTTCTAGTTCTTGAGGTTTTTTATGGTCAGTGATGTTTACAGGAATGTTTTCAGCTGAGAGTGGTATTCCCAAATCGTTCTAAACATACTTTTTGCCAACAGGCTGCAGACCTGTTATTGAAACCGTGTGATAGAGATGCAGATGTTGATGGCGAAAATAATAGTGAAAGGTATGTATTTTTCTTGTTTTTTCTTTTACTGTGCATTTAGAAATGTGTAATTTCAGTTTTGAAAAGTAAACGTACTGAGCTGGTGGTTTGTGACAACACGGTGTAATGCAAAGGATTTGAAACAAAATGTATGACTTTTCGCATGTGAAAATAGGATTAGATTGTTACCTTTTTATGATTATATAAAAGGCATGGAACTTTATGCACTTAAAGAAAGTAAGCACAAGCCTCTATGATATATATCATGGGATTTTTGTGACTAACCCTGTGCTCTGGGCAAGAGAAACAGAAGGAAGTTATTTCCTTAAAAATATTTAGGCATATATTATTGCTCTTAATGATTGAAAAGTTAATGCTGGTAATAGTGACTAATAGTTCATTTGCAGTTTGAGTTCAGCACTGATTGAAATTTCAGCTTGAGTTCAACTGACTTTTAAAATACTTATTCCCAGTTTGAGCATGAAGGTCTGGGCTATTTTTATTTCCAGCTTAGTTCAAACCCAGTTGTTGTTTACATGTTTGAGCCTGAAATTCTGTGAAGAACAAAAGGGAGGAGGAGGAAAGCAATGTAACTTTTGCTGCCCAGAATTTTAATTATCACTTTAAGGGAATATATTGCATGTCTCCTAAAACAGGACTAGGGCATGTAAGAATAAAATGTAAAGGGAGTGTGTAGTATTTGTCTGTTAGAAATTTGTATTTAAATTACAACTAGGTCTGTCTTTTTTTTTTTTTTTAGGCAAAACAGTATATTGCTTGGTGGCAATGATAGAATATCTTCAGAGGTGTTTCTGGTAAGGTTATGGTTTCATTTATATACAGATACACAGGATGTTATACACCTGCATGAAATACAGATATGAAGAAAACCAATAAATTTAGCTTCTAAACCCTTATGTTGGTTGGCCTGCTGCAAGGTTTGCAAAGCCTCTGTTAGAGGACTTACCTGCTTCACAGAAACTTATGGCAGCAGAGGAAGCTCATGCATCTCATTTATTTAATGTGGCAGGGAGAGCTTGTTTGTAATTTCTTGACTTTGGGGGAAAAAGGGAATGTTTCTTTTTCCCCCAAAGATTTCCAGAGATGCTGGAACTGGCACTGATTTCCACTTGCTAAATAATCACAAAATTGTTCTGTTATTTAAATACAGGATTCAAGTAGCAAGACTTGTGATCTGAATGCAAATACTGATTCAGAGGTGCTGGGGGATGGCAGCATTATTGTCTCTGAGGAAGCTCTGGGTGTTCAAGTACCACGTCTAGATCTGAAGAATGTATCTGATGGTGACAAATGGGAAGGTAATTCTCACCCTTTAACTCACAATAGAGTTAGCTGATAATGTTAAACCTAATATCTGAAAAAGTATAAGCAGCAGATAACTCTAGGGTTTTTTTTTCTTTAGTTCAATATGAATATGTTCCCTTACACATGGTAAGATCAACCAGGTCATGACATAGGTCCCATCTGGGCGCAATGTGCAACTTAATTAAGGACCTTGAATAAAACTCTAAAGAAAAGATAGTCAAAGGAGCAACTAAAGAAAGCAAAAAATGCTAGTTTTTCTCTCTGAGGGTTTTTTCTTTAGTTTTGTATGTTTTGTTTGGTTGATTTTGGGGGGGTTTTTTGGGTTTTCTTTCTTTGTTTGTTTGTTTTCTTTTTAAAATTGACTTATAGTTCACAGGACTCCAAAATCTCTCATCCAAGTCCTTAAAAACACTTTCTCTGATTATGTCCTATAGTTAATATTGTCACTGTCTTGTTTGGTTTTTTGAATGTAAGCTACTAAAATTCTAATATTAGCTGAGTTTTCCTTAAAACTACTAAGCTACTAAACACAGCAATTTTATTTCATTTATACTGAAAAATCTGTTGGTTGTTTTGTTTTAAACATCAGAAATGTCAGGTGTTGGTTTCCATGTCATTGGACAACTTGAAACATGAATTTTGAAACTATGAATTTTCAGATAAAAGTTAAAGTTGCAGATGGATGTTATTTCTGTGTCCCTTGTCCAGCCATTGTTTGGATTTGAGGAAAAGCAAAATGTTTTAAATGTAGTGTTCTCTCAGGCAGGATTTATTATCTTTTTGACCTTATTCTTCTTGGCCTTCTGGGTTTAGCAAGCCCCTAAGCTTTGTTTGCCCAAATATCTGGTGGTAGTTGTTCAGGTCATGTAAAAACGTAACCCCTTTGTAACCAGAGCAAAACACTCTTTTCAATGTCTTCTTTTCAAAGGACTTAATCTTTTTGTGTAGCTTCTATAGCGTGTCCTCTGCCTAGTGTTGATATTCTGAATCATCACACCTTAAAGCATGTGAGTGATATAGTTTGCTAAAATATATGAACTGTCACCTACAGTGCAGTGACCACTTGTTTCCAATTTTAACAACTCACAAATACAACTTGGTACGTACAGTACAGATTTACAGTGCAGGGATGAGGTTTTAACTTCCAACTTCCCTGTTCTGCGGGCTGCTATTCTTTGAGGTGCTTCATGGTTAAATGTTATTAAGGCACTGGTAACAAAGAATGACTGCACTTTAACTTCTGGTCACTGTGGTAAATGTTAAAAGT